>NC_092054.1:91767455-92074801 GCF_003086295.3 Arachis hypogaea
ATTCAAACCTGGTCGTCTTCTCAAGGAACTGCAGGGAAGTATGTTCTTATTATTGGTTATGGAGATTGCAAATTTAGGGTTTTAAGAATAAGGAACAAATATGACAAATAATTTAATTGGCAATTAAAAATAAATAAATACTGTAAAGCAAACTTTTGGCAAGGGATGAGAAATTGGAAGTCCAGATTAGTTACTCTTCTCAATAATAAAGAAGATTGAATCTTAATTCCACTTAGTTGACCTTTACTAAAGCAAAGAAAAGTCAAGGGACTAATTAGCTTGATCTTCGAATCCTATTTATTTCCTAAGAAAAGGTTGGGATTATTGAAGTTCAGTTCAATTAGCAAAGATAACAGTTATCTTTTATATTGAGCTAAGATAACTCCTGAGTTACTGATTTCTTAACCAAGACCAAAAGGGGAAAAGTAAATATATTGGAATAAAGATGTCTCAGAGTAAAAGCAATAATAGCATAAATAAAAGAAAGCAATATTAAATTGAAATACCTCAAATAACATTAATTCAAATAATCTGGAACATAGAAGAATTCATAAATTAAATGGCAAAGTAAATAATCAACTAAAGTAATGGAATGAATAAAAGTGAAAGGGAGCTTAAATAAAGGAACATTAAACCTGAGATGAGAGTCACTCCTAAAACTAAGAGAAGTCCTAAATCCTAAGAGAGAGAGAGGAGAGAACCTCTCTCAAGACTAACCAAAATCATGAGAAGTAACTAAATTGGCGAGCTCCCCTTGAATGGATGCGTTCCTACACTTTATAACCTCTGGTCTATGCCTTCTGGACTTGGATTTGGGCCAAAAAAGAGCTTCAGAAATCGCTGGAAGTGTTTTCTACAATTTCTGGTGCGTGGCCTCTGTCACGCATCCGCGTGGGTCACGCGGTCGCGTCATTCGGAGCTTTTCTTTTCACGCGGTTGTGTCAGTCATGCGACCGCGTCAGTCATGCGGCCGCGTCACTGTTGATTCGCGCTTGGCATGCGGTCGCGTCGTCCATGCGATCGCGTGGATGCCAGTTTCTTTAGAAACTCCGTTTTGTGCTTTCCTTCTATTTTTGTATGTTTCCTTTTTTCATTCTTTAAGTCATTCCTGCCTTAGAAGATCTGAAACTACTTAACACACTAATCACAGCATCGAATGGAAATAAAGGTAATTAAAATAATTAATTTTAAAGCATAGGAAACATGTTTTTCACATACATCACATAATAAGGAAGGGAAAGTAAAACCATTCAATTAATATGAATAAGTGGGTGAAGGATTGAATAAATTACTCAAATTAAGCACAAAATATATCATAAAATATAGGTTTATCACACTTAAACAATAGCATGTCCTCATGCTAAATCCAAGGTAAAAAGTAAGGTTAAAGTGGTGGAATGTCATGCAATGCAATTTAATCTAAATGCAACTACCTAGATGAATGATGCATCATGCAATTCTAATTTTTATTCACTGAATATAAAGTTTGCATGCAGTTAAATTAATTCACATTCTCAGGAGTCATGTATATATATAGCCAAGCCTTAGATAGTGATAAAGTGCCTTTACAATTGAGATGGGAGAGAAAAACATTTTAAAAACATGCAAGACAACTAACAATTTAAACAGAGATAAATGTTAATGAGCTATTGAACCCTCACTAGATTTTGTGTTTACTCTCTAATCACTCAGTATTTATTGGGTTAATCACTCTATTCTTCTTTTATTCTTACTTTCTACAACTTTGTTCTTCATCTAACCAATCAACAATTATAGAATATAGTCATACCAAAATCATGATGTCTTAAGTAGGTTGTAATGGGGCCAAGGTAAAGGTAAGGGTATATGTATAAGGCTAAGTGAGCTAATAAGTGAATCCTTAATTAGACTAAGATCTCACCTAACATACATACTTTCTAAATCAAAGCTTCTTTACCTATTTTCCCATATTTTTCCCACTTTGATGTTACATGCTCATGCCTCAATATTTATTTTTATCCCATGTGCATTGCTTTATTTGCATTTGGGGGATCCTTTGGTGTCCCCTTTATTCAAATATTGAAAAATAATTAAAATTTTTTATTATTATTATTTTTTTAATGCACATGGTAATTTAATTTCTTTCACATGAGCATGTTCCCAAAAATTCTTATTTGAAACATCTTTATTCTTTTTCAACATTCTACCCTTTGTTTCTATCATCCATGTTCCCAATAGGTTTCCCCATATTTAAACAATTACACAATTTCTATCTTAAGCTAACCAAGGATTCAACTTGGGATTTTATTTTGTTTTTCTGCTTAAGGCTAGTAATATGGCTAATAGAATAAAAGGAGATTTAAAGGCTCAAGGGGCTAACAAGGGTGATGTAAAAGGTAGGCTATTTTGGGATTAAGTGAGCTAAAAATCAATAATGGCCTCAATCACTCTCTTGGTATGTATCTACATTCTATAATCGGACATATAGATTAAAACAAAGTAAAGAACACCATAATATAAAAGAAGGCGGAACACACAGGAATAAAAATTATGGTTGAATGTAACCATACAATTAAGCTCAAACTCACAGGCTATGTGTTCTCTAGCTCAAAATCATTATCACTTATGTATGTCATGCAGGTTTAGTTAAAAATTTCATTTATTCTCATGTAAAACTTAGGTGGCTTTAAAGTTCTAGTGTTTCTCCTTAATAAATGTTGTTTAATTAACTAACATGTAATGCCATATATACAAGGTGTGGGTTGTTTTGATTCTGTTAAAGTCTCTAGTTTACTTCCTTTTTCTTTTCAATCTATTCCGAGTTATCTTATGCTAAAAAGGGTAAACTATACTAATCAATCCACAATTTCTATAACTAGTAAGTTAGAATTGCAACTAAGTAGCTAATGAACTAAAAATGCAAAATACAGAAATAGAGTATAAATACATGAAAATATCAATGTATAAGTACTGCAAAATAGAAATAAAAAAGAAAAATATAGAAAAATAGCGAAATAAATAAAAAGAGTATGTAGTGGTTCACCAAAAAGAACGCCAGAGATGGCGACCTCCCCACACTTAAAATGTAGCATCGTCCTTGATGCTCAGTGTAACACCCTAACTACCAAAGCTCGCACTTCCGGCTGCACGACTCTGATAGCTTTGGACATTACGACGACACTTATCTTATTTAATACTAAAAATATGAGCCTGTTTGAAACTTTAAACCGCAATACCGCTCCCAAAAACTTTCATCCGATAACATACGTCCATAAATACCATACAACTTACAAAACTCATAAAGAGTACATCCATATATATACAAAAATATATATAAATAATATTACAAACATAATCCAATACAATTCCTATCCCTCTTACAGAATATCTCAAGATAAAGGCGAGGGTACAAATAATAGTCTAAAGCAATACAGAGCATTTCAACCACAACTAAAAGAACTCTTCGTAACTTCTGCGCCCATATCCTGAAAGGGGAAAAATGTAGGGGGTGAGACATCATCCTCGAAAGGTTCCAGTAGAGTTTTTGGAATTATGTAATAGGATACATAAGATAACCTACCAGTGATTAATTCTTATGCCTTTTCAAAACACGTTTCAATAAAAGTAAAGTCAAAAATCTTTACTAAAGAGAACCATCATTCAAAACTCAAAAGCTTCAAAAGGTTATTATGCGAACAAAATAGCTTTCATAATTTATTCCAAACAGAAACAAAACGAAATCAACCATCAGTTCATCTCTTTCAACCAGGCCCACCAAACAATCAACAACAACCAGTCACACAAATCCAACAGATCAGATGCAAACACAAAGGAAGTTCAAGCACAAAAAAAATTAAAGTAGAACAGTTAGCAATAATCACATAGCAAACCAAGTAAATATGCACACCCAACCAATGTCACACAAATGCATATGATGCATGCCTGTCCCTAGTGGCTGATGATATCATCTGTCGGTTATAAAGCCAACCCGACAAGTCCTGGTAGCTAACCATTGGACTGTCCCTCTGTCGTGCATCCCCAACTCGAGTTATACTCATCATAAACTTGATCATAATCATGATCCATATCCATCACCCTCACTGGTGAATATTTATCCATCACCATCACTGGTGAATATTTATGGGGGCGAGCTCATCCGGGCCTTTCACAGTGCCCGGCCACACTTACGACATAGGGTCAACAGAGTATCAAGTCTTGACCTGGAGCACGTGGTGGCTAGCCACTGCTACTACCCAGGGAAACTCGTATCTCAGATAGTGGAAGTGCAACATTCACATTTATCAATGATTCAGCATAAACACGCATTCAATCTCATCCATGGATCAACATCCATCTCAGCCATCCGGCTCACGGTTCAGTCCAGAATCAGCCAATATTCATATCATACACAGCCATTCCGGCTCACGGTTCAATCCAAAACCAACCAATATGTATAATCATACACAGCCATTCCGGCTCACAACAAAACAGCACTTCCACCATTCAACATCATTAAATTCATAAAGTCGGCATTTAAGCCATAAATCATTTCCTCAATTCATTTCACTTTGAAATCGAGTTTCAACTCTTTTCAGCCTTGGCTTTAAAGATCTCATTTCTCAAATCATTTTAGGCTCATAAGCCACTTTTACTCAAGGTAAATTCCCCTTTGAAAACAATGTCACTCTCGGCATCCTCTTTCCAAACTTCCATAACCATGGCAAGTTAAAGATTCTTTTTGGAAACACTCAAAATCATCCATTCAACAATGGGATTTTATAACAAAGTTTCTCGGCAGAGTCCCAAGTCTTTAGGGGAGAATAACATATCTCATTTCGCCAAAATCATTTAAAATCATTAAAACATTGGCTTTCTGATTTGAGTAAGAAAATAGGATCTAAGCCAAACCGAGTCACGTAACCTTTACTTCTTTCAAAACCATTTCCTTTACTTAAACAAAACCGGCTTCAATTCCATAATTAAATCTGAAGCGTTTCAAACTGATAAGAGAATCATTTTTGTTGTGTTAAACTAGAGTTCAAAAGATACTTTGAATCTTATTTAAAACGTCAAAATAATGAGGCTCATCAATCGAAATCCAATTCCTTTTAAAATCACGAAAACTCTCCCAAGGGACAATCTTTGTGTTTAATAGAGAAAAACATAAACCCGCTTTACCTTTTAAAACAGCCTCAAAGCAAAATTCTCTTTCAAATGACTTGTACCCAAAGACATACTGTTCTTCTTGGAAAATAAGGATAAATCATGATTCTCTTTTCAATAATTCTTTCAAAGCATAACTTCATTGCTTTCTTAATTGCTCTAAGTAAAGGTAATAAAGAAGCCATAATTTCACAATCCTCAAAATAGATAGGAAAGGCATTAGACTCAAAATTCCCCAATTAACATTTCAAATAAGGACTCGGATTCTATAGAAATTTCGGCAGCACCTCCCCTAAAACTTGGACTTTTGCCACCCGGTTCGGGTCCCAACTAAACCGTTTCTCATTCCTTTTCAACAGCTCAAAACCAGAAATCAATTCAAAAGCAAGCTAAATCCAACAGTCGCCTCAGTGGCATATCTCAAGGAAGCCATTTCAAAAATCAACTCAATATCAACCGATTTAACTCATTTCCAAAGCTTTAAAGAATCGGTTCAGCAATAAATCATTTATCAAAACCAAATCAATTAAAGCAACACAGGCTGAATTTCAAGAGTATTCTATCTTCCACATCATCAAAATAATTGACTCAATTCAAACCAATCCTCAACGTAATTTCAAATCTTTAAGGAATCAACTTCAAACATTACATTTCACAAGCCACACAACAATTCGCCAAACCAACATCCATAGTCATTCGAGTCAATCAAATAATACATAAGGCAGATACAATCACCAAATACACAATATCTCACATCAGTACCATATGTAATAATTCCAATAATAAACTATAGTTTTTGGAAAGCGCCCCTACCTCAAAACGCAATTCCATAGCCCAAAAGTCTCATAGAGTCATCTCCGCCTCAACCCAAAACCAACTGCAGCCAGCAACTTGGCTCCACTTGCGTTCTCAACAATCTCAGTAACTCTAATCGCAACATACAACAACCGAAACTCAATCTCATAGCAATTAATGCCACAAACCTCAGCTTGAGATAACGGAACAATAACAAAAGGGCTTTCCAATTGAAACGCTTACCGAACCGAAGAAGGAATGGCTGAACCGAAACAGCGACGGTCTCCGAACCGGTTCGGCGGCAGCCCGATAGCCACCTAAAGCGGCAGCGGTGACCTGAACAACATGCAGCAACAATGAGGTTTCCGGAAACTCAATGGAAGGAGAATCAACTTAAAACCCTTACCGACAAATTTTTCGGCGACGGCAGCGGCATTCCCGGCTGCCAGGCACGGCGGCGCGACTGATTTCTCCCCCGGGAACGGCTGTGACAGGACCAGCGTCTCCTTCTTCCGTTCACAATCCCAGCGGCAACCACAGTGGTGGTTCTGGTCAGCTCTGGTGGCAGTGGGCTCCGGCAACTTGCATAATCCCGAGGCAGAAGCAGACAGCAACTCCGGTGGTCTTCTCCGGTGACGACACCAGCTACCACGAGGACGGCGGCGGTGAAACCCTAATAGCGCCGGCGCTGCACAGCAGGGACGAGGATGGAGCTTCTTCTCGGTCAGTGGTTCGCAGCTCATGGTAATGCACGAAACACCTCCTTTGGCGGTGACTGCTCCACTCTCCACTGCGGCGGCGTCGAGGATCCAAGATGGCGACGCGATCTCAACCCCACGGACAGGACGGTGGTGATGGCAGTTCTATTCACTCACCTCCATCGTGTCTCACTCTCGACATCTCTCCTTTACCCCTCTTCGACCGGCACCAAGGTGGACTTACACGTAACGGCGGCGACGAGCGTGCAGGGCGCGGCGACTCCGGCAGTCACGGCGACGGCGCGGTGGCAGAGAAGCCCAGCGCGCAGCGCAGTCTCTTTCCTCCCCTCCTCTCCTTCTTCTCCTCCACGAATCCGTTTCTCCCTTCCCTCTCTTTCTTTCTTTCATTTTTGCAGATGTTGCTGCTGGCTGAAATGGGGAAGGTTGCGGCTGTGTGTGTGCTTAGGTTAGAGGGGCAGCAGCTGCTGCTGCTGAGTGTGAGTGAAGGAAACCGGGTCGGTTAGCGGGTTACTGGGTTAGGGTTTCATTTTCAAAAATTAGGGTTAGGGACATTTTAGTAATTTCACTTAAAAATAGGGATAATATAGTAATTAGAAATAAATTCTAATCCAATAATAATAATATATAAAATACTATTTGTTCATCAACTCTACAATTATTTTCAATAAAATGCCCAAATCAAATAATAAGAAATAATATACTTAATTTCTTCATTTTCCAAAATAACAGTATTAATATTTAAAATATTACTTATCCAACCCAAATCATATAAAATACTTATTATTTTATAATTATCAACTTTATAATTCAAATATAGAAAATAATCCAATAATTATAAAATTGGATAATAATCATAGCTTATCTCAAATCCAATAAATCAAAACTTGCCTTAATTATCTTTAATAAAATAATCTCTGAAATTAAGGCTATAAATAATTGTAGGATTTGAGACTTGATCATAATAAGACTTTTCAAAGATTCTGGGCCTTACATTCTACCCACCTTATAAAAATTTTCGCCCTCGAAAATTGATACAAAATGGAAGAAATTCCATAACAGTTCACCCTTGAACACATTTAAAGAAGAAGCAAAAATATCTCAAAATATAACCATATATACGATTTTCAAATACTTTGATTATCATAAGCATAAGGATGCAAAGGTAGGAGTGTAACTGCCAGGCAAACGTTACAAGATAGGCTCAATGCAAAAGATAACATGGGTCAATCATGTGATAGTAGGGCAAGGCATCAAAGGCTAGAAAACAGGATGGAGTTAAAACGATGTGCTCAATATCCGCACACTAATCTTATATCAACCTCAAGGTTTCAACTTTCCAATTCCATCAAGCACCTTACAAACCCCAAATTTGATCACAAGCCTGACAATCACAAACCCGTTCGCAAGGAACAAAATGCCCACAACTCATACGTTGCACACCTACCGCTTCAACTTCCGTTTACACATGACATCTTAAGGAACTAACGTATCGCGTTACTACGTCTACAAGTCGCACGTGATACCAAAACAATTCTCGAGTCTACTCAGAAGAATATGAGATCTTAGAAAGGAGAGACGGATGTCAAAGACAATAGTCATAGATTTGAAAGAATATATCCAATCCCAGATAAACATGGATGTTCAAGCAATAAAGTTTGCTAGACATAATTCAATTGACAACTTCAAAGATAACCCTTAGATCAAAGAAGTTCAATAGGATCAACAAGAAGATAACCAGCGCATCAGCTTGAAACAAACTCAAACTGAGTCGATGAAGTATGAGGTTTACAAAAGAGAATATCTCAAACCCAAGGCAAATCTCACAAAACTCAAGGGCATGATTAAAAATACTTCTGAATACATTGTTCTTAAAAGAATCGAAAACTTGCAGGAAAATCACCTCGCAGTCTAAAAGAAAAGTTAAGCAACAAATGTCCTTCAAGAAAGTAACAAAAGCATAAATGTGGCTTTACTTCAATACAATTCCATGTTGAAGTAGATTTTGTAGAGTTCCAAAAACAAATGCACACAACTTTGGCTAAGAGCTAAAATATTTCCTCAAATATTTTAGAAAGATAATTAAATGCACAACTTAACCAAAAGCAGTTCATAAAAACTCGAAAATAATCAGATGCTTGTTCAAAATTCTCAAAATTTCATATTCAAACAAGCATGTATAACATTTATAGCAAGTACGAAAGAGGAAGTTAAACTCTTTTTAGAAAAGAAACTCCGAGATAAAAATTTGCTTACAATCTGGTAAGGAAATAAGTGGTGCGTTACAAACAAACCGGTTTCCACTAAACAAGGAAACTTTCCAAAACCTCATTTAAAATAGCGCATGCCGATTTTTAAATTAACTTCATCAATATTGAACAATGGTTTCAATCTAAATCAAGAAACAGAAAATAAATTCCGTTTAAAACTTCTTACAAGAGAATTCAAAACTTCTTTAAAAAGTCCAAAACAATACTCCAAAAGTGTTCTTGAAATCCCCATCTCAGAAGAACATTCAAGAAGTTTAAGATGTACTAAAAAGGAGTCAAGCCTTGCAAGAAAGGATCTTAAATTAGAGTAGTTCAAACAAGATCCACTAAGCATGAAATATCAAACAAGTTTTAAATGGATCCAAAAGAATACAAAAGTCATAGAAAAGACAACTCAATCATTTGTAATTTTTAAATGATAAATCTTTAACTAAAAACTCTTGTAGAGATAATGGGAGAATAAACAATGTACTATCCTGAAACGAATCAAACTGACCCACATAAGGATGAGATTCACAAGAGGGGACAAACCAAGATCAATGGTAATGTTCACAAGATGTAAAAGATTAGTTAAAAAACAGAATCACGTATGACATTCATAGAGGTGAAAAGCTTAAGAAGGAACCAGTCCGTTCATAAGAAGAAAGCTATGAATCCAACATTTTCAAAAGAACAACAATGGCATAAACTATGTAGTATGCTAAACCAAACTCAATTCAAAATAAGTTAAGTAAAGCTTATCAAACGAAACTCAACCGGAATGAAAGCGAAAAATTCTTTCTTTCCAGTATTTCAGAAAATATCCAAATACACAATCAAATAAAGATGTCCATTGGAACTATAGTAAAATTACTAGAAGGTCAAAATTTACTTTTAAAATAAGTACAATTGCGTAAACCAGTAAAAGTACAGGCAAAGTATTAGAAAGAAATAGTTGTTAAACTGTATAAATAATTTCAAAGTCTCATATATAGAAAAGCATATATCTAATCAACAGCAATTTATAAAATCTCAAAATTGGTTGTGATCACTGTCAAGTAAGAGAAAAACTGAATCAACAATTTCTCAAAGAATGGACTCAGAATCCGGAGTTAAAAGTCACAGCACATTAAGACAGGTTCAAGGCTATATCAAAGAATACTTGAATCAAGAAGAACTCAAACAAAGGAAGATAGATGCAACAAAGATCTTAAACCAGCATATGCACTTAAGGTCAAACAAGAATACATATGGATAGAGGAATAGAGTGAAGACATCAAATTACTCTTCAAAAGGTCTAGCAAATAAGAACTTCAAGTTAGGATATGAAAGAACATGTCAACTCGAACAGAATTCAAGACACACAACTGAATAGTCTCGAGAAGTAGTTTCCAACTTTTCCAAAACCCGCGATTCGCTTTACTCAAAACTAGGATTTCATCTATGATAACCCATCAGTGCTTTCATATACATATTTCACTAGTATTAAGCCGGCCAAACTTAATATCAGGAATTATGCAATGCAAGACTAACAGCGTTAATCAATAGATCATCATGTGCATAAAGCTCTAATTCTCGTCATTCGACAAGACCTAATACATGACAAACGCTCAGAGTATGCAACTGAAGCATAGTCAGTCCATTCCTCAGGCTCTACAGGAAGAACTGCTCTGATACCATAATGTAACACCCTAACTACCAAAGCTCGCACTTCCGGCTGCGCGACTCTGATAGCTTTGGACATTACGACGACACTTATCTTATTTAATACTAAAAATATGAGCCTGTTTGAAACTTTAAACCGCAATACCGCTCCCAAAAACTTTCATCCGATAACATACGTCCATAAATACCATACAACTTACAAAACTCATAAAGAGTACATCCATATATATACAAAAATATATATAAATAATATTACAAACATAATCCAATACAATTCCTATCCCTCTTACAGAATATCTCAAGATAAAGGCGAGGGTACAAATAATAGTCTAAAGCAATACAGAGCATTTCAACCACAACTAAAAGAACTCTTCGTAACTTCTGCGCCCATATCCTGAAAGGGGAAAAATGTAGGGGGGTGAGAACATCATCCTCGAAAGGGTTCTCAGTAGAGGGTTTTTGGGAATTACTGTAATAGGATACATGAAGATAAACCGTACCAGTGATTAATAACCTTCTTATGCCTCTTTTCAAAAACACGGTTTTCAATAAAAGTAAAGTCAAAAATCTTTACTGAAAGAGGAACCATTCAATTCTCAAAACTCAAAAGCCTTTCAAAACGGTTTATCTATGCGGAACCAAAATAGCCTTTCATAATTTTATTCCAAACCAGAAACACAAAACCGAAATCAACCATCAGTTCATCTCTTTCCAACCACGGCCCTAGGCCCAAACAATCCAACCAACAACCAGTCACCACAAATCCAACAGAGTCCCAGATGCAAACACAGATAGGAAGTTCAAGCACAAACAAACAGTTATTACAAGTAGAACAGTTAGCAATTTATCACATAGGCAAACCAAGTATAATATGCACACCCAACCAATGTCACACAAATGCATATGATGCATGCCTGTCCCTAGTGGCTGATGATATCATCTGTCGGTTATAAAGCCAACCCGACAAGTCCTGGTAGCTAACCATTGGACTGTCCCTCTGTCGTGCATCCCCAACTCGAGTTATACTCATCATAAACTTGATCATAATCATGATCCATATCCATCACCCTCACTGGTGAATATTTATGGGGGCGAGCTCATCCGGGCCTTTCACAGTGCCCGGCCACACTTACGACATAGGGTCAACAGAGTATCAAGTCTCGACCTGGAGCACGTGGTGGCTAGCCACTGCTACTACCCAGGGAAACTCGTATCTCAGATAGTGGAAGTGCAACATTCACATTTATCAATGATTCAGCATAAACACGCATTCAATCTCATCCATGGATCAACATCCATCTCAGCCATCCGGCTCACGGTTCAGTCCAGAACCAGCCAATATTCATATCATACACAGCCATTCCGGCTCACGGTTCAATCCAAAACCAACCAATATGTATAATCATACACAGCCATTCCGGCTCACAACAAAACAGCACTTCCACCATTCAACATCATTAAATTCATAAAGTCGGCATTTAAGCCATAAATCATTTCCTCAATTCATTTCACTTTGAAATCGAGTTTCAACTCTTTTCAGCCTTGGCTTTAAAGATCTCATTTCTCAAATCATTTTAGGCTCATAAGCCACTTTTACTCAAGGTAAATTCCCCTTTGAAAACAATGTCACTCTCGGCATCCTCTTTCCAAACTTCCATAACCATGGCAAGTTAAAGATTCTTTTTGGAAACACTCAAAATCATCCATTCAACAATGGGATTTTATAACAAAGTTTCTCGGCAGAGTCCCAAGTCTTTAGGGGAGAATAACATATCTCATTTCGCCAAAATCATTTAAAATCATTAAAACATTGGCTTTCTGATTTGAGTAAGAAAATAGGATCTAAGCCAAACCGAGTCACGTAACCTTTACTTCTTTCAAAACCATTTCCTTTACTTAAACAAAACCGGCTTCAATTCCATAATTAAATCTGAAGCGTTTCAAACTGATAAGAGAATCATTTTTGTTGTGTTAAACTAGAGTTCAAAAGATACTTTGAATCTTATTTAAAACGTCAAAATAATGAGGCTCATCAATCGAAATCCAATTCCTTTTAAAATCACGAAAACTCTCCCAAGGGACAATCTTTGTGTTTAATAGAGAAAAACATAAACCCGCTTTACCTTTTAAAACAGCCTCAAAGCAAAATTCTCTTTCAAATGACTTGTACCCAAAGACATACTGTTCTTCTTGGAAAATAAGGATAAATCATGATTCTCTTTTCAATAATTCTTTCAAAGCATAACTTTATTGCTTTCTTAATTGCTCTAAGTAAAGGTAATAAAGAAGCCATAATTTCACAATCCTCAAAATAGATAGGAAAGGCATTAGACTCAAAATTCCCCAATTAACATTTCAAATAAGGACTCGGATTCTATAGAAATTTCGGCAGCACCTCCCCTAAAACTTGGACTTTTGCCACCCGGTTCGGGTCCCAACTAAACCGTTTCTCATTCCTTTTCAACAGCTCAAAACCAGAAATCAATTCAAAAGCAAGCTAAATCCAACAGTCGCCTCAGTGGCATATCTCAAGGAAGCCATTTCAAAAATCAACTCAATATCAACCGATTTAACTCATTTCCAAAGCTTTAAAGAATCGGTTCAGCAATAAATCATTTATCAAAACCAAATCAATTAAAGCAACACAGGCTGAATTTCAAGAGTATTCTATCTTCCACATCATCAAAATAATTGACTCAATTCAAACCAATCCTCAACGGATTAAACTCATTTCAAATCTTTAAGGAATCAACTTCAAACATTACATTTCACAAGCCACACAACAATTCGGCCAAACCAACATCCATAGTCATTTGAGTCAATCAAATAATACATAAGGCAGATACAATCACCAAATACACAATATCTCACATCAGTACCCATATGTAATAATTCCAATAATAAACTATAGTTTTTGGAAAGCGCCCCTACCTCAAAACGCAATTCCATAGCCCAAAAGTCTCATAGAGTCATCTCCGCCTCAACCCAAAACCAACTGCAGCCAGCAACTTGGCTCCACTTGCGTTCTCAACAATCTCAGCAACTCTAATCGCAACATACAACAACCGAAACTCAATCTCATAGCAATTAATGCCACAAACCTCAGCTTGAGATAACGGAACAATAACAAAAGGGCTTTCCAATTGAAACGCTTACCGAACCGAAGAAGGAACGGCTGAACCGAAACAGCGACAGTCTCCGAACCGGTTCGGCGGTAGCCCGATAGCCACCTAAAGCGGCAGCGGTGACCTGAACAACATGCAGCAACAATGAGGTTTCCGGAAACTCAACGGAAGGAGAATCAACTTAAAACCCTTACCGACAAATTTTTCGGCGACGGCAGCGGCATTCCCGGCTGCCAGGCACGGCGGCGCGACTGATTTCTCCCCCGGGAACGGCTGTGACAGGACCAGCGTCTCCTTCTTCCGTTCACAATCCCAGCGGCAACCACAGTGGTGGTTCTGGTCAGCTCTGGTGGCAGTGGGCTCCGGCAACTTGCATAATCCCGAGGCAGAAGCAGACAGCAACTCCGGTGGTCTTCTCCGGTGATGACACCAGCTACCACGAGGACGGCGGCGGTGAAACCCTAATAGCGCCGGCGCTGCACAGCAGGGACGAGGATGGAGCTTCTTCTCGGTCAGTGGTTCGCAGCTCACGGTAATGCGCGAAACACCTCCTTTGGCGGTGACTGCTCCATTCTCCACTGCGGCGGCGTCGAGGATCCAAGATGGCGACGCGATCTCAACCCCACGGACAGGACGGTGGTGATGGCAGTTCTATTCACTCACCTCCATCGCGTCTCACTCTCGACATCTCTCCTTCACCCCTCTTCGACCGGCACCAAGGTGGACTTACACGTAACGGCGGCGACGAGCGTGCAGGGCGCGGCGACTCCGGCAGTCACGGCGACGGCGCGGTGGCAGAGAAGCCCAGCGCGCGGCGCAGTCTCTTTCCTCCCCTCCTCTCCTTCTTCTCCTCCACGAATCCGTTTCTCCCTTCCCTCTCTTTCTTTCTTTCATTTTTGCAGATGTTGCTGCTGGCTGAAATGGGGAAGGTTGCGGCTGTGTGTGTGCTTAGGTTAGAGGGGCAGCAGCTGCTGCTGCTGAGTGTGAGTGAAGGAAACCGGGTCGGTTAGCGGGTTACTGGGTTAGGGTTTCATTTTCAAAAATTAGGGTTAGGGACATTTTAGTAATTTCACTTAAAAATAGGGATAATATAGTAATTAGAAATAAATTCTAATCCAATAATAATAATATATAAAATACTATTTGTTCATAAACTCTACAATTATTTTCAATAAAATGCCCAAATCAAATAATAAGAAATAATATACTTAATTTCTTCATTTTCCAAAATAACAGTATTAATATTTAAAATATTACTTATCCAACCCAAATCATATAAAATACTTATTATTTTATAATTATCAACTTTATAATTCAAATATAGAAAATAATCCAATAATTATAAAATTGGATAATAATCATAGCTTATCTCAAATCCAATAAATCAAAACTTGCGTTAATTATCTTTAATAAAATAATCTCTGAAATTAAGGCTATAAATAATTGTAGGATTTGAGACTTGATCATAATAAGACTTTTCAAAGATTCTGGGCCTTACACTCAGTCAAGCAGGGTGTGAAGGGGTGTCATCACTAGAAGGCTGGGTAGCTGGAGTCTCTGTGGTAGTGATCTGAGGGTCTGACTGTTGTGGAGGAGGTGCTGACTGAAGAGGGATCTCAGGGTCTACAGCCTGAATTTGGGGTGAAGCCTCCGATGGTGTGCTGCCTGCTAGTCGCCTGCCTACTCTGCCTACTGCTGTGGGTGGGTCTCTGCCTCGGGCGCATCCGCCTCCTCCTCAGATGCCTCGGATGGTGTGTCAGGCTCGGAGGGGATGTCGCCAGATCGTATCATCAGCTTCAGGTGCTCATAGCGTCGCTTGTTGCGATGCTCCATCTAGTCAAGCCTTCGAAACAGGCGATGCACTAGATGATTGATGGGCTCTGGGGTAGGTGGAGGTACAGTGGCGGTGGCAGGTGTAGTTGTAGAGGAAGAGGGGCCGGCAGATGGTGTGGCAGTGTCACCAGGAGTAGTGAAGACTGGAGGTCTGTAGCCCAAGGCCAGAAAGTTCCTGCTGTGCGGGATAATATTCTTGCATTCTGAAGCAGGTGTGTAACCAAATAGGGAAAGGGAAGAGTGCCTCGGACGTAGACCCTGGCCATGTAGAACCAGATAAAGCGTGGCAGGTACAGGTCCTTACCCTCCATCACACACCATAGGAGGGTGATCATAGCGGCAGGTATATCGGTCTCGTGAATACTCGACATAATGAAGTTGCTAAGTATCTGATGCCACAGCCGAGCCTCATCATTCAAGTACGCCCGCTTGATTCCCTTGGGCATGGTGGTGTTCTGACCCATAATCCAAAGAACGGTCGGGTCAAGGGCTATCCGGGCCTTGACTGTATCCCAATCAAACTTTAGAAAGTACATGTCTTCCTCAGCTTTCTGATAACCATCTGGCTGATCAGATTTAGGCAGAAGCTTCAGAACCTCTTCTATTGCCTCTTCAGTAACCAGAATCTGCTTTCCTCTGAGGTTCATTGCATCTAGGGAGGTCTTGAAGTAATTGCAGTAGAATTCTCTAACCCAAGATGCATTGACCTCAGTCAGGGGTCTCTGCAGGAAGAACCAGCCTCTCTATTTGATCTGATCAGAGGTGTATTGATAAGATGACTTTTGCGTGGTCTAGAAATTTGCGGATAAATCCTCGTTGTAAGTATAGTTTCTAAACCTTCAAAAGTCCTTTCATACAAACGTTTTGGTTGTCACAAGTAACAAACCCCTTTTAAAATTGATAACCGAGTATTTAAACCTCGGGTCATCTTCTCAAGAAACTGCGGGGAAGTATGTTCTTATTATTGGTTATAAAGGTTGTAATCGGGGTTTAGAAGGTGAGAGGCAAGTAATTTAAATGACGAGTGAATTAAATGGCAATTAAAAATAAATAATAACTCTAAAATAACTTTTGGCAAGGTAAGAGAAGTTGGAGGTCCAACGTAGTTATCTCTCTCAACTATAATGAAGGTTGAATCTAGACTCCACTTGGTCAACCTTTACTAGGGCAAAGGAAAGTCAATGGACTAATTAATCTGGCCTTTGAATCCTATTTATTTCCTAAGAAAAGGTTGGGATTATTTAAGTTCATCTCAATTAGCAAGATAACGATTATCAATTATGTTGAGTTTAATAACTGTTGAGTCACTGAATCCTTAACCAGAACCAAAAGGGGAAAAAGTAAAATTGATAGAATAATAAAAATATTTTTGGATGGGAAGCAATGGTAACTTAAATCAAAGAGAACAATCATAAACTGAAAATTCCTCAATTATCATTAATTCAAAGAACAATCTGTGAAATGGAATAATTCATAAATCAAATTATAATAATCAATTCAAATGTTGGAATAAATAAAACTAAAAATAAAAGAACATTAAACCTGGGATCCAGAGTTACTCTTAAAACAAGAAGAAATCCTAAATCCTAAAAGAGAGAGAGAGAAGATCTCCCTCTCAACTAAATCTAAATCATTGAAAAGTAAAATATGCGAGCTCTCTTTGAATGGATGCATTCCCACACTTTATAAACTCTAGTCTATGCTTTCTGTACTTGGATTTGGGCCAAAAAGGGCTTCAGAATTCGCTGGGGGCGCATTCTGTAAATTCTGATACGTGGCCCCTGTCACGCGTCCGCGTGGGTCACGCGGTCGCGTCATTTGGAGCCTTTCCTTACCACGCGGTCGCGTCAGTCATGCGACCGCGTCAAATGCGTTCTGCTTAAGGCGCGCGGTCGCGTCAGTTATGCGGCCGCGTCGCTGCTGATTCGTGCTTGGTACGCGATCGCGTCATCCATGCGATCGCGTGGATACCAGTTTCCTTAAAGCTCCGTTTTGCTTCCTCCTTCCATTTTAGTATGTTTCCTTTTTCATCCTTTAAGTCATTCTGCCTTAGAAAATCTGAAACTACTCAACACACTAATCACGGCATCGAATGGAAATAAAGGTAATTAAATTAATTGATTTTAAAGCTTAGGAAACATGTTTTTCACAATATGACATAATAAGGAAGGGAAAGTAAAACCATGCAATTAATGTGAATAAGTAGGTGAAGAGTTGAATAAATCACTCTAATTAAGCACAAAAGAACTCATGAAATATGGGTTTATCAACCTCCCCACACTTAAACACTAGCATGTCTTCATGCTAAATCCAAGGTAAATAATTAAGGCTAAAGTGATGGAATGTTATGAAATGCAACCTATGCTAAATGCATCTACCTAAATGAATGATGCATCATGCAATTCTAAATTATTCACTTATATAATAAGCTTACATGTAGTCAAGTTATTTCACATTCTCAAGGAGATATATATATATATATATATATATATATATATATATATATATATATATATATATATATATATATATATATATATATATAGCTAACCCTCAAATAATAAAGCATGTTTTTGCAAATGAGATGAGAAAAAAAAACTTGCAAGACAATCAGAGATAAATGTTAATGAGCTTTTGAACCCTCACTGGATTTTGTGTTTTCTCTCTAATCACTCAGTGTTTATTGGGTTAATTACTCTATTCTTCTTTTTATTCTTCCTTTCTATAACTTTTTTTTTCGTCTAACCAATCAACAATTATAGAACCTAGTCATACCAAAACTCATGAGGTCTTTAATTAAGGTTGTAATGGGGTCAAGGCAAAGGGTAAGGATATATGTATAAGGCTAAGTGAGCTAATAAGTGAATCCTTAATTAGACTAAGATCTCACCTAACATACATACTTAGTAAAACAATGCTTCTTTACCTATTCTCCTTATTTTCTTGCTTTTGATGTCACATGCTCATGTTTCAATTCTTGTTTTTATCCATGTGCATTGCTTTTTATTTCGCATTGGTGAGTTCTTTTTGTATCCCCTTATTTACATGCTTGAAAACTAACTTTTTTTTTTGAATACACATGGTAATTTTTATTAATTTGAATTTTCATGAGCCTGCTTCCCAAAATTTTGAGTTGCTTTATTCTTTTTAATTTTTCTACCTTTTGTCTTTATCAACTATGTTCTCAATAAGTTTCCCACATTTTACTCTATTTATAATTTTCTATCTTAAGCTAACCAAGGATTCACTTGGGATTTTCTTTTGTTTTTCTGCTTAAGGCTAGTAATTTGGCTAAAATAGAATAAGGGGTTTTAAAAAGCTCAAAGGGGGCTAACAAAGGTGATGTAAAAGGTAGGCTAATTTTGGGGTAAGTGAGCTAAGATCAAATGATGGCCTCAATCATTATTTTGAGATGTACCTAAATTCTATAATCGGACATATAGACTAAAACAAAGTAAAGAACATCAGAATAAGAAAGAAGGTTGGAACACACAGAAATAAAAATCATGGTTTGAATGTAACCATACAGTTAAGCTTAAAACTCACAGGCTATGTGTTCTCTAGCTGAAAAATCATTTATCACTTATGTATGTCATGCAGGTTTAGTTAAAAATTCTCATTATTCTCTTAAAAAGTAATTTAGGGTAGCCTTTGAAGTTTTAATGTTTCTCCTTGATGACATGTTGTCAGTTTAACTACATCATGTAATGCTATATATACAAGGTTTTATGGATCTAAATCTATTATGTTCAAGTTCCTAGCTTACTCTTTTTTATATTTGTCAATTTAAACTAAGCTATAACTAAGCTATCTTATGTAAAAAGGGTAAACTATACTAATTGATCCACTAATAAGTTAGAAATGCAAACTAAACTAAATAACTAAAATGAACTAAATAACTAAAATATGAACAAAAAATACAAAATGCAGAAAATAGAGTAAAATACACAAGTAGCAATGTATAAGTACTCAGAAAATAACAATAAAAGAAAAAGAGAAAAATACAGAAAAATATCCAAAATAAAAGAAAAAGTATGTAGTAGTTCACCAAAATAAACGCCAGAGATGGCGACCTCCCCACACTTAAAATGAAGCATCGTCCCCGATGCTTAATCAAGCCGGGTGTGAAGTAGTGTCATCACTGGGAGGGATGGTAGCTGGGGTCTCTGTGGCGGTGGTGGGCTGAGAGTCTGGCTACTGTAGAGGAGGGATTGACTGGAGCGGGATCTCCGGATCTGCAGCCTCAATCTGATGTGGGGCCTCCTGCTGTGGTGTGGCGTGCTCTGTGCCTGCCTGCTGATGAGTCTCCGCCTGGGAATGAGGCTCCTCCTCGTGCTCATCCTCCTCCTCCTCTGATGGCTCTGATGGTGTGTCGGGCTCGGAGGGGATGTCGGCGCCCTGTCTGATCATTAGCTTCAGATGGGAATAGCGTCGCCTGCTGCGGCTCTCCAATCTCTCATATCAGCGCCTGTTACAGTGCTCCATCTGATCAAGCTGGCGGAATAGACGGTGCACGAGGCGATAAACCGGCTCAGAGGCGGGTGGAGGTACAGTGGTGGCAGCAGGGGCAGTTGTGGCAGCTGTGGATGAAGAGGGTCCAGCAGACGGAGGGGCTGTCTCATCAGTAGCAGTGACAGGTGGTGGTCGGTAGCCCAAAGCAAGGAAGCTCCTGCTGTGAGGAATGATCTTCCTACAATCCGCCGCTGGTGGTCTCTCATCGGCATCCTCCCATGGCACGTCAGCTCGACGGCCTAGCTGTGTAATCAGATACGGAAAAGGGAGGGTGCTGCAGATGTGGACCCTGGCCATATAGTACCAAATGAAACGTGGCAGATAAAGGTCCTTACCCTTCAGCACACACTAAAAGAGGGTGATCATGGTAGCCGGGATCTCCGTCTCGTGAGTACTCGGCATCACAAAATTACTCAAGATCTGATGCCATAGCCGAGCCTCATCATTCAAGTACACTCTCTTGATCCCTCTAGGCATAGTGGTGTTCTGACCCATCTCCCAAGGAACAGCAGGGTCGAGAGCTATCCGTGCCTTCACGGCGTCCCAGTCAAACTGCATCTGGCCCACGTCATCCTCAGCCTGTGCAAAACCATCTGGCTGATCGGACTTGGCTGGGAGCTGGAGAATGGTCTCTATGGCCTCCTCAGTGACCAGAATTAGCTTTCCCCTCAGGTTCACTGCATCTAGGGTAGTAAGGTAGTAGTTGCAATAGAATTCCCGGACCCAAGATGCATTGACCTCTCTCAGTGGTCTCTCCAGAAAGAACCAACCCCGTTGCTTGATTTGCTCAGTAGTGTATTGCTGGAGGGCTTCTGGAATCTTCAAGGTACGTTCCAGGTATAGATTTCTGGAGTTTGCAAAAGTCGGGTACTTCAGCTCACAGTACCGGTTTGCAAATTTTATAGGATCAGTCGAAGGGAGCAGCTGGTCAGCTTTTTCCTGCTATGTAAAGTTCTTCTCCCGCCATGAGGAATCGTGCATTAGAGCAATGATGGACTGGGAGGAATCTCCTCTATTGCGCTTGCCAGTAGCCTTCCCTTTGCCTTTCCTCTGTGAGGTAGACATCCTGAAAAACAGAAAACCAGGAATGGATAAAAAAATAGGAAAGCAAATAGGAAATTAAACAAAGGAAACTCAAAGCGGTAAGGGAGAAATATAATAAGGAAAATGAGCAATTGAAATGTGATCGAATTAATGTTAAATGGAAAGAAAAAAATCAATATGCCATAGTGAGAAAGTTAGAGGAAGTAAAAGTAATCAGAAAAGAGATCAAGAGGGTTAGTATGGTAAAAAGAAATTAGTAAATTAAAATTAGTGAGTTAGGAAAGTAAGTGGCATAGAAAAAATTCCATATAACAAGGATTCACAGGTAAGAATAGAAGTCCTCATAATCGAATAAAGAAAACAGGGTGATGCTGATTCGAATAGAAATAAAGAAATCAGAAATTGGAATCAGTGAATCACAAATGCAGGTTATGAACCAGGAAATCAAAGAGGATAAGAAAGTCTGGCATAGCATTCATGTAATGGTTTGGGTAAAGCAGAGTAAAACAGATTTCAGAAATGCCAAACCAAAACATGAATGAAAACAATTTTAAAAAAAAAATTTGGGCAGCATTCCGGCTAAAATTGGATTGTCCCGGAAAATAAACAGCAATCATATCAGTTCATATGAATTAAAAAAAAATCAAGCTGCATGTACATAGATATAAAATAAACATAAAAACTCAATGTAAACAGTAGCAACATACAAGAAAGCAGCATATGAAACATGATTATAGCAGCAACATATTTGCACATAGGATAAAACAGAAGTAAGAACAGTGCAAGTAAATAGACCTAGATCCACTAACCACAGCCTAAGCTACCTAACAACCTAAAAATCCACTACAACATGCAAGTCTAGCTATCCTAATCATGAACATAAATGGAATAAAAAATACAGAAAAGTGACGAACGGATAAAAAGGATTGCGTGTTACGGAACCTGGTAAGCGGAAGGGGTGGAACAGGGAAGAAGGTGGCTGCGGCGGTGTCCGGCGCGGTGGTGGTGCACGGCGTCGCGGTGGCGGCTGAGGGGGCAGTGGCGGAGGGAAGTATTAGGGTTAGTGAGAGAGGAAGAGGATAGGGGAAGGGAGGGCGGTGGTTGTTGCTGGCTGAAGGGGGTGGGTGGCGGAGAGGGGGTGCGGCTGGATGGCCGACGGTAGTTGGGCGGTGCTCGCGGAGGTGGCTGTGGTGGAGAGGGGATGAGAGAGGAAGAAGGAAGAAGAGAGAAGGGGAGGGGGTGGTACGGCGGTGGCGTCTGGGCGGCGACGGCGTCGTGGTGGTGGCGTGGTGGCTGGCCGGCGGTGGCTGGGGGAGGAAGAACAGAGAAAGAGAAGAGGGTTGGGGGTGAAGGGGTGGCTGCGCGACTAATAAGGTTCGCGGGCTAGGGGGTTATATTTTCGAATCCACGCGGCTGCGTGGGCACGCGGTCGCGTGGTTGGGGTGAAAATGGGGGGAACGCGATCGCGTGGGTCGCGCGATCGCATGAGAGGGGGGAAAGAGGGGTGACGCGATCGCGTGGGTCGCGCGATCGTGTCGCTGGAATTCGTGCTAAACGCACGACTCCAGCGCCATTTCAGCGCAACTCTCTGTCCCCTTTTGCGGTGATATACAATCCATGCGACGCGATCGCGTCGCTCATGCAGTCGCGTGGGATTGGTATTGGGTAAGTGACGCGATCGCATGGGGCATGCGATCGCGTGGGCTAATTTGTGCGAAACGCACAAGAGCCGCACGATTCCAGCCCAACTTTCTGTTCGTTGGATCCTTACGCCGATATATATATCACGCGGCCGCGTGGTGACGCGGTCGCATGGGTGGTGTTTTTCGCGATATGACGCGTCGTGCAACCTTTTTTTTTTTTTAAACTAAAAAATGCAGGATGCAGTGATTAACATGAATGCTATGCATGATTCCAGGTTAATATTAAAATAAAATAAAAAAAAGGTAAATTGAAAACAATAAACATGAAATAGATTGAGAAAGAAGCGACCATACCATGGTGGGTTGTCTCCCACCTAGCACTTTTAGTTAAAGTCCTTAAGTTGGACATTGGAAGAGTATCCTGTTATGGTGGCTTATGTTTAAATTCGTCCAAAAATTTCCACCAGTGCTTGGAATGCCAATAGCCTCCGGGGTCCCAAACTAGGCATGTAAAGCTTCTGAGCAGCTTCAAACAAATATTCAGCCTCCCGGGATGACGAATGTCAGAATATAATCCATGATCCCAAGCTGTGTTTTTAGATCCGCCTTCGTTTTGATTTGTAAGTTTCCATTCGGGCGGGTTAAAAAGTAGAATATCACCGTGGTGACCAAACGTTTTCCGTGATCCATGCAATTGAGCATGATACCAATCTGTGTACTTCGAGGTGAAGCGTGGAACCTTATTGAACCTGGTGCACCAGCTCTGAGTACGAGCCAATTCCCTCTTACTCTTAAAGCCGCAGAGAGCTCTAAGTTGGCCATCTGTTTCGAGCAAACCATATTCAAGTGAATAAGTAAAATTATAAGTTAAGGATTGTACCCACTTGAAGCTTGTATTAGGTGGTATGGCCTTTGGATAGGTGTTTTTGGTGGTTCTACAAGTTCCGTTTCCTTGTGCTCTTCTATGAATTCTTCCACTTCTTTGCAAAAATCTTCAATTGTATCTGTGTCCTGGTCAAAGTCTTCGGTGTCTTCCTCATCACTTGAGTCGTAGATTGGAGGTTGAGAGAAATCTACCTCCGCATCATCCTCATATTCACTAGGGGAAGATTCTTCGATTTCAGAGAATTCACTTGCGGACGCAAGTTCATCACTAGGAGAACTAGACTTGTGACTATCATCATCAAAGAAAATTGCTTCTTGGATTATTCCGTCTGATTCTTCGTAAACGATTTGCCTTGGAGATTGTACGGTATCCTCCTTAGCATTAACTGTAGCATCTTGGACGGAGTTTTCCTCAATTCTGGATTCCCAAGGAAGTTCAGCATCTCCTAGATCTTCAACCAACTCTTCTTCTTGAACAATGACAGCTTCTTCCACTTGTTCTAGTACGAATTCATTCTCTGTCTTGTCCACTGGAGTCTCTAGTATTTCTTTCATGCTACGCTCTTCATCGGGCTGTCCATATGGAGCTGTGGTTGATCCTTGTATATTTGAGCGCCTAGTGGCCCATTGAATTAGTGCTTGCTCCAGTTGTTGAATGGTTGTTTGAAATTTAATTACTGTTTCTTTTAGGCGATCCTTTGCTTCGCGGTTTGCCGGACTTGGACATGATACAAAGGAAAGTGGTGATGATTGGGAACGATTCGATTGGTATTGGGGTAAGGAAGGATCGTATGATGGCGAATGGTAAAGAGAAGCTTGTGAGTGTGGTGGTTCGAGGTTATGTTGAAAGGATGGTTCATATGCACGGGGTGGGGCTTGTTGGTAGTTACAAGGTTGTCCACCATGTCTTTCAGCTGGGTATGTGATGCCAAGGCATCATAGGCTAGTTTCACTAGCAATTTTCTGTTAGTTTTAGTTGTTTTATGCATTTTCTTGAGCTTAAAGTAACCAAAAATGGGTAAATGAAGAACAAAGTAATGAACCATCCAAACAATATGATTTTGATGCAAATTCCATGAGTTTTAGTTATATTACTTAAATGCTATGAATGAAAGATTTCTCATGAAATTTTGCAAGACTTTGATGCAATTGTTTGGATGATTTCAGGGAAGAAGAGGCTAAGCAAGGAAGCAACAAAATCAATAAAGGAAGCTTGTATATAACATGTGGAGTTTAAGTTCCAGTTTAAGCCTAAACTGGAGCTTAAACGCCAAAATCATGAAGGATAAGAAATGCTGGGATTGAAGTTTAACCTCCAGTTTGACCTCAAACTGGAGGTTAAACGCCAGAATGAAAAGCCTCACTTAAGGAGCATTCCACGTTTAACCTCCAGTTTGACCTCAAACTGGAGGTTAAACGCCAGAATGAGTAAGCCACCCAGGGAGGAGTTCCACGTTTAACCTCCAGTTTGACCTCAAACTGGAGGTTAAACGCCAGAACCAGGAAGAGTACCAGGGGCCATTCCACGTTTAAGCTCCAGTTTGACTCAAACTGGAGCTTAAACGTGTTCGATAGTTTCTCCACTCCAGGGTTGCTCTCTCCAAGCTTCCACGTTTAACCTCCAGTTTGACCTCAAACTGGAGGTTAAACGTGTTCGATAGTTTCTCCACTCCAGGGTTGCTCTCTCCACCTCCACGTTTAACCTCCAGTTTGACCCCAAACTGGAGGTTAAACGTGTTCGACACCTCCAGGGCCACCATTCCAAGCTTCCACGTTTAACCTCCAGTTTGACCTCAAACTGGAGGTTAAACGTGTTCGACCTCCAGGATGCCTCATTCCTTTTCCACGTTTAACCTCCAGTTTAACCTTAAACTGGAGGTTAAACGTGTTCGACTACATTACTCTCCAGGGCTACCATTCTTCCATTTCCACGTTTAAGCTTCAGTTTAACCTTAACTGAAGCTTAAACGTGCTTTTACAAATGGCCTCACTGGAAGTATCTGGCGTTTAAGTTGCAGTTTAAGCTTAAACTACAACTTAAACGCCACTCTTGAAAAGGGTTTCTGGGCCAAAAATATTGTGATTTAAGTTAGTCTTTGAGCACAATTATTAACTTAAACTTACTTTGGTATGAAACCCAATTGAATATCATGGTTTATGGGATTGGGCCTGAAGGATTGATGAGTTTGAAATCTCAATTTGTTGAGTCATGTGTCATTATTTGATTATCACTAAGTTGGCTCAATAAATGTTACAGGACTTGGATCAACAACCTCATCAAGATTATGGATCATAAACCCAAGGCAAAAGGAAAGCAAGGAGAGGCCTCAAAGCCCAAGAAGCACAACTGAAGCTCAATATAGAAAGTGTATAAATAGGATAGAAGTTAAGTTAGAGAGGATTTTTACTTTCACTTGGAGCTAGTTTTTCCTTTTCTTTGTAATTGAATTCAGAGCTATGATTCACTAAACCCCCTCTCATTGGGTTAGGGAGCTCTATTGTAATTCAATGAATCAATAATAGTTTATCTTCTTCTTCAATCTTTTCTCTTGAATTTTGTTAGAAAGCTTCTCGATCTAATTCCATTGAGAAGTTGTCTTGGGAAAGAGACTACTCATACTTGGAATCCTTCGGAGCCTTGGGAAAGGAATGGAGGATTCATGCTAGAGAAGCTTTCTCACAGTGGATTGGATTGGGGTTTGGATGGATATTGTGACATGTAATCCTACCAAATTGTGGTTCATGAAATTGTGTGGTATAATCAGTGATCAAGCATCATCTCTTCTTATGAACATTTAAACCAAGGGATTGGGAATTTGTTTGTTTTTAGAGAGCATTGGTGAGCCAAGGAATTGGGATCCAATCATATAAGATTGCCAAGCAAAATTCAATGAATGCATTGGTTGAGGAAGAGATATACATGTTTTGATTCGGAGATTTCAATATCTCCTAAACCCAATGAATTCCCCATTTCTGATTTTCACTTTCTCTTTACATTCTGCAATTCAATTCTTGCAATCACCCCCATTCCCTTTTAATTTCAGCAATTTACATTCTGCTCTTTAATTCATGCAATTTAAGATTCGGCCATTTAATTTTCTTGTCATTTACTTTTCCCGCCAATTTTACATTCCGCAATTCTCATCTCAATTCTTGATTCCGCTCAACTAGAACACACTTCTAATCCGAATTGCTCAATCAACCAATCCTTGTGGGATTCGACCTCACTCTATTGTGAGTTTTTACTTGACGACGATAACCGGTGCACTTGCCGGAAGAAATTTTGCCGATCGTGCAATTTCCTAAATCGTAGCATAACTAGTTTATGTGCATCAAGTTTATGGCGCCGTTGCCGGGGATTGGTTTTCGATTGACAATTCTCAAATTGGAAGCTAACTAGATTGAGCAATTTTCTCTTGCTTTGTTAATTCTGTTCTAGATATTTGTTGAATTTTAATTTCTGCACTTGGTTACATGCTTTCCTTCTTTATGCCTTTAAATTCATGCAACTAACTCACTGACTCACTAACTGTTTGATTTAATTCCTCAATTGATCTAAGCATACTCTTCCTTTAACCAAGAGTATTTTACTTGTTTGTGTTTGAGCTGTGTTCTTGTATGACAGGTAGGAGAGGAGAGACATCAACTCCTCCATATACCGAACCGGAAAGGACCCTTCATAGACTTAGAAGGGAAGCAAGAGGGAAGAGAGTAGTGGGAGAAGAGGAATCTGAAGGAGAATCTGAGGACAATTTTGAGGAAGCTCTAGATCTCAACATGGATAGAGAAGTTCACAACCATGAGAGAGCTGATGGAAACAATGCCATTCCTGAGAGGAGGGTTCTTAGTTCATACATAAACCCAACCTCTGGGAATTGTGGTAGTAGCATCCAGAAACCACCCATTCAGGCCAACAATTTTGAGCTCAAGCCACAGCTAATATCATTGGTGGAAAATCATTGTTCCTTTGGAGGAAATGCTAATGAAGACCCAAACCAACATCTCACAAAATTCCTGAGAATTTGTGACACTGTGAAGTCCAATGGAGTCCAGGAAGATGCCTATAAACTGCTCTTGTTCCCATTTTCACTTAGGGACAAGGCAGCTAAGTGGCTGGAATCATTCCCAAGGGGGAGTCTAACCACATGGGATGAGGTGGAAGGCAAGTTTCTGGCACGTTTCTACCCTCCACAAAAGGTCAATAGGCTTCGATCTGAGGTCCAGACTTTTAGACAACAAGATGGTGAAACTCTCTACGAGGCATGGGAGAGATTCAAGGACTTGACAAGGAAATGCCCACCAAACATGTTCCATGATTGGGTGCAATTGCACATCTTCTATGATGGGCTCTCTTATGAATCAAGGAAGGCTGTAGACCATTCATCAGGAGGTTCATTGAACAAGAAAAAGACCGTGGAAGAAGCCATTGAAGTGATCGAGACAGTGGCTGAGAATGAATACTATTATGCATCAGAAAGGCACAACACTAAGGGAGTCATGGAGCTGAACCATGTTGATACAATTCTAGCCCAAAACAAGGTGTTTGCCAAGCAACTAGCAGAGCTTACCAGGCAATTAGAAACAAAGCAAGTGGCTGCAATACACACACAAGATCAAGAGGAAGTAGGCATTGAAGGAGGTGATTGGGAAGAGGCCAATTATGTGGGAAACCAACAAAGGCAATCATATGATCCACACTCCAACACTTACAACCCAGGCTGGAGAAACCACCCAAACTTTGGGTGGGGAAACCAACAAACCCAACCACAAAACCACAAACCTTACAACCACAACCAACAAAACAATTCCACATACCAAAACTCCAACCAAAGATCATACCAAGCCACACAACACACTTACCCCCAATCGTCATACCATGACCAAAGTAATCAACCTACCCAACCCAATCCTAACCAACAATTTCAAGATCAATTAAACCGGATGGAAGGAATGATGGCAACCATGAGTCAAGACATAATTGAATTGAAAAGCTTCAGGGATGATGTGAGGACTACCTTAAGAAACCATGGTGAAAAACTCAAATGGATGGAATCTCTAGTAGGAGAGCTATCTCGACAGGCCCCCAAATCAACTGCAGTGTTCCCTAGTGACACAGAAAAGAATCCTAAAGGGGAACAAAAGAGAGTAAGATGGGAAGAATGCAAGGCCATCACCGTATTGAAGGAAGTCTCAGAAGAAGGAATCAGGCCCTCAGAGCACGAACCAGAAATCTTGAAAGAAGGTGTGGAAGAAGTTAGGCAGGAAGGTGGAACTGAGCAAGCCAAGGAACTGCAAAAAGGCATGATGGAAATATACCAACCAAAAGCACCATTTCCTGAAAGGTTAGGAGGAGGTGAAAAAAAGAAAACCTATTCAAGGTTTCTAGAGACATTTAACTCTCTTCATGTCAATATTCCTTTTCTTGAGATTCTTCATCAAATGCCCACACACATCAAGTATTTAAAGGAATTGTTAAGCAAGAAAAGAGTTTTGAAGGGAGGACAAACTGTAACAATGAACAAAGAATGCAGTGCTCTCATCAAGAAGGACACCCTCTCTAAGAAAACGGACCCAGGAAGTTTTTATATCCCTTGCATCATTGGGGAAACAAAAATTGACAGAGGATTCTGTGATCTAGGAGCTAGCATAAATGTGATGCCTCTAACTCTTATGAAGAGGCTACAACTGAATGAGGTGAGATCCACTGATGTAATCATACAACTGGCTGACAAAACTCAGAAGCAAGCTGAAGGGGTAGTTGAAAATGTGCTGGTGAAAGTGGGAGATTATTACTTCCCCACAGACTTTGTCATTGTGGACATGGAGGAAAGCTATTTGCACCCTATAATTCTGGGCAGACCATTTCTAGCCACTACTAGAGCACTCATAGATGTAGAACAAGGAGAACTAATTCTGAGAATACATGATGAACAGCTCATTTTCAAAGTCTTCAAACCTGCATCTGAGCCTGAACCAGAATCTGAAAAGCCTAAAGATGATAGTAGCTATCCGTGTTTGGAGGAAAGTAATCCAGCAGCTGAGACTCTAAAACAGTCATTGGAAGGCAAACAAGAGTTGCAAGAGTTAGAGCCACAAGAATCAGTGGAAACAGATCAGAAGGATCCTCCTGACATAAAGGGCAATGAAGAAATCCTCAAGAGAAAGGGAAGAGTGATAGGGAGATTGCCAAGAGGATGGAGAAACAAGAAAATTCCCACTGAAGGTTTTTCTCCAGGAGATAAAGTGATCTCAAGTCATTATCTGCCAATCCCACCTGGCCTCAAGACCATTCCTTCTCAGCTCCCTCAAGTGTTCACAATAAAGAAAGTTCTTTCTTTGGAACATTTAGAGGTCATGAATGAATCAAGAGGGGACGTTTTCATAGTGAGAGGAGAGGACGTCAAGCACTACAATCCACCCTAACAAGGGACAACCGTCAAGCTAGTGACGTTAAAGAAGCGCTTCATGGGAGGCAACCCATGTTTTTAGTATCCTTAATCTTTAGTGCTTTGCTTTACATCTAATAAAGTATGGTTTCTTATGCATGAACTTGAATCCTCAGGACAACTATTGATTAAGTGCACTAAACCGTGCATGTAAATTACAATTGGTCTCTAAGTTTGGTGTGCCTGATGGCACTCCCAAATCTTACTCAAATTGAATTCCATCTTTCATTCAAGGTGCACAACCAAACATCAAGTTTGGTGTTCTTTTTGAACACAGTTTATGAAAAGCAAGAAGTTCCTCTGGATTTCAAAATTCATGACAAGTATACCATTCATATGTTTTAATGCTTTAGTTTCAATTACTTAGGGTAGTCACTTTGTTTAGAATCAAAGAGCCAAGGTGACTATGATTTAGTAGAAATATGCACACTCATTAAGGACAACCAATATGGATGTCATGTCATCAGGAGACTTAACCAAAAACTAAGTTTGGTGTCCAAATAATAAGTGTGCATACATGTAGAAGTCACGGCTATAAGCTCACAAAGACAAGCATTGATTTACATGTGCAAATACTATTCATAATTCACATGGACCGAAAAATGATAGCAAATTTGTTTGTTTGTGCAGGTACAAAAGAAAAGACAAAAATGGAGGAAAAAGACAAAGGGAGGGACGTGCTTGGTCAAAAAGAAAATTCATAAATCTTTGAAATTAACACATGGGAAAAGGAAGTTCTGCAAGAAAAGAAAGCTACATGTACAACCTAATGCATCTAGAATACTTCCAAGAAAATGAAAAGCCAAGCGTCCTTATCTACAATTCATATATTTACCATCAAGCCACCCTTCACAAACCACCCTAGCCGTTCATTTTGCACTCATGGGCACTATAAAGAACCACTTAGGGAACGAGTCTACACCATCAATCCTCCTTCATACACTTTTTCCTTCATCATAGCATAACCATCTCTTGCCGAAAACAATCTCACCACACCTCCAACAACACTTCTCGCTTCACCTTGTCAACTTTAGTTGTCACTTACCAAAATGGCAGCCTCATCTAGCCACAAAAGAAGAAAAGACAAGCAGCCAATGGAGGAAAACAGGGGATTCGATGCATGGAGATACAGATCAGTGTTCCATGAGATTCAAGCCGAATGGATGAGACCTAAAACGGTACTAGCTGAGGTCCCCTTTGAACTTGAAAAGGATGAGTTCCCAGGTGTTTGGGAAAAGATCAAAAAGAGGAAGTGGGAGCTCCTAACTAAGCCAATCACTAGAATCAACATCAACTTGGTGAAGGAGTTTTATGCAAATGCAGTAAGGGAGGATCAAACCAAGAACCCCACATACAAAAGCTATGTGAGAGGGGTGGAGGTTGACTTCAGTCCCAAAGCAATCATGAAAACTCTTGGCCTGAAAAACATACATTTCAGCCAAGCAAGTTATGACGAAAGGATGAGAGGAGAACCTGACTATACAACTATTGCTGAAGACCTTTGTGCCATCAGAGCTGAATGGGTGAGAAAAACAAGAGGGGCTCCAAGAGTCTTGAGAAGAGGAGACCTAACACCTGAAGCTAAAGGGTGGTATGCAATAGTTAGGAGATCCATCCTACCCACTGCAAACTCTTCAGAAATAGTCCCTAAAAGAGCCATCTTGCTACATTGCATTATGGTTGGAGGAGAGATCAAAGTTCATAAACTCTTGCTGAACAGATACAAGAGTTTAGTGAGAAAAGTGACCCTGAATCCTGGCTTCATTTCCCTAGCACCATCATTAGACTATGCATCGATGCCAAAGTACCACTTGAGGATGAAAGACCTAATTGGCTATATCCTGGGCTGGCCATAACTGCACACAGAATGACTCTTGGCCCAACTCCTCCAAGACATACAAGAAGAAGAAATGAAGAAGGGCAACAAGTGGAAGCCGAGCAAGAAGCAGAACAAGAAAGACAAGAAGGAGAAGACAGAGAAGAAGAGCAAGAAGAGCAAGCAACTCCTGAAAGAAGACAACGTATTCCCAGAGACCCCATGGATATGAGCAGAATGCAGGAAATCATGGAAGGAATGTCTCAACAATACATGAGGTCTCAGGAAAGACAAGAAGACTTTCATCTAAAAATGATGGATATGCAAAGGAACTTTGAATCAAGATTCTTTGATCTGCAAAGGGAACAAAATCTACACTTACAGGAATCCTTCAGCCACATATGCCAACACCAAGATGCCAATGTCTTGGCAATCAAGGAAGCCACTACTTTACAGAATGCAAGATACTCAGTCCAAGCTGACTACAACATCAGTTCGCAAATCAAGCTTAACTACATAGGGGAACATCTACACAAGATGGACCCAGCATTCCCAGCTTATGATGAGTATTTCAAAGGGAGGAAAGAAGGAGAAATAAACAAGGCAATGATCCTTGAAAAAGGAGTGGAAGAAACGATGAAAAAGGCTGGATTCTGGAAAAAGCTCATAAGAAAAGACAAAGGAAGCACAAGTGGTCAAAAAGAGGCAGGAAGCAAGAAGAAGCAGGATCCCAAGAATTAAGAAGAACCAAGCAATAAATAAGAGGTGGTCTCGTTCCTTAATAATCAAATGATAATTGGTGACTTGTCTTTATGAATGTTTTCATCATAAATCATCTAAGTGTTAGGTGGAGTTTTTTTTTTTTTTTTTTATGAGTCGTTTTTTTTTAAGTATGTGTGTTTGTTAAGTGCTTTGAATAAAGTGAATGCCTAGATGTTTGGATATAACTTCACCTTCTTAAACAAGTGCGTGCCATGCTTGTTCTGTTTCAAAAATAAAAGAAAAGTTTGAACAAAAGTAACTTGGCTAAATTAGTGACAAATCAAGTAGAATTAAGTGGTGGTATGCATGCTTGATTGTTTAGTCACATCACTAAAATTAGAGTGTAGAATTATCATTTTTTTATGTAGAAGTACAAATTGTCTATGGATCTTGATGAATAAATGTCTTTGGCTATGAAAAAGAAAGAAAAAGGAAAGGAAAATAGCCACGGAAAAAGGCAACCAAAAAGCAAAAAAATTGAGAAAATAAGCTAGGCACCAATGGTTTGAACTTCTGAGACAAATGCCTGTGGTGTTTATGTATTAAGGATATGCTTGGATGAATAGGTTCTGAGGAGTGTTTCAACACTTGGTAACTTGGGTTAACTAACCCGGGATTATCAACCAAAAGTCCACTATCAAGAGCAACCTAAATACAAAACATTTAGTCACACAAAGAGGTGCTGGGCACTAATGTCTCAAGAAGAAATGTGAACTAAAATGCCTAAGGTGGATATGTGTAGTGCACTGATAAGAAAAAGAAAATGCCAAAGGCTTGTGCAACACATGACACTAAGCAAACAAGGAGCAAAAGAAGCTCTAAGAAAAAGAAAAGAAAAACAAAGAAGAGAAAAGTGCTAAAGACATAAGAATAACAAGAGGCCATAGCAATTTTTGATGGATGCAATGAAAAAGTGATAATCCTACCTGATAAGTATGAAAAAGTGATGCTGCAACTTTCTGCATAAAACCCTTCTGATGAACTTCAAATGCTTGCTAATATAGCCAATGTAATTGCTTTCTGTTTCATACTTTCTTCTCAATTAACTCAGGACTTGCTTAGGGACAAGCAAGTATTAAGTTTGGTGTTGTGATGCCAAGGCATCATAGGCTAGTTTCACTAGCAATTTTCTGTTAGTTTTAGTTGTTTTATGCATTTTCTTGAGCTTAAAGTAACCAAAAATGGGTAAATGAAGAACAAAGTAATGAACCATCCAAACAATATGATTTTGATGCAAATTCCATGAGTTTTAGTTATATTACTTAAATGCTATGAATGAAAGATTTCTCATGAAATTTTGCAAGACTTTGATGCAATTGTTTGGATGATTTCAGGGAAGAAGAGGCTAAGCAAAGAAGCAACAAAATCAATAAAGGAAGCTTGTATATAACATGTGGAGTTTAAGTTCCAGTTTAAGCCTAAACTGGAGCTTAAACGCCAAAATCATGAAGGATAAGAAATGCTGGGATTGAAGATTAACCTCCAGTTTGACCTCAAACTGGAGGTTAAACGCCAGAATGAAAAGCCTCACTTAAGGAGCATTCCACGTTTAACCTCCAGTTTGACCTCAAACTGGAGGTTAAACGCCAGAATGAGTAAGCCACCCAGGGAGGAGTTCCACGTTTAACCTCCAGTTTGACCTCAAACTGGAGGTTAAACGCCAGAACCAGGAAGAGTACCAGGGGCCATTCCACGTTTAAGCTCCAGTTTGACTCAAACTGGAGCTTAAACGTGTTCGATAGTTTCTCCACTCCAGGGTTGCTCTCTCCAAGCTTCCACGTTTAACCTCCAGTTTGACCTCAAACTGGAGGTTAAACGTGTTCGATAGTTTCTCCACTCCAGGGTTGCTCTCTCCACCTCCACGTTTAACCTCCAGTTTGACCCCAAACTGGAGGTTAAACGTGTTCGACACCTCCAGGGCCACCATTCCAAGCTTCCACGTTTAACCTCCAGTTTGACCTCAAACTGGAGGTTAAACGTGTTCGACCTCCAGGATGCCTCATTCCTTTTCCACGTTTAACCTCCAGTTTAACCTTAAACTGGAGGTTAAACGTGTTCGACTACATTACTCTCCAGGGCTACCATTCTTCCATTTCCACGTTTAAGCTTCAGTTTAACCTTAACTGAAGCTTAAACGTGCTTTTACAAATGGCCTCACTGGAAGTATCTGGCGTTTAAGTTGCAGTTTAAGCTTAAACTACAACTTAAACGCCACTCTTGAAAAGGGTTTCTGGGCCAAAAATATTGTGATTTAAGTTAGTCTTTGAGCACAATTATTAACTTAAACTTACTTTGGTATGAAACCCAATTGAATATCATGGTTTATGGGATTGGGCCTGAAGGATTGATGAGTTTGAAATCTCAATTTGTTGAGTCATGTGTCATTATTTGATTATCACTAAGTTGGCTCAATAAATGTTACAGGACTTGGATCAACAACCTCATCAAGATTATGGATCATAAACCCAAGGCAAAAGGAAAGCAAGGAGAGGCCTCAAAGCCCAAGAAGCACAACTGAAGCTCAATATAGAAAGTGTATAAATAGGATAGAAGTTAAGTTAGAGAGGACTTTACTTTCACTTGGAGCTAGTTTTTCCTTTTCTTTGTAATTGAATTCAGAGCTATGATTCACTAAACCCCCTCTCATTGGGTTAGGGAGCTCTATTGTAATTCAATGAATCAATAATAGTTTATCTTCTTCTTCAATCTTTTCTCTTGAATTTTGTTAGAAAGCTTCTCGATCTAATTCCATTGAGTAGTTGTCTTGGGAAAGAGACTACTCATACTTGGAATCCTTCGGAGCCTTGGGAAAGGAATGGAGGATTCATGCTAGAGAAGCTTTCTCACAGTGGATTGGATTGGGGTTTGGATGGATATTGTGACATGTAATCCTACCAAATTGTGGTTCATGAAATTGTGTGGTATAATCAGTGATCAAGCATCATCTCTTCTTATGAACATTTAAACCAAGGGATTGGGAATTTGTTTGTTTTTAGAGAGCATTGGTGAGCCAAGGAATTGGGATCCAATCATATAAGATTGCCAAGCAAAATTCAATGAATGCATTGGTTGAGGAAGAGATATACATGTTTTGATTCGGAGATTTCAATATCTCCTAAACCCAATGAATTCCCCATTTCTGATTTCACTTTCTCTTTACATTCTGCAATTCAATTCTTGCAATCACCCCCATTCCCTTTTAATTTCAGCAATTTACATTCTGCTCTTTAATTCATGCAATTTAAGATTCGGCCATTTAATTTTCTTGTCATTTACTTTTCCCGCTAATTTTACATTCCGCAATTCTCATCTCAATTCTTGATTCCGCTCAACTAGAACACACTTCTAATCCGAATTGCTCAATCAACCAATCCTTGTGGGATTCGACCTCACTCTATTGTGAGTTTTTACTTGACGACGATAACCGGTGCACTTGCCGGAAGGAATTTTGCCGATCGTGCAATTTCCTAAATCGTAGCATAACTAGTTTATGTGCATCACATCTCCCGGTTGAAATAGAGCACAAAGCCTTTTGGGCAGTCAAGGAGTGCAAAATGGGAATTGAGAAAGCCAAAGCTGAAAGGAAGTTGCAACTACAAGAACTAGAGAGCCTTCGCCTAGAAGCTTATGAGAACTCAAGACTTCACAAGGAGAAGATGAAGGCTGTACATGACCAGAACATCAAGAGGAAAGAGTTCCAACCTGGGGACTTGGTCCTCCTTTACAAATCTCAACTGAGACTCATGCCAGGCAAGTTGAGATCAAGATGGGAAGGTCCATACAGAGTAGAGAAGGCCGAACCGTACAGAGTTTATCACCTTAGCCATCCTTCAAGCTCGGAGCTTATCAAAGTTAATGGACATCGTTTACAGCTGTACCATGGCGAAAAGCGGAAGAAAGACAAGGAACTCAAGATCTTCCTCTTGGAAGATCCCCACATAGCCAAAGACTGAGCTAGTGCAGCGTCCAACTTACGGCCGTTAAAGCAAAGTGCTAGGTGGGAGACAACCCACCATGGTATGATCGTTCTTTTCTCTATTTTTAGTTTTCTTATCCAATAACTCTTTTCTTTATTAGTATATTTCGTGCATCTGCATTTACATATTTAAAAAAAAATGCCACGCGACGCGACCGCATCAGCGACGTGTCCACATCGCAAAAAGAGGGGAGAAAAATAAAAACGAACAGAGAGTCACGCTGGAGCGTGGCTGGAGGAGTGCCAGTGGCACTAATCAGCCCACGCGACCGCGTCACCGACGCGTCCGCGTCGTATGGGCGTAATGACCTCCCACGTGACCGCGTGCCCCACGCGACCGCGTGCCCTGATTTTCGACGTAGAAAGGGTGCACAGCTGAAAGTTGTGCTAGAGTGGTGCTGGACTGGCACTGGACGCGCAATCCCCCTCATGCGACCGCGTGCCCCACGCGGCCGCGTCGTACCCCATAAACTGCCCACTCACGCGATCGCATGCCCCATGCGATCACGTCACCTAAAATTTGGCATTTAATGATTTTGAACAGAGAGTTGTGCGAGTGCGAGGCAACCCTCGCGCCACTGGCACAAACTGGGTCACACGACCGCGTGACCGACGCGACCGCATCCCTCACCTTAAGCGCATGTCGCGCAACCGCGTGCCCCATGCGATCGCGTCGCTTGCGCCGCACAACTCAACCTAATTTTGCCAATTATCATATCTTTTTCTTCTCCAAATCCTATTTCTCTTTTCCCTCCTTATTTCTTCCTCCTCCCTTCTTCCTTCTATCTCACCTTTTACTCTCTCTCCCTCACCTCCATTAACAAGGTTTTATTTTCTTCTTCATCATTTTCTTTTCTATCATTCTTCTTATTTTATATGTTATTTTCTTTTCTTTTCTTTTTCTTTTCATTATTCATATTTTCTTTCTTCTTCTTTCCTTTTTACATGGTGTTAGAATTTTATTTGAGTCCTTATTCTTCATTATATGCTTGTGGATTATTGCAAATTGTTTGGCAATTATATATTATTTTCTTTAAAGGGTTTCTTTCATGTTCACTTTAACACTTTCTATACCTTATTTACCATGCATGCTATGTGTTTGTGAAAAAGCCCATATGGCATTATGCACTTCTCTATGTTATTCTACTATTCAATGCTTGCTTTTCACAAATTCTCTTTACTATTATATTAATTGAATTTAATTGTCAATACAAACGTGATGGTTTGCTACAAAGTGATGCTTGATCTATGCTACTCATGCCCTTTGCCGGCATGCCAATAAACACCTTGCATTCACTTGTCATCATATGCACTAACTATTTTCCATTAATGATCTTTCACATGTACTCATGAGCGTGTGTTAACATCATTTACCTTTTAATGTGCATTTATAACCATCCTTTTTCGTTCTCTTCATTGCTATTTATCTTTTTGAATTCAATTTACTCTCTCTTCCCTTTTTCAGGATGGCCACCAAGAAAGGAAAAGAGAAAGCTACTCCCAAACCTCCAGCAAGAAGAGGAACTAAAAGAGCACTAGTGGCAGAGCCTTCTTCAACTGCAGTCAAGCCCTCAACAAAAAGAGTTAAGAGGATCATCAAGGTTGATGAAAAAGAGAAAGCCTTTCCAGCAAAGGACACTGCGCGATTGCCAATCGCTACTGTGAGCATATGTTCCCCATCCTGGCTGAAAGGAGTTACAACAACGAACACCTTCTTATCCTCCCGTTCAATATTGCTACTTTTGTTGAGCCGTAAATTAAACGAAGACAATGGGGTTTCCTACAGAGACAACAGAAGCAGGTCAATCTTTCCTAGGTAGTCGAGTTCTACTCTAACTTCTACCTGCCTACCCTGCAGTCTGTCTTTGTCCGTCAGAAGCAAGTCCCCATTACAGAAGAGGCTATTCAACAAGCTTTGAGTCTCCCCCCTATTCCAGAAGGAAAGGATGCCTTTCAAGAAGCCGCACTCAAGCGCCAGATGTACCAATTTGACTGGAAAGCTGTTCTCAGAGTTATCGCACTACCTGGCAGCCGTTGGATCTATGGATACCATCGTACCCGCCCTAAGGGTATATTGGCTTCAGCACTTACCTTGGAGGCTCTCGTATGGGCACAGATCATGTCCCATTACGTCTTTCCGAGCACTCACGAGTCTTCCTTCACTGCGGACATGGCCGTTCTACTATGGTACATCCTTACAGACCAGCCTCTGAATTTACCAAGACATATCCGGAATGCCATGGGACACGTACAAATTGCGGGCAACTTACCTTTTCCAACCTTGGTCTCAGATCTTGTCTCAGCAGCCAGAGTCTCCTACAGAGCATGAGACACCAAAGCCATGCTCCCACGGGATGATCAGTATGTCCCTAATGGGAAATACCTCAGACTTTCAGCAGCCACTACAAGCCTTCCTACTGCTCCAATTGAAGATATTCCTTCTTCAACACCACAAGCACCTACAACTGATGAACAGCTCCAGCAGATAATCAAAAGGTTGGATCGGCAAGAACAGAAAGCGAAGTTAAGAGAGCGTCGTAACGAGCGCCGATTCAAACACCTCAAGGAGCTACTAAAGGGACACTTCAAGGACTCAGACACCCCGGACTCCACTTCCTTTACCAGCACAGAGAGCCATGATGGTCCTGACTGTGGAGATACTGCTACTAGCCCACCCCTGTTCCTAACAGATGGCACCGAGGACGGTGCAAAGCCTTAAGTGTGGGGAGGTCGGTCAGTACCTAACTTCCGGAGGTAATTTCTCTTCCCTAGCACCAATAAATTAGGATATTTTAGTTAGTTTTTTCTTTCTTTTATAGAATAGGATAAATTGCATAAGTAATAGGTTAGTTGCATGCATGCTATACTTGATTGAAAAGACAATAAGTTTCTTCTAAGACTCTATCTTCGGAATAAAATTTCACTAATTTTAAAAATTTTTTTTGATAAATTTGCTTGAAGTTGTATTTGGAACATGGTTATTTTTGAGCTAAAGAACATACAACCTGTGAAGATTTGAGCCTTTATGCATGGTTACATTATTTAACCATAATTATTTTATTCTTATGTGTTTACTTCTCTATGATTGTAATCTATATTTTATTTTATCTTATATGTCCAATATTTATTATATTTATATAATTGCACATGATTGAGGCCATTATTTGTTTAAACTCACTCATCCAAATTAAGCCTACCCTTTTCAATTACCTTTGTTAATCACTTTGAGCTTTTAAATCCCATTTGTTCTATATTTCACCACATTACTAGCCTTAAGCAGAAAAACAATTGTATATCCCAAATTGAATCTTTGGTTAGCTTAAGATAGAATTGTGTGTGCTAGTTAAGTTTGGGAAATTGTGGGAACAAAAGTTATTAAGGGAATGTGTCATGATAATTTAATGGGAATTTAGATACCTACTCATGTGAAACTATAAGAATTAAAAATCTATGTGCATTGATAAGCTATGTTTATTTTTGCTTCTATTTAAAAAAAATGAAAAAAATAAAATAAAATTTTAATAAATAAATGAATAAGGGGACAAAATTACCCTAATGCTGAATTGAAAATTCAAAGATCAATGCACATATGATAAAAAAATTAAAATAAAAAAGTTGATACATGAGTATTGATGCCAGGGCATTTTGGCTAGTTTCACTGACCTTTTCTTTACTGTTTTTAGGGTAGTTTCATGCATTTCCTTAGGAAATAAGCTAGTTTTGGGTAGATATTCACTTACATCTTGATTCGAGCATACATTGTGCACCTTACATGATTTCATGAGGATTTTGCATGAATTTAATGACAAATTGGATGTTGCATTTCCCATGACTTGGATTAGAACTTTGATGCACTTTATTGCTTGATTTCAGGACAAAGGAAGCAAATAAGAACCACAATAGTGGCTACGTTAGTTACACTAACGTGGAATGGGAGTAACTTGCAAAGTTAATGAGAAAAGTAATTGCCAATAACGCTCTCGAAGCCATCATTGCCCACGTTAAGAGTCACGTTAACTAAGTTAACGTGAACTCTAACGTGGAAGAAAGGAAATGGAGCCAACGTTAGTGACACTTAACATTATCACTAACGCTGGACCAAGCTCATAAGTGGCCACGTTAGTTGCCACATTAACTTGGTTAACGTGGCCTCTAATGTTAAGAAGTAAAGGGGAAGCCAACGTTAGTGACACTCAACTTTATCACTAACATTGGACAAGTCACAATAAGCCACGTTAACTCCCACGTTAACCTAGTTAACGTGGAAGCTAACGTGAAGAAACAAGGTGGTCGACAACGTTAGTGACACCAAACATTGTCACTAACGTTGGAAGGAACCCACACAAGCCCCAATAAGCCACGTTAACTCCCACGTTAACATAGTTAGCGTGGAAGTTAACGTGAAGAAGGGAGGAGATCGCCAACGTTAGTGACACCCAACATTGTCACTAACGTTGGAATGAGCCCACACAAGCCACTATGAGCCACGTTAACTCCCACGTTAACTTAGTTAACGTGGAAGCTAACGTGGATAAGGGAATGATGAGCCAACGTTAGTGACACTCAACTTTGTCACTAACGTTGGACAAGTCACAATAAGCCACGTTAACTCCCACGTTAACCTAGTTAACGTGGAAGCTAACGTGAAGAAACAAGGTGGTCGACAACGTTAGTGACACCAAACATTGTCACTAACGTTGGAAGGAACCCACACAAGCCCCAATAAGCCACGTTAACTCCCACGTTAACATAGTTAGCGTGGAAGTTAACGTGAAGAAGGGAGGAGATCGCCAACGTTAGTGACACCCAACATTGTCACTAACGTTGGAATGAGCCCACACAAGCCACTATGAGCCACGTTAACTCCCACGTTAACTTAGTTAACGTGGAAGCTAACGTGGATAAGGGAATGATGAGCTAACGTTAGTGACACTCAACTTTGTCACTAACGTTGGAAGGCTTAAGTGCTGTTTAAACTGGAAATTGTTGCCTAGTTTTATATTTACTAACGCTAGACCTTCCCATGGGAGAGGACTAGGATTTGTGAATAAGAGTTAGCTCAATCACTTGACTTTCCTTTATTTAGAAGGGTTAACTAAGTGAAAACAACAACCTTTTTAATACTACACTTAAGAGATCCCAACAAGGATAGAACTTCCAATTAATCATTCCCCCAGTCAAGGCTTTTTATTTAGAATATTAATAATCGTTCTTAGTTTTTATTGCTTTCATTTACATTTATTTAAATTGCTCATTATTCAACTCTCAAAACTCTTTGAAACTCATAATTAATAAAATAGCACCCTTCCTTGCAACTCGTTGGGAGACGACCTAGGACTCATACTCCCAGTATTTTTATATTCTAAATTTTTGTGACACTCTTCTAAATTGGTGAGGCGGATTTTAGCTGGTCAGGAGCTATACTTGCAACGCTGTTCTATTATATTATAATCTCTTAATTGGCCTAACTTCTGCCACACACCAGTTTTTGGCGCCGTTGCCGGGAGTTGCAATTGTGTGCTAAATTATTAATTGGTGTACATATTTTTATTTTTATTTGCATATTTTATTTTTTTTATTTTATTACCATGAGCTATATGTTTCTTTCATTGAATGACGCGTTCACTTCCTGATCTGAGCTTAGCCGTATTTGATCCTGAAATTGAAAGAACTATTTCACGTATTAGGCGAGCTCGACGTCGGTTAGCCTCTGAGGGTGGTGAAGTGATTGTTATCGATTCACCAGTCTCATCTGAGGGCGAATCTGAACCACCATCTGAGAGCAAAACAAGCTCCTTTACTATTGATTCAGTTAATTCACGTGCAGATAAAATGGCAGCACCTAGGAGGATTACTATCCAGGAAGCTGGAGCCCCAGATTTTACAATGCAGTCGTATCAAGTGCATCATCCAGCTCTGGCTACAGATTTTGAACTAAAGACTGCACTAATCAACTTGATGCCTAAGTTTCATGGCTTACCTACTCAGGAACCCATCAAGCACCTTAGGGATTTTCAGACAGCCTGTTCTACTGTTAGGTGTTAGGGTACGAATGAAACTTCTATTCTGTTAACTGTCTTCCCGTTTTCTCTTGAGGGAAAGACGAGGGAGTGGTACTACTCCCAACCTGAAGCAACTGTTACTAACTGGGATATGCTCAGGAGAGAATTTCTGGAAAAATATTTTCCATCTAAAGTTACGGATAGATTGAGAAAAGAGATCTCATGCATTGTTCAAGGTGAATCAGAAACTCTCTATGAGTACTGAGAGCAATTTAAGAACCTTCTGGACGCATGCTCCCATGACATGATTGACAGACTAGTGTTGATCAGCTATTTCACTCAAGGCATGAAGCCTCGGGATAAGACTACACTAGATGGTGCTAGTAATGGTTCTCTGAAAAAGTACAAGACCGCAGATGAAGCATGGCAACTAATCAGCGGCTTAGCTGAGTCTACTAGGAATCACAGGCACAGGAGCACCCACTCAAAAGCTGTTGCATAAATTTTCTCTAGCACTAAGCCTTCTGCTCTTACACAGAGTATATGTGAAATGACCAACCTACTGAAGCAATTACAGTTGAATCAATAACAACAAGCTCAGCCTTCCCCACCACAGCAAAGCCAATAGTTAGTTCCCCAAAGAGTATGTGGCATATGTGCTGATTATAGTCATTATACTGATGAATGCCCGTAGCTCCAACAAGAAGACAATACTGTGGCAGCAACTCATAACTTCTATGACCGCCCGAATCAAGGATACAATCAACAAGGCGGCAACCACAACCAAGGTGAGTACTGTAACCAAGGATGGCAAGACAACTCCAACCAAGGTTGGAGGGATAATTCTAACCATGGCTGGAGGGACAACTATAACAGAGGAGGCAGAGACAATAATGGAAACTAGAGGTGGAATAACAATAACAGATAGCAAAATCAGAACCAACCTTACAGAGTTCCTCACTTAAGACAATTACAAGTACCCTAGCAAAACCAGCAACAAGTACCTCAGATTACTTATCCCACTTCCTCATCAAATGACGAGATGCTACGTTCTCTTGCACAGGGACAATAAGAGATGCAGATTACACTTAACTCCACTCTAAATGGTCTGAATGCCACTTTACAAGCTCTCGCCGCCTGGATAGATTCATTACCCACTTCCACTAACCAACCTTTAAGCTCCAGTGGAATTCCTTCTCAACCCTTACCTAATCCCAAGGGTCGCATCAATGCCATCACTTTGAGGTCTGGAACCACACTGCCAGGGAGGAATCAGGAGGAGCCAAGCCCAATAGAACACGCTGCAATTGATGACACAGTGGAAGTAGAAGATGTCGAAATGGTAGATGCTGAAGAGGAAGATGAAGTACAAGACAAGGTTGAAGAAGAAGTAGTGATAAACCACTATTTTATGGTTTATAATGTGTCTAACTGTGTGGTTTTATCATGATCTTTACTTACTTATTCATATGATTAGCATGTAATTATATTTCCTTCCTAAAATTATTACATGATTGAAAACTTGCTTCCTAGAGACTTTTAATTGTGTATTTTAATTCTCCTTTATTCCATTCGATGTCGTGATCTTTGTGTTAAGTGTTTTAGGCTTTATAGGGCATAAATGAGTTGGAGATTGGAAAGGAAGCTTGCAAAAATGGAAGGAACACAAGAAATTGAAGAGATGACCAGCGAGAAGTGACGCGGCCACATGGCTCACGCGACCGCACGAAAGAGAGGAAATCGCAGTGACGCGGCCGCATTGCTCACGCGACCGTGCGGATTGGAATAGCACAAGTGACGCGGAAGCGTGGACGACGCGCCCGCGTGGCAAAGCAAAATGCCGAATGACGCGTCCGCATGAATGACGCGATCACATGACATGCGCGACCTGCATAATCTGCAGAATTCGCTGGGGGCGATTTTGGGCCCTGTTTTGACCCAGTTTTCGTCCCAGAAAAGCAGACTAGAGCCAGAGAACATGCAGAAACCAGAAAACAACATTCATTCTACATAATTTTTAGTTTTTAGATCTAGTTTTACTCCTCCTCTAAGTTTTCTCTCTACACATTCATACTTCTTAGGATTTTTATTTCTATTGCTCTTTGCATTGGGATATTGAGAAGAGTTATTACCTCATCAAGACTTCATCATTCTAGTTCATTTTCTTTACTTGGCTTTACTCTTCCATGTCCTTTGATTTACTCAATTTTACTATTGGATTATTTTAGAATTTATTAATACAAGAGTTACTTTTATTTTTAATTAATTCCTTTGAAGTTTTATTTATCATGTCTTTCTTTAATTCCCTTTCCTATGTTATGAGTTCTACATTCACAATGAGCGAGTAGTTCCCTAACTTGATGGGGAGTTGATTGAACGGAACCTTTGAGTTGGAATGCTCAAAAGAGAAATTGTAATTGGGTTTATTGTTGGATTGCTCTCTAGTCACTAACGCCAGTCCTTCCAAGTAAGCGGATTGGGACTTGTGAATAGAAACAGCATTCCAACTTGTTTGACTTTCCCTTACCTAGTAAGGGATAACTAAACAGAACAACCTTCAATTATCAATTAATCTTGAGAGTACTGCAACAAGAATAGGGCTTCCAACTAATCTACTCCCAGTCAAGGCTTTTATTTAAATTACTTAATTTCTCCAATTTAATTTCCTGTTTATTCAACTCAAACTCTTTTTGAAAACACCTGATTAATAAAATAGCACACCTTTCTGCAACTCGTTAGGAGACGACCTGGGATTCATACTCCCAGTATTTTAATTTTAATTTTTGTGACAACCCTTCTAAATTGATAAGCGGATTTCTGGTTGGTTAAGAACTATACTTGCAACGCATATCTTATAACAATTCTTAACTCGCCAATTTCCGCCACGTCAATTTTCAGCGCCATTGCCGGGGACTTGCAATAGAGTGCTAAAGTTATTAATTGGAATTTTATTTATTTGTATTTTATTTTATTTTGCTACTATGATCCAAGCTTGCCAGTATTCGATCCTGAGATTGAAAGAACTATTTCACAAATAAGGCAAGCTCGGCGTCGGTTAGTCCTCTCTGAGGGTGGATCTGATACGTCGTTTGAGGAAGAAACCAGCCCCCGTTCTACTGATTCGGTTGATTTACGTATAGGTGACATGGCAGCACCTAGGAGAGTTACTATCTAGGAGGCTGGAGCCCCTAATTTTACAATGCAACCATTTCAAGCGCATCACCCAGCGGTGGCTACAGACTTTGAAATAAAGACTGCACTGCTCAATTTGATGCCCAAGTTTCATGGCTTACCTGCTCAAGAGCCTATCAAGCACCTGAGAGATTTTCAAGCAGCCTGTTCTACTATCAGGCGTGATGGTGCAGATGAAACTTCTATTTTGCTAAAAGCCTTCCCGTTCTCTCTTGAGGGAAAGGCGAGAGAGTGGTACTACACTCAACCCACAGCAAGTGTATCCAACTGGGATACACTTAGAAGAGAATATTTGGAAAAGTTCTTTCCAGCTGAAGTTACTGATAAACTGAGGAAAGACATTTCCATGATTGTTCAGGATGAATCCGAGACTCTCTATGAATACTGGAAGCGTTTTAATAATCTTCTGGAAGCATGTCCCCACTATATGATTGACAAGATAGTGTTACTCGATTACGTCACATAGGGCATGAGGCCCCAAGATAAGACCACATTGGAAAGTGCTAGCAATGGGTCTATGAAGAAGTACAAGACCACTGATGAGGCATGGCAATTGATCAGCAACTTATCTGAATCTACTCGGAATCACAGGCAGAAACAAGGCCGTTCAAAAGCCGTTGTAGAAGTATCCTCTAGCAGAGAGACTGCTGCTCTAACTCAGAGTATCTGTGAAATGACCAACTTGCTGAAGCAGATACAATTAAATCAACAATAAGTTCAGCAAGCTCAACCTTCTCCACCACAGCAAAACCCACAGTTAGTCCCATAGAGAGTTTGCGAAATCTGTGCTGATTATAGCCACTATACTAATGAATGTCCGCAGCTCCAGCAGGAAGACAACACCGTGGTAGCCACTCATAACTTCTATGACCGCCCCAACCAAGGGTACAATCAAGGTGGCAATTACAGCCATGCATGGCAGGACAATTCTAACCAGAATTGGAGGGACAATAACAACAGAGGAGGTAGAGACAATTAGAGAAATCAGAGGTAGAATAATAACAACAACAGGCAACAGAACCAGTACCAGCCTTACAGAGCACTTCACCTGAGGCAATCCCAAGGACCACAGAATACCCAACAGCAAACCTCTCAAATTACCTATCCTTCTTCATCTACTAATGATGACTTATTACAATCTATTGATCGGAGACAACAGACTATGGAAAATAACATTAATGCCACTCTAAATGGTCTGAACGCTACTTTGCAAGCTCTTGTCTCACAGATTGGATCAATGAATAACTCCAATAACCAGCCTTTGAGCTCCAGTGGAATTCTCTCTCAACCATTACCCAATCCCAAGGGTGGCATTAATGCCATCACCCTAAGGTCCGGAACCACACTGCAGGAGAGGAACCAGGAGGAGCCAAGCCCACCAGAACACACCTCAGCTGAAGAGGTAGTGGAAATAGAAGATGTTGAAGAGGAAGAAGACATACAGGACATAGCTAAAAAAGAAGAAGTTCAACTACAGGAGGAAGCATCAAAAGGCGCAGACACTGCAGAAGACACCACTCCTATTCCTTTTCCACAACTTGTAAGGAAGCCCAGGAAGCAGCTGGAACCTGATCCAAAAATGGTAGAGATAATCAAAAAGGTTGAGGTAACTGTTCCTCTTTTTGATGTTATTCAACAGGTACCTAAGTATGCAAAGTTTCTAAAAGATTTATGTATACATAAAGACAAAATTAATGAATTAGAAACTATTCCTTTAGGTAGTTCCATATCTGATTTAATGGGAGGTTTACCTGAAAAGTGTAGTGACCCAGGTCCTTGTATGGTTAATTTTACTATTGGTGGTGTGATAATTTCTGACTGCATGTGTGATTTAGGAGCATGTGTGAGTATAATGCCTTTGTCTATATATGATATTTTGAGGCTCCCTCCCTTAAAAAGGTTGGCAGCTCGTTTTATGTTAGCAGATAAAAGCATTATTACAGTGGTTGGAGTTGCTGAAGATGTATTAGTGGGCATTAAGGGGCTTACATTCCCCACTGATTTTTATATTCTGGAGATGCCCCAAAATGACTCAGAGAAGCTATCATCAATCCTACTTGGAAGACCTTTCCTGAAGACATCAAAGTTATGAAGCACCCTCCAGAAGATCATTCTATCTTCCAGTGTGACATCATTGACGAAACCGTAGCTGAAGTTCACCAGGAGGAGTTAGAAGAGAAGCACACAGGACAAGGTCCGAGTGTGGGGACACTCTTGAACGACAATGATGGCACTTCGCCATTTTCACCAGCTTCAGACAATCCAGAGCCTGACCATGAGCAGAAGTTAGAGTTAAAACCCCTTCCTCTACACCTCAAATATGCTTACCTTAAGGACAAGCAAAAGAGTCCAGTTATCATTTCAAGGAAACTCACTTCTCAACAAGAAGAGCAGTTACTTAGTGTGCTGAGGAGGCATAAGAAGGCAATTGGATGGAGTTTAGCGGATATAGTAGGCATCAACCCTCAAGTATGTGAGCAAAGAATATTTTTAGAAGAGGGAGCAAGGCCCGTTCATCAACCCCAGAGAAAACTGAACCCCACTATCTTAGAGGTTGTCAAAAAGGAAGTGACCAGACTACTGGAGGCAGATATCATCTATCCCATCTCAGACAGTGAATGGGTAAGCCCAGTACAAGTGGTGCCCAAGAAGTATGGAGTCACTACAGTGAAGAATAAGCATGGAGATCTCATTGCAACCAGAGTTCAGAACGCTTGGAGGGTCTGTATTGACTACAGATGCCTCAACCAGGCCACCCGTAAGGATCACTATCCTCTTCCATTCATTGATCAAATGCTGGATCGCCTGTCAGGTAAATCACATTATTGTTTTTTAGATGGTTACACAGGTTATTTCTAGATTCATATAGCTCCTGAGGATCAGGAAAAGACTACTTTTACATGTCCTTTTGGGACTTATGCTTACGAGAGGATGCCCTTTGGCTTGTGCAATGCACCAGCTACTTTCCAAAGGTGCATGATGAGTCTTTTCTCTGATCTTATTGAGGACTGTATGGAAGTTTTTATGGATGATTTTAGTGTTTATGGTGATTCCTTTAGCCTTTTCTTAGATAGATTATCTAGAGTATTAGATAGATGTGTCAATACAAACCTTGTATTTAATTTTGAAAAATGTCACTTTATAGTACAACAAGGTATTGTACTAGGACATGTTGTGTCTAATACTGGCATTTCTGTAGATCCAGCAAAGGTGGATGTTATTTCTAGTTTACCTTACCCCTCTTCTCTAAGGGAAGTCCGTTCGTTCCTTGGCCATGCAGGTTTTTACAGGAGATTCATTAAGGACTTCAGTAAGGTAGCACTTCCCTTATCCAGACTACTGCAGAAGGATATTGAGTTCGAGTTCAGTGAGGATTGCAAACAAGTGTTTGATAAGCTGAAGACCGCCCTGACTCAAGCTCCAATTGTGAGAGGACCAGACTGGAACCAGCCATTCGAAATAATGTGCGACGCTTCCAACCATGCAGTAGGAGCAGCACTGGCTCAGCGTGAAGGTAAGGATCCTTTTGTTATTGCTTATGCGTCTAAAGCTCTAGATGCCGCACAGTCCAATTACACTACTACTGAGAAAGAGCTTCTTGCTATTGTTTTTACTCTGGATAAATTCCGAGCCTATTTACTTGGTACGAAAGTAGTAGTGTACTCAGACCACGTAGCTCTAAAGTATCTATTGGCTAAAAAGGAGCCCAAACCAAGGCTTGTACGTTGGATACTGCTATTACAAGAATTTGATTTAGAAATTAAGGATAGGAGTGGTAACCAGAATTTAGTGGCAAACCACTTGAGTCGCCTTGAGCACATTACAGATGACCCCACTCCTATAGCTGATAGTTTCCCATTTGATAACATGCAAGCAGTATCTGAGGTAGTCCCTTGGTATGCACCTGTAGCTAATTATCTAGTTAGCCGCACCTTTCCCCCAAACTTTTATAAGCATCAAAGAGACAAGCTGAAAAGCGAGTCTAAATATTATATATGGGATGACCCATATTTATGGAGATATGGCGCTGACCAAGTAATTAGACGGTGTGTGCCTCAATCAGAATTCCAGTCCATCTTAGAGGCCTGTCACTCATCTGAGAGTGGAGGACATTTTGGCCCCCAAAGAACAGCCAGAAAAATCTTGGACTGTGGATTCTAGTGGCCTACACTTTTTAGAGACGCTGCTAAGTTTTGTAAATCTTGTTTCCCATGCCAAAAATATGGTAATATATCCAGGAGGGATGAGATGCCTCAACAAATTATGCTTTTCTGTGAAATTTTTTATGTTTGGGGCATTGACTTCATGGGTCCATTTCCAAATTCTAATGGTTATTTTTATATATTGTTAGCTGTGGATTACATTTCCAAATGGGTGGAAGCAATTCCTACCCGCACTGATGATGCTAACACTGTTGTTTCCTTTGTGAGAAACCACATTATTTGTCGCTTTGGATCACCACGAGCAATCGTGAGTGATCAAGACACCCATTTTTGTAACAGGAGACTAACAGGGTTAATGAAGAATCATGGGATCATTCATAAGGTTGCAACATCATACCATCATTAGACTAATGGGCAAGCTGAGGTGTCAAACAGAGAGATAAAGCGTATCTTGCAGAAGATAGTCAAACTTCATAGAAGAGACTGGAGCACCAGGCTACAAGATGCACTTTGGGCGTACAGAACGGCATACAAGACACCCATTGGGATGAGTCCTTTCCGCTTAGTCTATGGAAAAGCTTGTCATCTCCCTGTTGAAGTAGAGCACAAAGCCTTTTGGGCAGTAAAGGAGTGCAACATGGGAATTGAGGAAGCCGGAGCTGAAAGGAAATTGCAACTGCAAGAATTGGAAAGCCTTCACCTAGAAGCTTATGAGAACTCCAGACTATACAAGGAGAAGATGAAGGCTGTACATGATCCGCACATCAAGAGAAAAGAGTTCCAACCTGGAGATTTAGTCCTCCTTTACAAATCTCGACTGAGGCTCATGCCAGGCAAGTTGAGATCAAGATGGAAAGGTCCATATAGAGTAGAGAAGGCCGAACCGTACGGAGTTTATCACCTAAGCCATCCTTCAAGCTCTGAACTCATCAGAGTCAATGGACATCGTTTAAAACTGTACCATGGTGAGCAGCTGAAGAAAAACAAGGAGCTCAAGATCTTCCTCTTGGAAGATCCCCACATAGTCGAAAACTGAGCTAGTGGAGCGTCCAACTTACGGACGTTAAAGCAAAGTGCTAGGTGGGAGACAACCCACCATGGTATGATCGTTCTTTTCTTTATTTTTAATTTTCCTATTCAATAACTCTTCTCTTTATTAGTACATTTCGTGCATCTGCATTTACATACTTTTACTTTAAAAAAAATTTCACGTGACGCGACCGCATCATTGACGCGTCCGCGTCGCAGGAGATGGGAGAAAATAAAAAAGCGAACAGAGAGTCACGCAGGAGTGTGGCTGGAGGTGTGCCAATGGCACAAATTGCCCCACGCGACCGCGTCACCGACGCGTCCACGTCGAGTGGGAACATTGGCCTCCCACGCAACCGCGTCACCCACGCGGCCGCGTGCCTTGGAATTCGACGTAAAAAGGGTGCACGACCGAAAGTTGTGCTAGAGTGATGCTGGATTGGTGCTGAACACACAATCCTTCCCACATGGCCGCATGACCGACGCGACCAAGTCATATCCTTTTCATGACCACTCACGCGATCGCATGCCCCACGTGATCGCGTCACCCAAGATTTGGCAACAATATAATTTCGAACATAGAGTTGTGCGAGCGCGAGGCTGCCCTTGCGCCAGTGGCATAAAACGGGTCACGCGACCGCGTGACCGACGCGACCGCATCAATCAGTATCAGCGCAAGTCGCGTGACCGCGTGCCTTACGCGACCGTGTCGCTTGCGCCGCACAGCTTCCCTGATTTGCCACTTATCTTATCTTCTTCTCCCCAAATCCTATTTTCTCTTTTCCCTCCTTATTTCTTCCTCCCTTCTTCCTTCTTCCTTCTTTCTCACTTTTTACACTCTCACTCTCTCTCTCTCACTCCCATTAACAAGGGTTTTCTTTTCTTCTTTCCTCCCCTTATTTTTCTATTATTCTTCTTATTTTTATATGTTTTCTTCTTTTCTTTTCTTTTTACTTTCATTATCCATATTTTCTTTTTTCCTTCTTTTTCCTTTTTACTTGGTGTTAGAAATTCATTTGAATCATTATTTCTCATTATATGCTTGTGGATTGTTCTAAATTTGTTTGGCAATTATATATTACTTTTTAAAGGATTGCTTGCATGTTCAATTTAATACTTTCTATACCCTACTTCTCATGCATGCTATGTGTTTGTGAAAAAGCCCATATGGCATTATGCATTTTTCTACGTTACTCTACTATTCAATGCTTGCTTTTCACAAATTCTCTTTACTATTGTATTCATTGAAATTAATTGTCAATACAAACGTGATGGTTTATTACGAGTGATGCTTGATCTATGCTACTCATGCCTTTGCCAGCATGTCAATAAACACCTTGCATTCACTTGTCATCATATGCACTAACTATTTTCCATTAATGACTTTTCACATGTAGTCATGACCATGTGTTAACATCATTTACCTTTTACTGTGCATTCATAACCACCCTTTTCCGTTCTCTTCCTTGCTCTATCTCTTTGAATTTAATTTACTTTCTCTTCCCTTTTTCAGAATGACCACGAAGAAGGGCAAAGAGAAAGCTACTCCCAAATCAACAGCAAGGAGAGGAACAAAGAGAGCACTAGTGGCAGAACCCTCTTCAAATGCGGTAAAGCCTCAACAAAGAGACTTAAGAGGATTATAAAGGTTGATGATAAAGAAAAAGCCTTCCCAGCAAAGGACACTACGCAATTTCCTAATCACTACTGTGAGCAGAAGTTTCCCATCCGGGCAGAAAGGAGTTACAACAATGAATACCTTCTTCTCCTCCCAAACCATATTGCCACATTTGTTGAGCCACAAATTGCACAAAGACAATGGGGTTTCCTACAGAGACAGCCGAGGCAGGTCAATCTTTCTTGGGTAGTCGAGTTCTACTCCAACTTCCACCTGCCAACCCTGCAGTCTGTCTTTGTCCGTCAGAAGCAAGTCCCTCAGCAAATTATGGTGCATCCTTACAGACCAGCCTCTGAACCTACCAAGACACATCCAGAATGCCATGGGACACGTACAAATCACGGACAACTTACCTTTCCCTGCCTTGGTCTCAGATCTTGTCTCAACAGTCGGAGTCTCCTTCAAAGCTAGGGACAGCAAAGCTATACTTCCACGGGATGATCAATATGTCCCTAATGGAAAATATATCAGACCCTCAGCAGCCACTACAAGTCAGCCCACTGAACCGGCTCAGGACATTCCTCCTTTCGTACCACAAGCACCTACAACAGACCAACTGCTCCATCAGATACTCGAAAGGTTGGATCGGCAGGAACACAAAGCTAAGATGAGAGAGCGCCGTAACAAGCGCCGATTCACATACCTCAAGGAGCTGATTATGGAAAAATTCAAGGACTCAGACACCCCGGACTCTACTTTCTTTACCAGCACAGGGAGCCATGACGATCCCGACTGTGGAGATACTGCTACCAGCCCACCCCTGTTCCTGACAGATGGCACCGAGGACGGTGCAAAGCCTTAAGTGTGGGGAGGTCGGTCAGTACCTGACTTCCGGAGGTAATTTCTCTTCCCTAAACACCAATAAATTAGGATATTTAGTTAGTTTTTCTTTTGTAGAATAGGATAAATTGCATAGTAATAGATTAGTTGCATGCATGTTCTACTTGATTGAAAAGACAATAAGTTTCTTGTAAGACTCTATCTTTGGAACAAAATTTCACTAATTTTAATTAAAATGTTTATGTTAAATTTGCTTGAAATTGTATTTGGAACATGAATTTTGAGCTAAAGAACACACAACCTGTAAATCATTTTGAAAGAATGCTTCGCGTGCCAAAACATTTCTTTCTCGATGAGACGAAATTACTTGGGGGGTTAGCCCTTTCAGTTGCTCCTCCGTGGGAGATTTGAGCCTTTATGCATGGTTACATTATTTAACCATAATTATTTTATTCTTGTGTGTTTACTTCTCTATGATTGTGATCTATATTTTGTTCCATCCTATATGTCCAATGTTTATTATATTTATATGTTTGCATATGATTGAGGCCATTAATTGTTTAGCTCACTTATCCAAATTAAGCCTACCCTTTTAATTACCTTTGTTAGCCACTTTGAGCCTTTAAATCCCATTTGTTCTATATTTTACCACATTACTAGCCTTAAGCGGAAAAACAATTATATATCCCAAACTGAATCTTTGGTTAGCTTAAGATAGAATTGTGTGTGCTAATTAAGTATGGGAAATTGTGGGAACAAAAGATAATAAGGGAATGTGTCATGATAATACAATGGAAATTTGGAGACCTACTCATGTGAAACTATAAAAAAATTGAAAATCTATATGCATTGATAAGCTATGTTTATTTTTATGCTTATGAAAAAAAAACAAAAAAACAAAAAAAATATTTAATAAATAAATAAGGGGACAAAATTACTGATGCCAGGGCATCTTGGCCAGTTTCACTGACCTTTTCTTTATTGTTTTTAGGGTAGTTTCATGCATTTCTTTAGGAAATAAGCTAGTTTTGGGTAGATATTCACCTACACCTTGATTCAAGCATACATTGTGCATTTTACATTATTTCATGAGGATTTTGCATGAATTTAGTGACAAATTGTATGCTGCATTACCCATGACTTGGACTAGAACTTTGATGCACTCTGTTGCTTGATTTCAGGACCAAAGGAAGCAAGGAAAGGGAGGTAACTTGCAATGTTAATGAGAAAAGTGATTGCCAATAACACTCTCAAAGCCATCATTGCCCACGTTAAGAGTCACGTTAACTAAGTTAACGTGCACTCTAACGTGGAGAAGGGAAGTTGAGCCAACATTAATGACACTTAACATTGTCACTAACGTTGGCAAACACTCATGAGTGGCCACGTTAGATCCCACGTTAACCTAGTTAACGTGGCCTCTAACGTTAAAGGGGGAAGAGAAGCCAACGTTAGTGACATTCAACATTGTCACTAACGTTGGCCTAAGGATGCAACACACCACGTTAACTCCTACGTTAACTTGGTTAACGTGGGAGCTAACGTGAGAAGTGAGAGTTGTCGACAACGTTAGTGACACTCAACATTGTCACTAACGTTGGAAGCAACCACACAACCCCCAAGGAGCCACGTTAACTTCCACGTTAACTTAGTTAACGTGGAAGCTAACGATGAGGAATGAATGATGAGCCAACGTTAGTGACACTCAACATTGTCACTAACGTTGGGATGGCTAAGAATGGCCACGTTAGAAGCCACGTTAACCTAGTTAACGTGGACTCTAAAGTGAGATCTAGGGCCACATTGGAACGTTAGTGGCAATGTTGAGTGTCACTAACGTTCTCGAAGTTTGGCAAGGCCACGTTAAAAGCCACGTTAACCTAGTTAACGTGGGCTTTAACGTGAAGCAAATAGGGGCACACTGGAACGTTAGTGACAATGTTGAGTGTCACTAACGTTCTCGAAGTTTGGCAAGGCCACGTTAGAAGCCACGTTAACCTAGTTAACGTGGGATCTAACGTAAGGCAAAGGGGTACATTGGAACGTTAGTGTAAATGTTAAGTGTCACTAACGTTCTCGAACTTATACTTTCACTAAATGTTAACACCCCTAACGCCCTGAGCTAAAGTCTCTGCCCACTTAGCACTTTCTCTCTACAAGTAAAGCCAAGCCCAAATGAAGAAAAGAACTGCTTCAAACTCAAGATCCAAAGGCCCAAGACTTGAAGAGCAAACTAGAAGCTGAGAATAGTAGTATATATAGGAGTAGCTTTGAATTGTTAGGAGAGTTCTGAAAGTTGAAAAAAAAGAATTACTATCTGTATTTTACTTTCTCTGCAATTTCTAGTTCTATGATGTATTCTCCATCTTTATTTTCATTTTCAAGAGCTATGAACAACTAAACCCCTTTCATTGGGTTAGGGAGCTCTGTTGTAATTTGATGGATCAATACTAATTTTCATTATTCTTCTTCTATCTTTTCTCTTGATTTTACTTGAAAGCTTTCGATCTTTATCCCATTGAGTAGTTATCTTGGAAAAGAAGCTATTCAAACTTGATCTCTTTTGAACCTTGAAAGAGGAATGAAGAGATCAAGCTAGAAATGCTTTCTCATGTTGGACCAAATTGGGTTTGGATGGGTATGTGACTATAACCCTCTCAATACTTGATTTGGGAAATGCATGTGGTACAATCAGTGACCATACTTCATCTCTTCTCATGAGAAATTGACCAAGGAATTGGCTATTGATCAAGATTTGAGAGATTGAATTGCAAGAAATTGTAATTCAATCACTTAAGATTGCCAAGGAGATCAATGAGTGCATTGATTGAGGAAGAGATGAAAATGAACTTGATCCGGAGAATTGCAACATCTCCTAAGCCCAATGAACTCCCCATCTCTGATCTTACCCATTCTCTTTAATTTCTGCCATTTACTTTTATGAGCAAATCCCCCATTCCCATTTACAATTCTGCAATTTATCTTCAGTCATTTACTTCCAGTCCTTTAATTCTAGCATTTACTTTTCTGTTATTTACATTTCCGCCATTTTATTTTCTGCAACTCTCAACCCAAATTCTGTATTCGCTCAACTAGAACATTCTTCTAATTAAAGTTGCTTGATCAATCAATCCCTGTGGGATTCGACCTCACTCTATTGTGAGTTTTTACTTGACGACAAATTCGGTACACTTGCCGAAAGGAGATTTGTTGAGAGACAAGTTTTCCGTGCATCAATTACCCCAATGTAAAGTTAAGAATTCAAAGATCAATGCATGTATGATAAAATTAAGATAAAAAGTTGATACATGAGTATGGAACGTGAAAGAGAAATTCTAGGTAGCTAGGTATGAATTCTAAAGTTATATAGAATATATATATATATATATATATATATATATATATATAGGTTATGTTAAAGCTTGGGTTAATTAAAGATTCAGTTTTTAAGCTTACTTAGCCATATGTGTATCCTTACCATTACCTTAGCCCCATTACAACCTTAAAAAGACCTCATGATGTTTGCATTGGTATATTAAATGTTGTTGATTGGTTAGGAGAAGAACAAAAAATTAGAAAGCATGATTAGAGAAGGATAGAGTGATTACCCTATACACTAGAGAGACTAGAGTATACATACATCATCAGTGAGGGTTCAATGCTTGAAATTTTATGTTCCCTGCTTTCATGAGTTATCTTCTTGCACTTTTATCTGTTATTACTGTATAAAAAATTTGAATTAGTGGAATTTGATCTATATTTTGAAGAGCTTATTTGCTATTGATCAAGTGGACAAGAATCATATAGTTGCATTCATATATATAGGTTGCATTGCATTGCATGAGTTTCACATGTTCCTACTCATTTATTTTATCTCCTTCAACTAAGCATGAGGACATGCTAATGTTTAAGTGTGGGGAGGTTGATAAACCACTATTTTATGGTTTATAATGTGTTTAATTGTGTGGTTTTAGCATGATCTTTACCCACTTATTCATATGATTAGAATGCAATTATATTTCCTTTCTAAAATTATTACATGATTGAAAACTTGCTTCCTAGAGACTTTTAATTGTGTATTTTAATTCTCCTTTATTCCATTCGATGCCGTGATCTGTGTGTTAAGTGTTTCAGGCTTTATAGGGCATGAATGAGTTGGAGATTGGAAAGGAAGCTTGAAAAAATGGAAGGAACATAAGAAATTGAGGAGATGACCAGCGAAAAGTGACGCGGCCGCATGGCTCACGCGACCGCGCAGAAGAGAGGAAATCGCAGTGATGCGGCCGCATGGCTCACACGACCGCACGGATTGGGATAGCACAAGTGACGCGGAGGCATGGACGACGCGCCCGCGTGGCAAAGCAAAACGCCGAATAATGCGTCCGCATGAATGACGCAATCGCGTGACATGCGCGACCTGCATAATCTGTAGAATTCGCTGGGGGCGATTTTCGGCCCTGTTTTGACCCAATTTTCGGCCCAGAAAAGCAGACTAGAGCCAGAGAACATGCAGAAACCAGAAAACAACATTCATTCTACATAATTTTTAGTTTTTAGATCTAGTTTTACTCCTCCTCTAGGTTTTCTCTCTACAGATTCATAGTTCTTAGGATTTTTATTTCTATTGCTCTTTGCATTGGGATATTGAGAAGAGTTATTACCTCATCAAGAGTTCGTCATTCTAGTTCGTTTTCTTTACTTGGCTTTACTCTTCCATGTCCTTTGATTTACTCAATTTTTCTATTGGATTATTTTAGAATTTATTAATACAAGAGTTACTTTTATTTTTAATTAATTCCATTGAAGTTTTATTTATCATGTCTTTCTTTAATTTCCTTTCCTATGTTATGAGTTCTAAATTCACAATGAGCGAGTAGTTCCCTAACTTGATGGGGAGTTGATTGAAAGGAACCCTTGAGTTGGAATGCTCAAAAGAGAAATTGTAATTGGGTTTATTATTGGATTGCTCTCTAGTCACTAACACCAGTCCTTCCAAGTAAGCGGATTGGGACTTGTGAATAGAAACAGCATTCCAACTTGTTTGACTTTCCCTTACCTAGTAAGGGATAACTAAACAAAACAACATTCAATTATCAATTAATCTTGAGAGTACTGCAACAAGAATAGGGCTTCCAACTAATCTACTCCCAGTCAAGGATTTTATTTAAATTACTTAATTTCTCCAATTTAATTTCCTGTTTATTCAACTCAAACTCTTTTTTAAAACACCTGATTAATAAAATAGCACACCTTTCTGCACTTCGTTGGTAGACAATCTGGGATTCATACTCCCAGTATTTTAATTTTAATTTTTCTGATAACCTTTCTAAATTGATAAGCAGATTTCTGGTTGGTTAAGAACTATACTTGCAACGCATATCTTATAACAATTCTTAACTCGCCAATTTCCGCCACGTCAAGTAGCTCAGAAGAGGGATGAAGCACCAAAGGATGCAGAAGCTGCAAGTGGCGCCATTCCTATCCCATTTCCACACCTTGCAAGGAAGTCCATAAAGCAAATGGAACTTGATCCCAAAATGGTAGAAATTTTTAAAAAGGTTGAGGTAACTGTTTCCCTTTTTGATGTTATTCAGCAAGTACCTAAATATGCAAAGTTTCTGAAAGATTTATGCATTTATAAAGATAAAATTAATGAGTTAGAAACTATTCCTTTAGGTAGTTCTATATCTGCTTTAATGGGAGGTATACCAGAAAAATGTAGTGATCCAGGTCCATGCATGGTTAACTGTACCATTGGAGGTGTAATATTTTCTGATTGCATGTGTGACTTAGGAGCATGTGTTAGTATAATGCCGTTGTCTATATATGATACTCTAAGGATCCCTCCCTTAAAAAGGTCAGCAGCTCATTTTGTGTTAGCAGATCAAAGCATTATTAGAGTAGTTGGAATTGCTGAAGATGTATTATTGAGTATTAAGGGGCTCACATTTCCTATTGACTTCTATATCCTAGAAATGCCCCCTAATGACTCAGGAAAACCATCATCAATCCTGCTTGGAAGACCATTCCTGAAAACCTCAAAGTTCAAGCTAGATGCATTCTCAGGAACTTACTCCTTTGAGATAGATGGCAGAACAGTAAGTTTCAGTTTAAATGAAGCTATGAAACACCCTCCGGAAGATCATTCTATCTTTCAGTGCGACATCATTGATAAAACTATAGCTGAAGTTCACCAAGAAGAATTAGAAGAGAAGCACATGGAGCAAGGTCAAAGTGTGGGGACACCCTCTGAACATAATAAAAACACCTTACTATTACCACTAGCCCCGGATGATCCAGAACCTAGCCATGAGTAGAAATTGGAATTGAAGCCCCTTCCTCCACACCTCAAGTATGCTTACCTTGAGGATAATCAGAAGTTCCCAGTTATCATTGCAAGAGAACTCACTTCTCAACAGGAGGAGCAACTGCTTAGTGTGCTGAAAAAGCACAAGAAAGCAACTGGGTGGAGCTTGGTGGATATAGTAGGAATCAGCCCTCAAGTTTGTGAGCATAGGATATATTTAGAAGAGGACTCGAAACCTATCCGTCAATCCTAAAGAAGATTGAATCCAACCATCTTAGAAGTTGTCAAGAAAGAAGTGACCAGGCTACTTAAAGCAGATATCATTTATCCCATCTCAGACAGTGAATGGGTCAGTCTAGTACAAGTGGTGTCCAAGAAGTCTGGAATCACAACAGTAAAGAATGAACATGGAGAGCTCTTGACAGCTAGAGTACAGAATTCATGGAGGGTTTGCATTGACTATAGACGTCTCAACCAAGCTACTCGCAAGGATCATTACCCTTTGCCATTTATTGATCAGATGCTCGATCGCCTGTCAGGTAAATCCCATTATTGCTTTTTAGATGGTTATACAGGCTACTTTTAAATTCATATAGCTCCTGAGGATCAGGACAAGACCACTTTTACATGTCCCTTTAGAACGTATGCTTATAAAAGAATGCCTTTTGGCTTATGTAATGCACCTGCTACTTTCCAAAGATGCATAATGAGTATCTTTTCAGATCTTATTGAGAATTGTATGGAAGTATTTATGGATGATTTTAGCATATATGGTGATTCATTTGACCTTTGCTTGGATAGTTTAGCTAGAGTATTAGACAGGTGTGTTAGTTCAAACCTTGTATTGAATTTTGAAAAATGTCACTTTCTGGTAAAACAAGGGATTCTTCTAGGACATGTTGTCTCTAAAACTGGTATTTCAGTAGATCCAGCAAAGGTAGATGTCATTTCTAGTTTACCTTACCCCTCCTTCGTGAGGAAAGTCTATTCGTTCCTAGGCCATGCAGGTTTTTACAGGAGATTCATTAAGGACTTCAGTAAGGTAACATTACCTTTATCCAGATTGCTACAGAAAGATATTGAGTTCGAGTTCAGTGAAGATTGCATGAAAGCATTTGATAAGCTGAAAATCACCCTGACTCAAGCTCCAATTGTGAGAGGATCGGACTGGAGCCAGCAATTTGAAATTATGTGTGATGCCTCCAACCATGCAGTCAGAGTGGCACTGGCTCAGCGCGAAGGTAAGGATCCTTTCGTAATTGCTTATGCATCTAAAACCTTAGATGCTGCTCAGTCTAATTAGACTACTACTGAAAAAGAGCTTGTAGCTATTATTTTTGCTCTGGATAAATTTCGAGCCTATTTCCTTGGTACTAAGGTAGTAGTATACTCAGACCATGTAGCTCTAAAATATTTAATAGCTAAAAAGGAGTCCAAACCAAGATTAATACGTTGGATACTGCTGTTGCAAGAATTTGATTTAAAAATTAAGGATAGGAGTGGTAACCAGAATTTAGTGGCAGACCACTTGAGTCGCCTTGAGCACATTAAGGATGACTCCACTCCTATAAATAATGCTTTCCCATTTGATAGCTTGCATGCAGTATCTGAAGTAGTTCCTTGGTATGCACATGTAGCTAATTATCTAGTTAGCCATACTTTCCATCCTAATTTTACTAAACATTAAAGGGACAAGCTGAAAAGTGAGTCTAAATATTATATATGGGATGACCCATATTTATGGAGGTGTGGTGCTGACCAGGTAATTAGGAGGTGTGTACCTCAATCAGAATGCCAGTCCATTTTAGAGGCTTGCCACTCTTCTGAAAGTGAATGACATTTTGGCCCTCAAAGAACAGCTAGAAAAATCTTAGACTGTGGATTCTGGTGGCCTACTCTCTTTAAAGATGCTGCTGAATTTTGTAAATCTTGTTCCCCATGCCAAAGATTTGGTAATATATCCAAGAGGGATGAGATGCCTCAACAGATTATGCTTTTCTGTGAAATTTTTTATGTTTGCGGCATTGACTTCATGGGTCCATTTCCAAACTCTAATGGTTACCTTTATATACTATTAGCTGTAGATTACGTTTCTAAATGGGTGGAAGCAATTTCTACCCACACTGATGATGCTAAAACTGTTGTTTCCTTTGTTAGAAATCATATTATCTGTCACTTTGGATCACCACAAGCAATCGTGAGCGATCAAGGCACTCACTTTTGTAACAGGAGACTAACAGGATTACTGAAGAAGCATGGGATAGTTCACAAAGTAGCAACAGCTTATCATTCCCAGACCAATGGACAAGCAGAAGTGTCTAACAGAGAAATTAAACGCATTTTAGAGAAGATAGTAAAGCCTCATAGGAAAGACTAGAGTGCCAGGCTAAAAGATGCACTCTGGGCATATAGAACAGCATACAAGACACCCATTAGGATGAGCCCCTTCCTCTTGGTATACGGAAAGGCTTGCCATCTTCCAGTAGAGGTGGAACACAAGGCTTTCTGGGATGTAAGGGAATGCAATATGAATTTTGAAGAATCTGGTGCTGAAAGAAAGTTACAACTAGCAGAATTAGAGAATCTCCGCCTTGAAGCATATGACAAATCCAGGCGATACAACGAGAAAATGAAGACTGTCCATGACAAGCACATAAAAAGGAGAGAGTTCAGACCAGGGGAGTTAGTTCTTCTTTATAACTCTAGACTGAGGCTTATGCTAGGCAAACTAAGATCAAGATGGGAAGGTCCCTATAGAATAGAAAAGGTAGAGCCATACGGAGTTTTTCACCTGCGTCATCCTTCTAGCTCCAAATTCCTAAAGGTCAATGGACATCGCCTAAAGCTTTATCATGGTGAAAAGATGAAGGATCATAAAGAACTAGAAGTTTCCTTTTGGAAGACCCACCAACAGAAGCAGAATGAGCCTGAAGACATCTAACTTAAGGACATAAAAGCAAAGTGCTAGGTGGGAGACAACCCACCATGGTATGATTGTTCAGTTTCAGTCTTAGTTTTATTTTACTTTTTTTGTTTTTGCCAATGAATCTTCTCATAACCTCTGCATATAGCCTGCATTTGCATTTGCATTATGCATATATAAAATAATAATAATAATAATAATAATAATAATAATAATAATAATAATAATAATAATAATAATAATAATAATAATAATGATGATGCACGCGATGCGCAAGCGTCGCTGACGCGTCCACGTCATTAGTGCATTAGAAACAAGGAAGAAAAGAAGTAGAGAGTCACGTGAGAGCGTGGCTGGAGGCGTGCCTTAGTCACAAGCATGCCCACGCGAACGCGTCCATCACGCGTCCGCGTCATTTGAAAAATTTACCTCCCACATGTCCACGTCACCCACGCGCACGCCTTATGATAAACCACTATTTTATGGTTTATATTGTGTTTAATTGTGTGGTTTTATCATGATCCTTACCCACTTATTCATTAATTTAGCATGCATTTATATTTTCTTCCTGAAATTATTACGTGATTGAAAACTGCTTCCTAGAGACTTTTAATTATGCATTTTAATTCTTCTTTATTCCATTCGATGCCGTGATCTGTGTGTTAAGCATTTCAGGCTTTATAGGGCATGAATGAGTTGGAGATTGGAAAGGGAGGTAGCAAAAATGGAAGGAACACAAGAAATTGAGGAGATAACCAGCGAGAAGTGACGCGGCCGCATGGCTCATGCGACCGCGCGAAAGAGGAGAAATCGCAGTGACGCGGCAGCGTGGCTCACGCGACCGCGCGGACTGGAAAAGCACGAGCGACGCGGAGGCGTGGACGACGCAAACGCGTGGCGAGGAAAAGCACGAATGACGCGTCCGCATGGATGACGCGATCGCGTGACATGCGCGATCTGCATAATCTACAGGATTCGCTGGGGGCGATTTTGGACCCTATTTTGACCCAGTTTTCGGCCCAGAACAACAGACTAGAGCCAGAGAACATCCAGAAACCAGGGATAACAATTCATTCTACACAGTTTTAGTTTTTTAGATCTAGTTTTACTCCTCCCCTAGGTTTTCCTCTCTAGACATTGATAGTTCTTAGGATTTTATTTTCTCTAGCTTTTTGCATTGGGATATTGAGAAGAGTTATCACCTCATCAAGACTTCGTCATTCTAGTTCGTTTTCTTTACTTGGCTTACTCTTCCATGTTCTTTGCTTTGTTTAATTTTACCATTGGAATATTTTTAGGATTATTTAATACAAGGATCACTTTTATTTTTAATTTTTATTTACAATGTCTTTCTTTGATTCCTTTTCATATGCTAGGAATTTTACCTTTACAATGAGTGAGTAGTTCCCTAACTTGATGGGGAGTTGATTGAAAGGAACCTTTGAGTTGGAAGATTCAAGAGAAAGATTGTAATTGGGTTATTGTTGGTTTGCTTTCTAATTCCTGACACCAATCCTCCCAAGAGTGGATTGGGACTTGTGGATAGAACAGTATTCCAACTTGTTTTACTTTCCCTTACTTAGTAAAGGATAACTAAACGAAATAACTCTCAATTGTCAATTAATCTTAAGAGTGTTCCATCAAGAATAGGGCTTCCATGTAATCAACTCCCAGTCAAGGCTTTTATTTACATTATTCAATTTTATCAATTTAATTCCCTGTTTACTCAACTCAAACCTTTTCGAAAACATCTGATTAATAAGATAGCACCCTTTCCTGCAACTCGTTGGGAGACGACCTGCGATTCATACTCCCAGTATTTTAAATTTCAATTTTCTGTGACACCTTTCTAAATTGAGCGGTGGATTTCTAGCGAGTTAAGAACTATACTTGCAACGTATATATTCTAATAATTTTTAATTCACCAATTTCTGCCCGCATCAATTTTTGGCGCCGTTGCCGAGGAGTTGCAATAGAGTGCTAAAGTTATTAATTAAAATTTATTTATTTGCATTTTATTTTATTTTGCCACTATGAGCTGCATGTTTCTTTCGCTAGATGACGCGTTCACTTCCTGATCCACGCTTGCCAGTATTCGATCCTGAGATTGAAAGAACCATCTCACGAATAAGGCGAGCTCGGCGTCGGTTAGTCCTCTCTGAGGGCGGATTTGAAACGCCATCTGAGGAAGAAACCAGCCCCCATTCTACTGATTCGGTTGATTTACGTACAGGTAACATGGCGGCAGCCAGAAGAGTTACCATCCAGGAGGAAGGAGCCCCTGATTTTACAATGCAACCGTTTCAAGCGCATCACCCAGCGGTGGCTACAGATTTCGAAATAAAGACCACACTGCTCAATTTGATGCCCAAGTTTCATGGCTTACCTGCTCAAGAGCCTATCAAGCACCTGAGAGATTTCCAGGCAGCCTGTTCTACTGTCAGGCGAGATGGTACAGATGAAACTTCAATTCTGCTGAAAGCTTTCCTGTTTTCTCTTGAGGGAAAAGCAAGAGAGTGGTACTACACTCAACCCCTAGCAAATGTATCCAACTGGGATACACTCAGAAAATAGTTTTTGGAGAAACTCTTCCCATCTGAAGTTACTGATAAACTGAGGAAAGACATTTCCACGATTGTTCAAGATGACAATGAGACTCTCTTTGAATACTGGGAGCGCTTCAATAGTCTTCTGGAAGCATGCCCCCACCACATGATCGACAAGATAGTGTTACTCTGCTACATCACACAGGGTATGAGGCCCCAAGATAAGACCACATTGGAAAGTGCTAGCAATGGGTCTATGAAGAACTACAAGACCACTGATGAGGCATGGCAATTGATCAGCAACCTAGCTAAATCTATTAGGAACCAAAGACAGAAGCAAGGCCGTTCAAAAGCCATTGCAGAAGTATCCTCTAGCAGAGAGACTACTGCTCTAACTCAGAGTATCTGTGAAATGACCAACTTGCTGAAGCAAATGCAATTGACTCAACAACAAGTTCAGCAAGCTCAACCTCGTTCACCACAGCAAAACCAACAGTTAGTCCCACAGAGAGTTTATGGAATTTGTGTTGATTATAGCCATTATACTGATGAATGCCCGCAACTCCAATAGGAAGACAACATGGTGGCATCCACTCATAACTTCTATGACCGCCCCAACCAAGGGTACAATCAAGGTGGAAATAATAACCATGGATGGCAGGACAATTCTAACCAGAATTGGAGGGACAACAATAACAGAGGAGGCAGAGATAATCAGGGAAATCAGAGGTGGAATAATAACAACAACAGGCAGCAAAACCAACCTTACAGAGCACCTCACCTGAGGCAGTCCCAAGGACCACAGAATACCCAACAGCAAACCTCTCAATTTACTCACCCTTCTTCGTCTCCTAATGAAGAGTTACTAAAATTTTTTGAGCGAAGTCAACAGACCCTGGAAAATAACATTAATGCCAGTCTGAATGGTCTGACCACTACTTTGCAAGCTCTTGTCTCACAAATTGGATCAATGCGAAATTCCAATAACCAACCTTCAAGTTCCACTAGAATTCCCTCTCAACTATTACCCAATCCGAAGGGGGGCATTAATACCATCACCCTAAGGTCCGGAACCACGCTGCAGGAGAGGAATCAGGAGGAGCCAAGCCCACCAGAGCACGCCTCAGCTGAAGAGGTCGTAGAAATAGAAGATGTTGAAGAGGATGAGGACATACAGGACATAACTGAAAAAGAAGAAGCCCAACCATAGGAGGAAGCATCAAGAGGCGCAGACACTGCAAAAAACACCACTCCCATTCCATTTCCACAACTTGCAACGAAGCCGAGGAAGCAGCTGGAATCCGATCCCAAAATGGTAGAAATATTCAAAAAGGTTGAGGTAATCGTTCCTCTTTTTGATGTTATTCAAAAAGTACCTAAATATGCAAAGTTTCTAAAAGATTTATGTATACATAAGGACAAAATTTATGAATTAGAAACTATTCCTTTAGGTAGTTCCATATCTGCTTTAATGGGAGGATTACCTAAGAAGTGTAGTGACCCAGGTCCTTGTATAGTTAGTTCTACTATTGGTGGAGTAGTAATTTATGATTGCATGTGTGATTTAGGAGCCTGTGTTAGTATAATGCCTTTGTCTATATATGATATTTTGAGGCTCCCTCCCTTAAAAAGGTCGGCAACTCGTTTTATGTTAGTAGATAAAAGTATTATTACAGTGGCTGGAGTTGCTGAAGATGTTTTAGTGAACATTAAAGGGCTTACATTTCCCACTGATTTTTATATCTTGGAGATGCCCCATAATGACTCAGATAAGCCATCATCAATCTTACTTAGAAGAGCATTCCTGAAGACATCAAAATTCAAATTGGATGCTTTTTCAGGAATATACTCTTTTGAAATAGATGGCCAAATAGTAATCTTCAATCTGAATGGAGTCATAAACAACCCTCCAAAAAATCATTCTATATTCCAGTGTGATGTCATAGATGAAACTATAGCTGCAGTTCACAAGGAAGAATTAGAAGAGAGGCACACTGGACAAGGTCCAAGTGTGGGGATCCTCTTGATTGACAATGAGGGCACTTCGGCATTTTCACAAGTTCCAGACAATCCAGAGCCTGCCCATGATCAGAAGTTGGAATTAAAACCTTTTCCTCCACACCTCAAATATGCTTATCTTGAAGATGAGCAGAAGTTTCCAGTTATCATTGCAAGGGAACTCACTTCTCAACAGGAAGAGCAGTTACTTGATGTACTAAGGAGGCACAAGAAGGTAATTGGGTGGAGTTTGGCAGACATAGTAGGCATCAACCCTCAAGTATGTGAGCACAGAATATTTTTAGAAGAGGGAGCAAGACCTGTCCGTCAATCCCAAAGAATATTGAATCCCACTATCTTGGAAGTTGTCAAAAAGGAAGTGACTAGACTATTGGAAGCGGGTATCATCTATCCCATTTCAGACAATGAATGGGTTAGCCCAGTACAAGTAGTGCCCAAGAAGTCTGGAGTCACTACAGTAAAGAATGAGCATGGAGAGCTCATAGCAACTAGAGTTCAGAATGCTTGGAGAGTCTGCATTGATTACAGGCTTCTCAACCAAGCTACCCGTAAGGATCACTACCCACTTCCATTTATTGATCAAATGCTGGATCGCCTGTCAGGTAAATTACATTATTGCTTTTTAGATGGTTACACAGGTTATTTCCAGATTCATATAGCTCCTGAGGATCAGGAAAAGACCACTTTTACATGTCCTTTTAGGACTTATGCTTACAAGAGAATGCCCTTTGGCTTGTGCAATGCACCAACTACTTTCCAAAGGTGTATGATGAGTCTTTTCTCTGATCTTATTGAGGACTGTATGGAGGTTTTTATGGATGATTTTAGCATTTACAGTGATTCTTTTAGCCTTTGCTTAGATGGATTATCTAGAGTATTAGATAGATGTGTTAATACAAACCTTGTATTGAATTTTGAAAAGTGTCATTTTATGGTAAAACAAGGGATTATATTAGGACATGTGGTATCTAATAATAGCATTTCTGTAGACCCAGCAAAGGTGAATGTTATTTCTAGTTTACCTTACCCTCCTCTGTGAGGGAAGTCCGTTCGTTCCTTGGCCATGCAGGTTTTTACAGGAGATTTATTAAGGACTTTAGTAAGGTAGCACTTCCCTTATCTAGATTACTACAGAAGGATATTGAGTTCGAGTTCAGTGAAGATTGCAAGCAAGCGTTTGATAAGCTGAAGGCTGCCCTGACTCAAGCTCCAATTATGAGAGGACCAGACTGGAGCCAGCCGTTTGAAATCATGTGCGATGCTTCCAAACATGCAGTAGGAGCAGCACTGGCTCAGTGCAAAGGTAAGGATCCTATTGTTATTGCTTATGTGTCTAAGACTTTAGACGCTGCCCAGTCCAATTATACTACTACTGAGAAATATGATAAACCACTATTTTATGGTTTATATTGTGTTTAATTGTGTGGTTTTATCATGATCCTTACCCACTTATTCATTAAATTAGCATGAAATTATAATTCCTTCCTGAATTTATAACATGTTTGAAAACTGCTTCCTAGAGACTTTAATTATGTATTTTTAATTCTCCTTTATTCCATTCGATGCCGTGATCTGTGTGTTGAGTGTTTCAGAGTTTATAGGGCATGAATGAGTTGGAGATTGGAAAGGAAGCTAGCAAAAATGAAAGGAACACAGGAATTTGAGGAGATAACCAGTGAGAAGTGACACGGTCGCATGGCTCACGCGACCGCGCGAAGGAGAGCAAATCGTAGTCACGCGGCCGCATGGCTCACGCGGCCGCGCAGAATGGAAAAGCTCAAGCGACGTGGTAGCGTGGATGACGCGAACGCGTGGCAAGGAAAAGCGCGAATAACGCGTCCGCATGGATGACGCGATCGCGTGACATGTGCGATCTGCATAATTTGCAGAATTCACTAAGGGCGATTTTGGACCTTATTTCGACCCAGTTTTTGGCCCGGAACAGCAGACTAGAGCTAGAGAATATGCAGAAACAAAGGACAACATTCATTCTACACAGTTTTCAGTTTTAGATCTAGTTTTACTCCTTTAGGGTTTTCTCTCTAGGTTTTAGAATTTTAATTTTTAATTGGTCTTAGCATTGGAACATTGAGAAGAGTTATTTCCTTATCAAGACTTCGTCATTCTAGTTCGTTCCCTTAACTTGGTTTTATTCTTCCATGTTCTTTGCTTTGTTCATTTTTGTCATTTGAATACTTTCATTATTATTTAATACAAGGATTATTTCTTCCATTTTAATTTATTTTCCATTCCAATAATCATGTCTTCTTTTAATTCTCTTTCATATGTTATGGATTTATTATTTACAATGAGCGAGTAGTTTCTTCACTTGATAGGGAGTTGATTGAAAGGAACTCTAGAGTTGGAAGAATTGAAAGAGAATTTGTAATTGGGTTAACTGTTGGATTGCTATCCAGTCACTAACACCAATCCCTTTGAACTAAGTGGGTTGCAACTCGTGAATAGATTTAGCATTCCAACTTGTTTGACTTTCCTTTACCTAGTAAAGGATAACTAAACAGCAAAACCATTAATTATAAATTAATCTTGAAATCATCCCATCAATAATAGAGATTCCAACTAATCAACTCCCAGTCAAGGCTTTTATTTATATTATTTAAATTTTCTCAATTTAATTTCCCATCTACTTAACTCAACCTTTTGGAACATCTGATTAATAAAATAGCACACTTTTCTGCAACTCGTTGGGAGACGACCTGGGACTCCAACTCCCGGTAATTTTTAATTCAAACTCTCTGTGATATATTTCTAAATTGATAGGAAGATTTTCGGTGAGTTAAGAACTATACTTGCAACGTAACTATTTTAATAATTTTTAATTCACCAACTTCTGTGCCTCATCAAAAGAGCTTCTTGCTATTGTTTTTGCTCTGGACAAATTCCGAGCTTATTTACTTGGTACTAGAGTAGTAGTGTATTCGGACCATGCAGCTTTAAAGTATCTATTATCTAAAAAGGAGTCCAAACCAAGGCTTATACGTTGGATACTGCTATTTCAAGAATTTGATTTAGAAATAAAGGATAGGAGTGGTAACCAGAATTTAGTGGCAGACCACTTGAGTCGCCTTGAGCACATTAAGGATGATTCTACTCCTATAGATGATAATTTTCCATTTGATAACCTGCAGGCAGTATCTGAAGTATCCCCTTGGTATGCACCTGTAGCTAATTATCTAGTTAGCCGCACATTTCCTCCAAACTTTTCTAAGAATCAAAGAGACAAGCTGAAAAGCGAGTCTAAATATTATATATGGGATGACCCATATTTATGGAGATGTGGCACTGATCAGGTAATTAGACGGTGTGTGCCCCAATCAGAATTCCAGTCCATCTTAGAGGCCTGTCACTCAACTGAGAGTGGAGGACATTTTGGCCCTCAAAGAAGTGCTAGAAAAATCTTAGATTGTGGATTCTGGTGGCCTACTCTTTTTAGAGACGCTGCTGAATTTTGTAAATCTTGCCTCCCATGCCAAAAATTTGGTAATATATCCAAGAGGGATGAGATACCTCAACAATATATGCTTTTCTGTGAAATTTTTTATGTTTGGGGCATTGACTTCATGGGTCCATTTCCAAATTCTAATGGTTATTTTTATATATTGTTAGCTGTGGATTACGTTTCCAAATGGGTGGAAGCAATTCCTACCCGCACTGATGTTGCTAACACTGTTGTTTCCTTTGTGAGAAACCATATTATCTGTCGCTTTGGATCCCCACGAGCAATCATGAGGAATCAAGGCACCCTTTTTTGTAACAGGAGACTAACAGGACTAATGAAGAAGCATGGGATAATTCATAAGGTTGCAACAGCATACCATCCTCAGACTAATGGGCAAGCCAAGGTATCAAATAGAGAGATCAATCATATCTTGCAGAAGATAGTAAAGCCTCATAGAAGAGACTAGAGCACCAGGCTACAAGATGCACTCTGGGCATACAGAACATCATACAAAACACCCATTGGGATGAGTCTTTTTCGCTTAGTTTATGGAAAAGCTTGTCATCTCCCGGTTGAAATAGAGCACAAAGCCTTTTGGGCAGTCAAGGAGTGCAAAATGGGAATTGAGAAAGCCGGAGCTGAAAGGAAGTTGCAACTACAAGAACTGGAGAGCCTTCGCCTAGAAGCTTATGAGAACTCAAGACTACACAAGGAGAAGATGAAGGCTGTACATGACCAGAACATCAAGAGGAAAGAGTTCCAACCTGGGGACTTGGTCCTCCTTTACAAATCTCAACTGAGACTCATGCCAGACAAGTTGAGATCAAGATGGAAAGGTCCATACAGAGTAGAGAAGGCCGAACCGTACAGAGTTTATCACCTTAGCCATCCTTCAAGCTCGGAGCTTATCAAAGTTAATGGACATCGTTTACAGCTGTACCATGGCGAAAAGCGGAAGAAAGACAAGGAACTCAAGATCTTCCTCTTGGAAGATCCCCACATAGCCAAAGACTGAGCTAGTGCAGCGTCCAACTTACGGCCGTTAAAGCAAAGTGCTAGGTGGGAGACAACCCACCATGGTATGATCGTTCTTTTCTCTATTTTTAGTTTTCTTATCCATAACTCTTTTCTTTATTAGTATATTTCGTGCATCTGCATTTACATATTTAAAAAAAAATGCCACGCGACGCGACCGCATCAGCGACGTGTCCACATCGCAAAGAGAGGGGAGAAAAATAAAAACAACAGGAGCGCTGAGCGTGGCTGGAGGAGTGCCAGTGGCACTAATCAGCCCACGCGACCGCGTCGCCGAGCGTCTGCGTCGTATGGCGTAATGACCTCCCACGTGACCGCGTGCCCCACGCGACGCGTGCCCTGATTTTCGACGTAGAAAGGGTGCACAGCTGAAGTTGTGCTAGAGTGGTGCTGGACTGGCACTGGACGCGCAATCCCCCTCATGCGACCGCGTGCCCCACGCGGCCGCGTCGTACCCCATAAACTGCCCACTCACGGATCGCATGCCCCATGCGATCGCGTCACCTAAAATTGGCATTTAATGATTTTGAACAGAGAGTTGTCGAGTGCGAGGCAACCCTCGCGCCACTGCACAAACTGGGTCACACGACCGGACCGACGTGACCGCGTCCCCACCTAGCGCAAGTCGCCACGCGTGCCCCATCATCGGCCTTGCGCCGCACATCTCAACTAATTTGCAATTATATATCTTTCTCCATCATTCCCCCCTAATGTCTACAACCGTGATCTTCCTCATGCATACAAGTTCTTATCTTCTACTCATTTTGCTTTCTTCATCCATAATAACTTTGCATTCCTTGTATCATTATCATTCTATTCTTCCTTATTCTTTCACATGTCTCATTTATCTGTCTTATCTCATTTATCGCTTTTAATGTGCATATAACATCTTCTTTGTTCTCTTTCATTCTTTTATCTTTTTACATTCATATCTTGTCCTTTTCGTGGCCAAGAATGCAAGTAGAATTACTATCAAGCCTTTCACAAATTCATCTTACTATTATAAATTCAATTGCCATCAAACGGATGTTTGCTAAAGTGATTTCATCATGTAGTTAAAGCATTGCATTCACTTGTCAATATGCACAAATTTCACATTAATGAAAAGTATCACGTGGGTTTGCTCAATATGCATATGTGCTATGTCATCCTTTGGATTCAATCACTCCCTTCTCAGTCACCGATAGGCACTACCACTAGCGAAAGACTGAGTACTATGGCGGTTTAACTGCAGTACCTCCAATTAGAGATCATCTTCCTGTAGCAGTACCTTTGCAAAGCTTTCTGCCTTTCAATGGCACTCTGTGAGAGAAGTTCCCACTGCGAAGGGCTAAAAACCATCGAGTCTCCTCAAATTCCAATGTTGAGCACAAGGTTCAAGCTTATCCTGCAGAGTCAATCATCCTAGGCAATGCCTGGTATTCTTTTTCTCTTACTTCTACTGCCTACCCTGCAGTCTTTTTGTCCGTCAGAAGCAATCCCATACAGAAGAGCTATTCAACAGCGAGTCCCCCCTATCCAAAGAAGACGCCTTCAAGACCGCACTCAACCCAGATGACCAATTGCTGAAAGCTGTTCTCAGAGTTATCGCACTACCTGGCAGCCGTGATCTATGGATACCATCGTACCCGCCCTAAGGGTATATTGGCTTCAGCACTTACCTTGGAGGCTCTCGTATGGGCACAGATCATGTCCCATTACGTCTTTCCGAGCACTCACGAGTCTTCCTTCACTGCGGACATGGCCGTTCTACTATGGTACATCCTTACAGACCAGCCTCTGAATTTACCAAGACATATCCGGAATGCCATGGGACACGTACAAATTGCGGGCAACTTACCTTTTCCAGCCTTGGTCTCAGATCTTGTCTCAGCAGCCAGAGTCTTCTACAGAGCTGGAGACACCAAAGCCATGCTCCCACGGGATGATCAGTATGTCCCTAATGGGAAATACCTCAGACTTTCAGCAGCCACTACAAGCCTTCCTACTGCTCCAATTGAAGATATTCCTTCTTCAACACCACAAGCACCTACAACTGATGAACAGCTCCAGCAGATAATCAAAAGGTTGGATCGGCAAGAACAGAAAGCGAAGTTAAGAGAGCGTCGTAACGAGCGCCGATTCAAACACCTCAAGGAGCTACTAAAGGGACACTTCAAGGACTCAGACACCCCGGACTCCACTTCCTTTACCAGCACAGAGAGCCATGATGGTCCCGACTGTGGAGATACTGCTACCAGCCCACCCCTGTTCCTAACAGATGGCACCGAGGACGGTGCAAAGCCTTAAGTGTGGGGAGGTCGGTCAGTACCTAACTTCCGGAGGTAATTTCTCTTCCCTAGCACCAATAAATTAGGATATTTTAGTTAGTTTTTTCTTTCTTTTATAGAATAGGATAAATTGCATAAGTAATAGGTTAGTTGCATGCATGCTATACTTGATTGAAAAGACAATAAGTTTCTTCTAAGACTCTATCTTCGGAATAAAATTTCACTAATTTTTAAAAAGTTTTTTGATAAATTTGCTTGAAGTTGTATTTGGAACATGATTATTTTTGAGCTAAAGAACATACAACCTGTGAAGATTTGAGCCTTTATGCATGGTTACATTATTTAACCATAATTATTTTATTCTTATGTGTTTACTTCTCTATGATTGTAATCTATATTTTATTTTATCTTATATGTCCAATATTTATTATATTTATATAATTGCACATGATTGAGGCCATTATTTGTTTAAACTCACTCATCCAAATTAAGCCTACCCTTTTTAATTAACTTTGTTAATCACTTTGAGCTTTTAAATCCCATTTGTTCTATATTTCACTACATTACTAGCCTTAAGCAGAAAAACAATTGTATATCCCAAATTGAATCTTTGGTTAGCTTAAGATAGAATTGTGTGTGCTAGTTAAGTATGGGAAATTGTGGGAACAAAAGTTATTAAGGGAATGTGTCATGATAATTTAATGGGAATTTGGATACCTACTCATGTGAAACTATAAGAATTAAAAATCTATGTGCATTGATAAGCTATGTTTATTTTTGCTTCTATTTAAAAAAAATGAAAAAAATAAAATAAAATTTTAATAAATAAATGAATAAGGGGACAAAATTACCCTAATGCTGAATTGAAAATTCAAAGATCAATGCACATATGATAAAAAAATTAAAATAAAAAGTTGATACATGAGTATTGATGCCAGGGCATTTTGGCTAGTTTCACTGACCTTTTCTTTACTGTTTTTAGGGTAGTTTCATGCATTTCCTTAGGAAATAAGCTAGTTTTGGGTAGATATTCACTTACATCTTGATTCGAGCATACATTGTGCACCTTACATGATTTCATGAGGATTTTGCATGAATTTAATGACAAATTGGATGTTGCATTTCCCATGACTTGGATTAGAACTTTGATGCACTTTATTGCTTGATTTCAGGACAAAGGAAGCAAATAAGAACCACAATAGTGGCTACGTTAGTTACACTAACGTTAACACTAACGTGGAATGGGAGTAACTTGCAAAGTTAATGAGAAAAGTAATTGCCAATAACGCTCTCGAAGCCATCATTGCCCACGTTAAGAGTCACGTTAACTAAGTTAACGTGAACTCTAACGTGGAAGAAAGGAAATGGAGCCAACGTTAGTGACACTTAACATTATCACTAACGTTGGACCAAGCTCATAAGTGGCCACGTTAGTTGCCACGTTAACTTGGTTAACGTGGCCTCTAATGTTAAGAAAAAAGTAGTAATAATAATAAAGGGGAAGCCATAACGAACCAACTTAGTGGACACTTCCAACTTTATCACAAACATTGCACTAACTTGGAGACACAAGCCCAATAAGCCACGTTAACGTGGAAGCTACGGAAGCCCCACACAGTCCCCCATAAGCCACGTTAACTCCCACGTTAACATAGTTAGCGTGGAAGTTAACGTGAAGAAGGGAGGAGATCGCCAACGTTAGTGACACCCAACATTGTCACTAACGTTGGAATGAGCCCACACAAGCCACTATGAGCCACGTTAACTCCCACGTTAACTTAGTTAAAATGGAAGCTAACGTGGATAAGGGAATGATGAGCCAACGTTAGTGACACTCAACTTTGTCACTAACGTTGGAGATGGCTAGCATGGCCACGTTAGAAGCCACGTTAACCTAGTTAACGTGGACTCTAACGTGAGAAATAGGGGCACATTGGAACGTTAGTGACAATGGTAAGTGTCACTAACGTTCTCGAAGGTTGGAAAACCTACGTTAAAAGAGCCACGTTAACTAAGTTAACGTGAACTCTAACATAAGGAAGGGGGAGACATCTCAACGTTACTGGGAAAGGTAAGTCCCAGTAACGTGTGCAAAGGGCATAGAGGCAACGTTAGTGGCAATGTTTGTGCCACTAACGTTGAAGTTAACGTGGCTCTTACTTTGGTGAGGAACGTTAGTGAAAAAGGTGATTGTCACTATCAATCTCGAACCCATATTTTCACTGAACGTTAACACCACTAACGTCCTGAGCTAAAGTCTCTGCCCACTTCACACTTTCTCTCTGCAAGTAAAGCCAAGCCCAATGAAGAAGAGAAGTGCTTCAAACTCAAGATCCAAAGGCCCATACCCAAGACTTGAAGAGCCAACTAGAAGAACAGAAGAATAGTATATATAGGAGTAGCTTTGAATTAAATTGAGAGTTGGAAATTATAGGGAGCCTGTTGGCATAGAACTACTCTCTGTATTTTACTTTCTCTGCACTTCTAGTTTCATCATATATTCTCCATCTTTGTTTTCATTTTCCAGAGCTATCAACAACTAAACCCCTTTCATTGGGTTAGGGAGCTCTGTTGTACTTTGATGGATCAATACTAGTTTTCATTATTCTTCTTCTATCTTTTCTCTTGATTTTACTTGAAAGCTTTCGATCTTCATCCAATTGGGTAGTTATCTTGGAAAAGAAGCTATTCATACTTAGATCTCTTCTGAACCTTGAAAGAGGAATGAAGAAATCATGCTAGAAATGCTTTCTCATGCTGGACCAAATTGGGTTTAGATGGATATGTGACTATAATCCTCGCAACAATTGATTTGGGAAATGCATGTGGTATAATCAGTGACCATACTTCATCTCTTCTCATGAGCAATTGACCAAGGAATTGGCTATTGATCAAGATTTGAGAGATTGAATTACAAGAAATTCTAATTCGATCACTTAAGATTGCCAGGGAGATCAATGAGTGCATTGATTGAGGAAGAGATGAAAATGAAATTGATCCAGAGAATGCAACATCTCCTGAGCCCAATGAACTCCCCATTTCTGATCTTACCCATTCTCTTTAATTTCAGTCATTTACTTTTATGAGCAATTTCCCCATTCCCATTTAAGATTCTGCAATTTACTTTCCATCATCTACATTCAGCTCTTAATTTCTAGCATTTACTTTTCTGTTATTTACTTTCCCGCCATTTAATTTTCTGCGACTCTCAACCCAAAATTCTGATTCGCTCAACTAGAACATTCCTCTAATTAAAGTTGCTTGATCAATCAATCCTTGTGGGATTCGACCTCACTCTATTGTGAGTTTTTACTTGACGACAAATTCGGTACACTTGTCGAAGGAAATTTGTTATGAGACAAGTTTTCCGTGCATCAAGTTTATGGCGCCGTTGCCGGGGATTGATTGTGCATCAACAATGATTAAATTAGAAGATAACTAGATTGAGCATTTTTGTTTTGTTTGATTTAATTTTCTGTTTGAGTAATTTACTTTCTATTTTAGTTAATTTCTTCCCTTCCCCCTACTTTTTCTTTGTTATTTACAATTCATTTCACTAACCCACTAACTGTTTGATATATTGCATCAATCACACTAACAGTAATTCTGACAGAAATACTTTCTGCATATATTTTCCTTGCTTGTACTTGTTGGTTGTATGATAGGAAGAAGAAGCGGGACTTCAACTTCCTTTGATTCTGAACCTGAGAGGACCTTCTTGAGATTAAGAAGGGAAGCAAGAGGAAAAATAGTAGTTGGTGCTTAGGAAGAGGAGGAATACTTTGAACCAAACATGGAAGAAAACATGGAAAACCATCATGAAGAAGAGACTCACAACCATGGAGGAAGAGGTCGAGCAAATCATGCTGGGGAGGACAGAAGAGTTTTAGGCTCTTACATCAATCCAAACCCAGGAAACTGTGGAAGTAGCATTCAAAAGGCAACCATCCACGCCAACAATTTTGAACTGAAGCCACAGCTCATCACTCTTGTTCAGAACAACTGTTCGTTCAGAGGAAGTGTCCAAGAAGACCCCAATAAACATCTAACCACCTTCCTAAGAATATGTGACACAGTGAAGTCTAATGGTGTTCATCCTGACGCCTATAGACTGCTCTTATTTCCATTCTCACTCAAGGATAAGGCAGCCAAGTGGCCGGAGTCTTTCCCGAAGGAGAGCTTGACAACTTGGGAAGATGTGGTGAACAAATTCTTAGCAAGATTTTACCCTCCTCAACAAATCAATAGGTTGAGAGCTGAGGTCCAAACTTTCAGGCAACAAGATGGTGAGACTCTTTATGAAGCATGGGAGAGGTTTAAGGACATAACAAGGAGGTGCCCACCAGATATGTTCAACAAATGGGTGCAGCTGCACATTTTCTATGAAGGCCTGTCATATGAATCAAAGAAGGCAGTAGACCATTCATCTAGAGGATCTTTGAACAAGAAGAAGACCATTGAGGAAGCCATAGATGTCGTTGAAACTGTAGCAGAGAATGACTACTTCTATTCTTCCGAAAGAGGTAACACTAGAGGAGTGATGGAGCTAAACAATGTAGATGCTCTGCTGGCCCAAAACAAGCTCATTATCCAGCAGCTGGCTGACCTCACCAAGAAGATGGAGAGGAACCAAGTAGCAGCAATCTCCACTGCATCAACAACCCAAGAAGGAGTGAATGAAGAAGCAGAAGGTAGTCAGGAGCAAGCCAACTACATTGGGAATTCACCGAGGCAAAACCATGATCCATACTCCAAGACCTACAACCCTGGAGGAATCACCCAAACTTTGGGTAGGGAAATCAACAAGACCAAAGCCTTGATCAAAGATGCCCAAATCCCAACAATGCAAGCCACCAACATTTCACATCTAGACCATATCAACACCCCAATAACAACACTTCTCCACATCCACATCAAAACCAAAATAACTTACCTCATCCTTCCACCTCTAATCCCGATCTACAATCATTAGATGACAGACTCTCAAGGATTGAGAATCTACTTGAAGGCATAGGCAAAGAGATTCAAGACAGTAAAGCATTCTGAGAAGAAGTGATGTCCAATATGCAGAATCAGGATGCTGCCATCAAGAAACTGGAGACACAAATTGGCTACTTATTCAAGCAAATTCCCAGCCACAACCTTCGCAGTAATACTAACTCAACCAAAAGAGAGGAGTGTCAGGCTATCACCCTTCGGAGTGGGAAGGAACTAAAGGAAACCCCCCAGAAACCACAAGAAAAGAACTCAAATAAAGAGGAAGAAGAGCAGGACGAAGCTCGAGTTCCAACTTTGAGTTCACAAAAAGGGGAAGGAGTGCTGAAGCCAGACATCCCAAGAGTCCCATACCCTCAGCAATTAAAGAAGAAGGTAGATGACAATCAGTTTTTGAGATTTTTGGAAATCTTCAAGAAACTGCAAATCAACATACCCTTTGCTGAAGCAATAGAACAAATGCCACTCTACGCCAAGTTCTTGAAGGAGCTTATGACTAAGAAGAGAAGCTAGAAAAACAACGAGACTGTGATACTAACCGAAGAATGTAGTGCTATCATTCAGCACAAACTGCCCTAGAAATTGAAGGATCCTGGGAGTTTTCAGATCGCTTGCATTATAGGGGAAATCACAGTGGAGAAAGCTCTTTGTGATTTAGGAGCCAGCATCAACTTGATATCAGTAGCTATGATGAGGAAGATGAAGATAGAAGAGGCTAAACCAACAAAAATAGCCTTATAGTTGGCAGACAGATCGTTCAAGTTCCCGCATGGCGTCGTAGAAGATTTGCAGGTGAAAGTGGGAGATTTTATCTTCCCAGCAGACTTTGTAGTGCTAGATATGCAGGAGGAAGCCAAGGCTTCCATCATCCTGGGAAGGCCATTCTTGGCCATTGCTGGAGCTGTCATTGATGTACAAAAAGGAGATCTCACACTGAGATTACACAATAAAAAGATGACAATCAATGTGTTCAAAGCCATGAGTTACCCACAAGAACAACTGGGGGAATGTATGAGATTGGACTCACTTGAAGAGGAAGTGCAGGAGAGTTTTGAAGAAGAAGAGTCTGAAGAGCCCGAAAGAATAATAGAGGAAGAGTGTACATCAAGTGAAGAGGTTGCAACAACAGAAATTGGCATACCAGGTGCACCAAAGGAAGAGAACGAAAAGTCAGAAGCACCTAAAATTGAACTCAAAGCACTGCCACCCACTCTCAAATATGCATACTTAGGAGAAAATGAAAATTACCCAGTAATCATAAGCTCATGCCTTAGCAAAGATCAAGAGGATGAACTTCTCAAAGTACTGCGAAACCACAAAGATGCCATTGGTTGGACTCTTGCTGACTTGAAAGGGATAAGTTCGGCCATATGCATGCACAAGATACTGCTGGAAAAAGATGCCAAACCATCCATTCAATCCCAAAGGAGGTTGAACCCAATCATGAAGGAAGTGGTACAGAAGGAAGTTATGAAGTTATGGCAAGGGGGGTAATTTACCCAATCTCAGACAGCCCCTGGGTTAGCCCCGTGCATGTCGTCCCAAAAAAGGGAGGAATTACTGTGGTTCCCAATGAGAATAACTAACTAATTCCTACAAGGACAGTCACAGGATGGAGGATGTGCATAAACTATAGGAAGCTCAACGAGGCTACACGAAAAGATCATTTCCCCTTTCCATTCATGGATCAGATGTTGGAAAGACTCGCAGGGAACGCTTATTATTGTTTTCTCGACGGTTATTCAGGATATAACCAAATAGTGGTTGATCCCAGAGATCAAGAGAAAACCTCATTCACTTGCCCATATGGAGTGTTTGCCTACAGGCGCATGCCATTTGGGCTATATAATGCACCTGCGACTTTCCAATGCTGCATGCTTTCTATCTTTTCAGATATGATAGAAAAATTCATTGAAGTTTTTATGGATGACTTCTCGGTATTCGGAGATTCATTTCCTAGTTGCCTACATCACCTCGCCTTGGTATTGAAAAGATGCCAAGAGACCAATCTGGTCTTGAACTGGGAGAAATGTCACTTTATGGTGACAGGAGGAATAGTCCTTGGTCACAAAGTTTCTAACCAAGGCATTGAGGTTCACAGAGCCAAAGTAGAACTTATTGAAAAACTGCCTTCACCCAGTGATGTCAGGGCAATTAGGAGCTTTTTAGGGAATGCTGGTTTTTACAGAAGGTTTATTAAAGATTTTTCAAAGATAGCCAAGCCCTTAAGCAATCTCCTTGTATCTGATACACCATTTATCTTTGATGAAACATGCATGTTAGCCTTTGAAAATTTGAAAATGAGGTTGTCCTCTGCTCCTATCATTTCCCCACCTGATTGGAATCTACCATTTGAATTGATGTGTGACGCATCTGATTTTGCAGTTGGGGCAGTGTTGGGACAGAGGAAAGATAACTTAGTCCATGTGATATACTATGCGAGCAAAGTCCTTAATGATACTCAAAGAAATTATACCACTACTGAAAAGGAGTTGCTGGCAATAGTTTTTGCATTTGACAAGTTTAGATCGTACCTCATTGGTGCTAAAGTGATTGTTTTTACAGATCACACAGCACTTAAATATTTGTTTGCCAAGTAAGAATCAAAGCCAAGACTAATAAGATGGATCTTATTGCTGTAGGAATTCAATATTGAAATCAGAGACAAGAAAGGAGTGGAGAACAAGGTAGCAGATCACCTATCCAGGATTCCTCATGATAAAGGTGGAACACCTGATACAAGTGTGAACAAGTTCTTCCCTGATGAGCAGTTGATGATAGTTCACAAAGCACCATGGTTCGCAGACATTGCCAACTTCAAGGCAACTGGGGCATTGCCTCTAGAGATCAATAAACATCAAAAAAGGAAGCTCATGAATGATGCAAAGTACTTTGTCTGGGATGAGCCGTATCTATTCAAGAAGTGTTCAGATGGAATCCTTAGAAGATGTGTTTCGGAAGAAGAAGGACGAGAGGTCCTATGGAATTGCCACGGCTCATGCTATGGAGGCCACTTTGGAGGGGATAGAACTGCAGCTAAGGTATTACAAAGCGGATTCTTTTGGCCCACCCTTTTCAAGGATGCCCAAGAACTAGTAAAGAGCTACAATGAATGCCAAATATCTGGAAAGTTGCCTAAAAGAAATGAGATGCCACAAAATTTCATCTTGGAACTGGAATTGTTTGATGTGTGAGGAATCGATTTCATGGGACCATTCCCAACCTCATATGCAAACAAGTACATCTTGGTAGCAGTGGATTATGTTTCCAAGTGGGTAGAAGCTATTGCAACCCCAACGAATGATAACAGGGTAGTCATGAACTTCCTCAGGAAGAATATCTTTAGCCAGTTTGGAGTCCCACGAGCACTCATCAGTGATGGAGGGAGCCATTTTTGTAACAGACCACTAGAAGCTCTTCTCCTACGATATGGGGTAAAACACAAGGTGGCCACGCCCTACCATCCCCAAACAAGTGGACAAATTGAGATATCCAACAGAGAGCTAAAGAGGATCCTGGAAAAGACTGTGGGTGCATCAAAAAGGATTAGTCGAAGAAGCTGGATGATGCTCTTTGGGCATACAGGACAGCATTCAAAACACCACTTGGAATGTCCCCATATCAACTAGTGTATGGGAAAGCTTGTCATTTACCACTGGAGCTAGAACACAAAGCTCTCTGGGCTATCAAGATACTAAATTTTGACAGCATTGCTGCTGGTGCAAAGAGGATCTTGCAGCTGCAAGAGATGGATGAATTTAGGTCACAAGCCTATAAAAATACCAAGATGTATAAAGAGAAGGCAAATAGAAGACATGACCTGCATCTTGCACCGAGGAGTTTCGAAGAGGGGCAGCGAGTACTCCTTTACAATTCCAAATTGAGACTATTTCCAGGAAAACTCAAATCAAGGTGGTCCGGACCTTTTCTTGTCACAAAAGTTTTGCCATATGGACACATCGAAATCATGGATGAAGGTTCAGAGAGGACTTTTACAGTGAACGGACAAAGACTCAAGCATTATCTGGGCAACATGGGGGAAAACCCCAGAGTGAATTACCATCTCAAGTAAAGGAGGAACCGTCGAGCTAGCGACGATAAAAGAGCGCTCTGTTGGGAGGCAACCCAACCTCAGGTAGTTTCCTTTTCATCTTTATTTCAATAAGGATCGCAAGTTATTTCCCGAGTATTGCGAGGAGCTAAGTTTAGTGTTCCACACCAAAACAATTCAAGAGTGAAAATGTGATTCTAAGTTTGGTGTTCCACCAAAGGAATCACACTCCATTCCCAAAGCACATTGCTAGCTCCAATCAATCAATGGAAACCACTTAGATTTAGTTAGGTTTTAATTGATAATTGTTTTGTTAAACAACAAGATATGAGGTTCTCTGCATATATGCAAGGTTCTGTACTGGGCAAGGAACTAAGTTTGGTGTTGACACACCAAATTAAGTTCAGAAGTCACAAGCATACATGCAAGCTAACTATTTCTCAAGTGCTTTGGGAACAAGCAACTTCCAATAACTTTGCAGGAATCTTATGAGGAAATGGTGCACCTCCACCCAAGGAAGTGAGGTAACAAAAACCAGGATGATGACAAAAAGGGGGCAACTAGAAACCATCCCCTAAAGGTTGTATTGTCACTTAATTCCATGTACTTAGAATGTTGAAAACTGGAAGTCCAAATGCAATCTTGATTAATAGTTAAATGTTAGTTTGAACCTTTTTAAATTCTATCTTTTAAGTCTTTTATTGAAGAGGTCTATGTTTGCTAGTCTTCATGTCACTGCATCATCTCTTTACTTACATGTATGCTTGTCCCTTTGAATCAAATAAAAAAGAGAATGTGTATTTCAAAAGACCAGAGAGGAGTTCATACTATGGAGTAGGTTCATGAGTTTATGGTATAGTCATAAGTTAGCTAAGTTGGTTCAACCACAAGGTGGGAAGACAACTATCTGTCCTGAATCATATGCTTTGAATACACCCCCATGAGACTAGCTAAATAAGAAGATCCTAATAAGAAAAAGGGAAAGAACAATAAAGGTTGAAAAATAAAAGAAAAAGAGTAAGCAATAAGGCTAGGCACCAATGGTTTTAATCTTGAGGCATGTGTCTGTGGTGCTCCTATATGAGGGATCTACTTGGATGAATAAGCTCTTAGGGGTGCCTTATCACTTGGTAACTTGGGTTTACTAACTCGGGATTATCAGCTGAAAGTCCACTATCAAGAGTAACCCTCACTACAGAGCATTTAGTAACCCAAAGAGGTGCTGGACACCAAGGACTCAAGAAAAGAAAATAAATAAACTATATGCCTGTGGTGTGTATGTATGGGGGAAAGAGACTTGAGGGAGTTATTCATTAGGGGTGTCTTAACACCTAGCACCTTGAACCAACTGGTTCGAGAGTGTTGGCTGAAAGCTTATCTTAAAGAGTCGCCCCCTTACAGAGCACTTAGCCTAGGAACACAAATAACAATAAAAGGATCAATGAATAAAAGTCTCATGGGATGCAATCACAGTGAGTATTCTAGGACATGATAAAGGTTTGAAAGCCAGGAATGAACCTAAGTTGCTATGCATGAAACTACCATAAAACCAGGGACATGACTTCCACAAGAATGATTCATTTCTCTTGGCATTTCATTCATCATTCTCTTATTCCAGTACTTGCTTAGGGACAAGCAAGCTTTAAGTTTGGTGTTGTGATGCCAGGGTATTTTCGCCAGTTTCACTGACCTTTTCTTTACTATTTTTAGGGTAGTTTCATGCATTTCCTTAGGAAATAAGCTAGTTTTGGGTAGATATTCACTTACATCTTGATTCGAGCATACATTGTGCACCTTACATGATTTCATGAGGATTTTGCATGAATTTAATGACAAATTGGATGTTGCATTTCCCATGACTTGGATTAGAACTTTGATGCACTTTATTGCTTGATTTCAGGACAAAGGAAGCAAAGAAGAACCACATTAGTGGCTACGTTAGTTACACTAACGTTAACACTAACGTGGAATGGGAGTAACTTGCAAAGTTAATGAGAAAAGTAATTGCCAATAACGCTCTCGAAGCCATCATTGCCCACGTTAAGAGTCACGTGTGAACTCTAACGTGGAAGAAAGGAAATGGAGCCAACGTTAGTGAGACTTAACATTATAACTAACGTTGGACCAAGCTCATAAGTGGCCACGTTAGTTGCCACGTTAACTTGGTTAACGTGGCCTCTAACGTTAAGTAAAGGGGAAGCCAACGTTAGTGACACTCAACTTTATCACTAACGTTGGCCAAGTCACAATAAGCCACGTTAACTCCCACGTTAACCTAGTTAACGTGGAAGCTAACGTGAAGAAACAAGGTGGTCGACAACGTTAGTGACACCAAACATTGTCACTAACGTTGGAAGGAACCCACACAAGCCCCAATAAGCCACGTTAACTCCCATGTTAACTTAGTTAGCGTGGAAGTTAACGTGAAGAAGGGAGGAGATCGCCAACGTTAGTGACACCCAACATTGTCACTAACGTTGGAATGAGCCCACACAAGCCACTATGAGCCACGTTAACTTAGTTAACGTGGAAGCTAACGTGGATAAGGGAATGATGAGCAAACGTTAGTGACACTCAACTTTGTCACTAACGTTGGAGATGGCTAGCTTGGCCATGTTAGAAGCCACGTTAACCTAGTTAATGTAGACTCTAACGTGAGAAATAGGGGCACATTGGAACGTTAGTGACAATGGTAAGTGTCACTAACGTTCTCGAAGGTTGGCAAGCCTTAAAAGAGCCACGTTAACTAAGTTAACGTGGACTCTAACGTAAGGAAGGGGGAGACATCTCAACGTTATTGGGAAAGGTAAGTCCCAGTAACATGTGCGAAGGGCATAGAGGCAACGCTAGTGGCAACGTTTGTGCCACTAACGTTGAAGTTAATGTGGCTCTTACTTTGGTGAGGAACGTTAGTGAAAAAGGTGATTGTCACTAATGTTCTCGAACCCATATTTTCATTGAACGTTAACACCACTAACGTCCTGAGCTAAAGTCTCTGCCCACTTCATACTTTCTCTCTGCAAGTAAAGCCAAGCCCAATGAAGAAGAGAAGTGCTTCAAACTCAAGATCCAAAGGCCCATACCTAAGACATAAAGAGCCAACTAGAAGAACAGAAAAGTAGTATATATAGGAGTAGCTTTGAATTAAATTGAGAGTTGGAAATTATAGGGAGCCTCTTGGCATAGAACTACTCTCTGTATTTTACTTTCTCTGCACTTCTAGTTTCATCATGTATTCTCCATCTTTGTTTTCATTTTCCAGAGCTATGAACAACTAAACCCCTTTCATTGGGTTAGGGAGCTCTGTTGTAATTTGATGGATCATTACTAGTTTTCAATATTCTTCTTCTATCTTTTCTCTTGATTTTACTTGAAAGCTTTCGATCTTCATCCAATTGGATAGTTATCTTGGAAAAGAAGCTATTCATACTTGGATCTCTTTTGAACCTTGAAAGAGGAATGAAGAGATCATGCTAGAAATGCTTTCTCATGCTGGACCAAATTAGATTTGGATGGATATGTGACTATAATCCTCTCAACACTTGATTTGGGAAATGCATGTGGTATAATCAGTGACCATACTTCATCTCTTCTCATGAGCAATTGACCAAGGAATTGGCTATTGATCAAGATTTCAGAGATTGAATTACAAGAAATTGTAATTCGATCACTTAAGATTGCCAAGGAGATCAATGAGTGCATTGATTGAGGAAGAGATGAAAATGAAATTGATCTGGAGAATGCAACATCTCCTGAGCCCAATGAACTCCCCATTTCTGATCTTACCCATTCTCTTTAATTTCAGTCATTTACTTTTATGAGCAATTTCCCCATTCCCATTTAAGATTCTGCAATTTACTTTCCGTCATCTACATTCAGCTCTTAATTTCTAGCATTTACTTTTCTGTTATTTACTTTCCCTCCATTTAATTTTCTGCAACTCTCAACCCAAAATTCTGATTCGCTCAACTAGAACATTCCTCTAATTAAAGTTGCTTGATCAATCAATCCTTGTGGGATTTGACCTCACTCTATTGTGAGTTTTTACTTGACGAAAAATTCGGTACACTTGCCGAAGGAAATTTGTTATGAGACAAGTTTTCCGTGCATCAAGTATGGAATGTAAACAGGGAATTCTGGGTAGCTAGGTATGAATTCTAAGGTTATGCAAGTTATATAGGTTGGGTTGAAGCTTGGGTTAATTAAAGATTCAATTTATAAGCTCACTTGACCATACATGTATCCCTACCTACCTCGGCCCCATTACAACCTTGAAAAGACCTCATGATGTTTGCATTGGTATATTAACTGTTGTTGATTGGTTTGGAGAAGAACAAAAGTTAGAAAGCATGATTAAAGAAGGATAGAGTGATTACCCTATACACTAGAGAGATTAGAGCGTACATATATCATCAATGAGGGTTCAATGCTTGAATTTCCATGTTCCCTGCTTTCGTGAGCTATCTTCCTACACTTTTATCTGTCTTACTGTATAATGATAGAATTAGTGAAATTTGATTTGTAATTGTTTTGAAGAGCTTATGTACTTTTGATCATGTGATGCCAGGGCATTTTGGCCAATTTCACTGACCTTTTCTTTACTGTTTTTAAGGTAGTTTCATGCATTTTTTAAAAAAATAAGCTAGTTTTGGGTAGATATTCACTTACATCTTGATTCAAGCATACATTGTGCACTTTACATGATTTCATGAGAATTTTGCATGAATTATATGACAAATTAGAGGATGCATGTCTCATGATTTGGATTACAACTTTGACGCACTTTATTGCTTGATTTCAGGACAAAGGAAGCAAGGAAGAACCATGTTAGCAGCCATGTTAGTCTAACTAACGTGACCACTAACGTGGAATGGGAGCTAGCTTGCAACATTAATGAGAAAAATAATCGCCAATAACGCCCTCGAATCCATCATAACCCACGTTAAGAGTCACGTTAACTAAGTTAACGTGAACTCTAACGTGGAAGAAAGAAAATGGAGCCAACGTTAGTGACAATTACCTTTGTCACTAACGTTGGACCAAGCTCATAAGTGGCCACGTTAAGAGCCACGTTAACATAGTTAACGTCGACTCTAACATTAAGAAGCAAAAGAGAAGCCAACGTTAGTGACATTCACCTTTGTCACTAACGTTGGCCAAGCCTCCATAAGCCACATTAACTCCCACGTTAACTTAGTTAACGTGGAAGCTAACGTGGAGAGAGCAATTGATAGCCAACGTTAGTGACACTTACCTTTGTCACTAACGTTGGGGTAAACCACCAAGAGCCACCATGAGCAACGTTAACTCCCACGTTAACTTAGTTAACGTGGAAGCTAATGTGGATAAAGAGATGATGAGCCAACGTTAGTGACACTCACCTTTGTCACTAACGTTGGAGATGGCTAGCATGACTATGTTAGAAGCCATGTTAACTTAGTTAACGTGGACTCTAACGTGGGAAATAGGGGCACATTGGAACGTTAGTGACAAAGGTAAGTGTCACTAACGTTCTCGAAGGATTGGCATTGCTACATTAGAAGCCACGTTAACTTAGTTAACGTGGACGCTAACATAGGGACAAGGGAGGACTCTCCATGTTATTGGGAAAGGTAAGTCCCAATAACGTGTGCGAAGGACCAAGAGGCAAAGTTAGTGGTCACGTTAGTGCCACTAACGTTAAAGTCAACGTGATCATATTTGGGTTAGGAACGTTAGTGAAAAAGGTGATTGTCACTAACGTTCTCGAACCCACACTTTCACTTAACGTTGACACCACTAACGTCCTGAGTCAAAGTCCCTGCCTACTTCACCTTTTCTCTCTGCAAGCAAAGCTAAGCCCAATGAAAAGGATAACTGCTTCAAACTCAAGATTCAGAGGCCCATACCCAAGACTTGAAGAGCCAACTAGAAGATCAGAAGAGTAGTATATATAGGAGTAGCTTTGAATTAGTTTGGGGAGTTGGAAACTTTAGGGAGCCTTTGGCATAGAACTACTCTCTATATTTTACTTTCTCTGCACTTCTAGTTTTACTTTCATCATGTATTCTCCATCTTTGTTTTCATCTTCTAGAGCTATGAACAACTAAGCCCCTTTCATTGGGTTAGGGAGCTCTGTTGTAATTTGATGGATCAATATTTGTTTTCATTCTCCTTCTTCTATCTTTTCTCTTGATTTTACTTGAAAGCTTTCGATCTTCATCCAATTGGGTAGTTATCATGGAAAAGAAGCTATTAATACTTGGATCTCTTCTGAACCTTGAAAGAGGAATGAAGAGATCATGCTAGAAATACTTTCTCATGCTGGACCAAATTGGGTTTTGATGGATGTGTGACTATAATCCCACCAACACCTGATTTGGGAAATGCATGCGGTATAATCAGTGACCATACTTTATCTCTTCTCATGAGCAATTGGCCAAGGAATTGGCTATTGATCAAGATTTGAGAGATTGAATTACCAAGAAATTGGAATTTGATCACTTAAGATTGCCAAGGAGATCAATGAATGCATTGATTGAGGAAGAGATGAAAATGAACTTGATCTGGAGAATGCAACATCTCCTGAGCCCAATGAACTCCCATTTCTGATCTTACCCATTCTCTTTAATTTCTGCCATTTACTTTTATGAGAAATTACCCCATTCCCATTTAAGATTCTGCAATTTACTTTCCACCATTTACATTCAGCTCTTTATTTCTAGCATTTACTTTTTCTGCTATTTACTTTCCCGCCATTTAATTTTCTACAAATCTCAAATCAATTTCTGGTTCGCTCAACTAGAACATTCCTCTAATTAAAGTTTCTTGATCATTCAATCTCTGTGGGATTCGACCTCACTCTATTGTGAGTTTTTACTTGACGACAAATTCGGTACAATTGCCGAAGGAAAATTGTTGAGAGACAAGTTTCCGTGATTATCAAGTTTATGGCGCCGTTGCCGGGGATTGATTTTGTATCAACAATGATTAAGTTGGAGGATCACTAGATTGAGCATTTTTTATTCTGTTGATTTAAATTTCTTTTTGAGCAATTTACTTTCGGTTTCAGTTGTTTTGTATTCCCATCCCTTTAATCCCTTTATTTCAGTTGTTTACACTCTGTTTCACTCACCCACTAACTGTTTGATATATTGCATCACTCACACTAATAGCATTTTTTTTAGAATAGTTTCTGGATCTATTTCCTTGCTTATACCATGTTGGTTGTATGATAGGGAGGAGAAGCGGGGCTTCAACTTCCTTTGATTCTGAACCAGAGAGGACCTTCCTTAGATTAAGGAGGGAAGTAAGAGGAAAAAGAGTTGTTGGTGCTGAGAAAGAGAAAGAGTATTTTGAACCAAACATGGAGGAGAATATGGAGAACCATCATGAAGAAGAGGCTCACAACCATGCAGAGAAGGTCTAGCAAATCATGCTGGGCAAGAGAGAAGAGTTCTGGGTTCTTACATCAACCCAAACCCAGGAAACTGTGGAAGTAGCATCCAAAAGCCAACCATACATGCCAACAACTTTGAACTAAAGCCACAACTCATCACTCTTGTTCAGAATAATTGTTCATTCGGAGGAGGTGTCCAAGAAGACCCCAATAATCACCTAACCACATTTCTGAGGATATGCGATACTATGAAGTCTAATTGTTTTCATCCTGACACCTATAGACTACTTCTGTTTCCTTTCTCACTCAAGGACAAGGCATCTAAATGGCTGGAGTCCTTCCCAAAGGAGAGTTTAGCAACCTGGGAAGATGTGGTGAATAAATTCTTGGCAAGATTCTATCCTCCTCAACGGATTAACAGGCTAAGAGCTGGGGTGCAAACATTCAGGCAGCAGGATGGTGAGACTCTATATGAAGTATGGGAGAGGTTTAAGGACCTAACAAGGAGGTGTCCACCAGATATGTTCAATGAATGGGTGCAGCTACACATTTTCTATGAAGGCCTTTCCTATAAATCAAAGAAGGTAGTAGACCACTCATCCGGGGGATCTCTGAACAAGAAGAAGACCATTGAGGAGGCCATAGATGTCATTGAAACTGTAGCAGAGAATGACTACTTCTATGCCTCCAAAAGAGGGAACACTAGAGGAGTGATGGAGCTAAACAATGTGGATGCACTGCTGGCCCAAAACAAGCTCATAACCAAGCAGTTGGCTGACCTCACCAAGAAGATGGAGAGGAACCAAGTAGCAGCAATCACCACCTCATCAACGACCCAAGAAGAAGTGAATGAAGAAGCAGAGGGTAGTCAGGAGCAAGCCAACTACATTGGGAATTCACCTAGGCAAAACCATGATCCATACTCCAAAACCTACAACCCTGGATGGAGGAACCACCCAAACTTTGGATGGGAAAATCAACAAGACCAAGGCATAGATCAAAGACGTCCAAATCCCAACAACTTAGCTCACCAACATGCCACACTTAGACCATATCAGCACCCACATAACCACCCCTCTCAACACTTCTACCAAGGTCAAACTAACCTTTCTCATCCATCCAACCCCAACCCACCATCATCTGATGACAGACTCTCAAGGATTGAGAACTTACTTGAAGGCATATGCAAAGAGATTCAAGACAACAAGGTGTTCAAGGAGGAAGTGCGAGCCAATTTTAAGAACCAGGGAGACACCATCAAGAGGTTAGAATCTCAAGTGGGGTATTTCTCTGAGCAGATTCCCAAACCTACAGATGGATTCCCAAGTGACACAGAGAAAAATCCGAGAGGTGAAACAAAGAAAGTAAGATGGGAAGATTGCAAGATGGTCACTACAAGTGATAAGGAGACTGAGGACAAGCCAAACAGGCCGCCAGAACAACCTGGAGATACATCAGCAGAGAAGAAGGAAAAAGATCACCAAGAACCAAAAATCTCACAACAGGAGCTGCGGAGACTCTATGTACTCTTTCCCCAACTACTCAATGGTGCTGTGGAGAAGAGAATATACTCAAGATTTCTTGACTTGTTTGCATCTCTGCATGTAAACATACCATTCATCAAGACCATCCAATAAATGCCTGTATACATCAAGTATATGAAGGAACTGCTTTCCAAGAAAAGCTCACTCAAGGGAGGCCAAACTATAGTGATGAACAAGGAGTGCAGCGCCCTCATTCAACCAGAGTTGCCTACAAAAAGAAAGGACCCAGAAAGCTTTCACATCCCCTGTGCAATATGAGAAACAATGTTTGATAAAGCACTCTACGATTTGGGAGCAAGCATGAACTTAATGCCCTTATCCCTTATGAAGAGGCTGCAGATCAATGAGATAATGCCCACAGATGTAGTCATCAGGATGGCTGACAAAACTCAAAAACAAGCAATAGGAGTGGTGGAAAACGTGTTGATAAAGGTTGGGAAATACTTTCTTCCCACAGACTTTGTCATATTGGACATGGAAGAGAGTCACACTCACCCAATCATATTGGGAAGACCATTCCTAGCTACAGCTAGAGCACTCATAGATGTGGAGCGAGGAGAGCTAATTTTGAGGATCCATGATGAACAGCTCACCTTCACTGTTTTCAAACACTCACAAGAAATAGATCAAGAGAACAAGGAACCAAGGAAGGATCACAGTGAGATACTGAAGGAAGAAATAAGCACTGAAGCATAACCAGCACATCTGGGAACTCCCTTGATTGATGAACAAGGCAAACAGCAACTGCCACGGCTCAAAGAAAATCAGGAGGAACCTAAACCACCAGAATCATATGAGACCAGTAACCACATTTCCTTAGAGGAGGAGGTCACAAAGAGTAAGACAACATCACAAGGAACAAAGAAGAAGGTACCAAGGAGGTGGAGGAACAACAAGATCCCTACCGAGGACTTCTCTCCAGGGGATAAAGTGATCTCAGCTTACTTCCCAGATATCCCCCCTGATCTTCCCACTGTACCATCTCAGTTACCTAAGGTCTTCACTATCAACAGAGTTCTCTCCTTGGAACATGTAGAGATCATTGATACAACCAATGGATATAGGTCCACAGCAAGAGGGGAGGACTTGAAGCATTATCAACCTCCCTGATGAAGGAGAAACGTCAAGCTAGTGACGCTAAAGAAGCGCTTCATGGGAGGCAACCCATGTTTTATATGCTTTTAGAAAATAGTGAATAAGTCAATATTCATGAATTCTAACCCAAACTTGACAAACACTTGGTGAAATCCTTATTATGCAATATATAGTGAAGAATAAGTGGTGTTCAAAGCATGCCAAGAAAGCATGAATGCAATTCAGAGCATGCTAGTCTTGGAGCCTTGAACAAAACTTTTTCATCACAGTGCTACAAACTAAGTTTGGTGTCACCCAAGGTGCCACCAATTTGCATATAAGGATACACAGTTAGTTAGTTAGTTGGTGTTCATGAATAAACAATCTAGCTCTTTTTCTTTATTATTCTAGCCATAAAGTTTAATTTCTCAATGATATTAATTTTTCTTATTTTATTTTTATAGGAAAAAGGAAAAGAGCATTGAAGGGGATTGATTGGACAATTAAATGAGGAAGGTTCGGACACCACAAAAGGAGGTGGGAGCTCAAGCGCAACAAGTAAACACAAAGAGGACGAGCAAGAGGGAGAGCATGGGCAACCTCATGAGTAAAAGGTGGTGGAATTCCCTCTTTGTTCCATCTTTTTCAAGCATTAAATAAGGAAAATCATGTATGAAATAGAACATGTTCCATAGTAGTTTAAGGTTTTAATTCTGCCTTTAAATTTTAATTGTTTAGGTCTATGCTTGCTAGTCTAAATGTCACTACATCCTTACTTTGCTTACTTGTATGCTTGTCTCCTTTTTAATAAAAAGAGAATGTGTGTTATCAAAGACCAGAGGGGAGTTCATACTACGGAGTAAGTTCCTAAGTTTGTGGTGTAGTCATAAGTTAGCTAAGTTGGTTCACCAACAAGGTGGGAAGACAACTATCTGTCCTAAATCATATGCTTTGAACACACCCCATGAGACTAGCTAAATAACAAGATCCTAATAAGAAAAAGGGAAAGAAACAATTAAAGTGAAGAATAAAAGAAAAATAGCAAGAAAAGAGGCTGGGCACCAAGGGGTTTGAGTTTTGAGGGATGTGTCTGTGGTGTTCCTGTACCAAGGATCTGCTTGGATTACTAAGCTCTCAGGGGTGCTTTATCACTGATGAGCGGATATTTTATATGCTTTTTGGGGATAATTTCATATAGTTTAGAGTGTGTTTTAGTTAGTTTTTAGTCTATTTCTAGTAGTTTTTAGGAAAAATTCATATTTCTGGACTTTACTATGAGTTGTGTGTTTTTCTGTAATTTCAGGTATTTTTCTGGCTGAAATTGAAGGAGCTGAGCAAAAATCTGATTCAGGCTGAAAAAGGACTGCTGATGCTGTTGGATTCTGACCTCCCTGCACTCAAAGTGGATTTTCTGGAGCTACAGAACTCGAAATGGCATGCTTCCAATTGCGTTGGAAAGTAGACATCCAGGGCTTTCCAGCAATATATAATAGTCCATACTTTGCACAAGGATAGACGACATAAACTGGCGTTCAACGCCAGTTCTCTGCCCAATTCTGGCGTCCAGCACCAGAAAAGGATCAAAAACTGGAGTTGAACGCCCAAACTGGCATAAAAACTGGCGTTCAACTCCACAAATGGCCTCTGCACGAAATCTCAGCCCCAGCACACACCAAGTGGGCCCCAGCACACCAAGTGGGCCCCAGAAGTGGGTCTCTGCGTCATCCATCATAGTCCACTCATATTTTGTAACCCTAGGCTACTAGTTTAGTATTTAAACAACTTTTAGAGACTTATTTTGTATCTCATGACATTTCAGATCTAAACTTTGTATCCTCTGACGGCATGAGTCTCTAAACCCCATTGTTGGGGGTGAGGAGCTCTGCTGTGTCTCAATGAATTAATGCAAGTATTTTTGTTTCCCACTCAAACACGCTTGTTCCTATCTAAGATGTTCATTCGCGCTTAACTGTGATGAAGGTGATGACCCGTGACATTCATCACCTTTCTCAAACCATGAACGTGTGCCTGACAACCACCTCCGTTCTACATCCGACTGAATGAGTATCTCTTAGATTCCTTAATCAGAATCTCCGTGGTATAAGCTAGAACTGATGGCGGCATTCATGAGAATCCGGAAAGTCTAAACCTTGTCTGTGGTATTCCGAGTAGGATTCAATGATTGAATGACTGTGATGAGCTTCAAACTCCTGAAGGCTGGGCGTTAGTGACAGACGCAAAAGGATAGTAAATCCTATTCCAACCGGATCGAGAACCAACCGGTGATTAGCCGTGCTGTGACAGAGCGCGTGAGCGTAGTTTTCACTGGAAGGATGGAAGGTAGCCATTGACAATGGTGATCCACCAACACACAGCTTGCCATAGGAGGACATGCGTGCGTGAATCAGAAAACAGAGGAAAGCAGAGATTCAGAGGACAAAGCATCTCCAAAACTCCAACATATTCTCCATTACTGCACAACAAGTAACTTTTAATTTATGCTCTACTGGTTATTCACAATTCAACTGATAAACATACTTGACTTCCTGACTAAGATTTACAAGATAACCATAGATTGCTTCAAACCAACAATCTCCGTGGGATTCGACCCTTACTCACGTAAGGTATTACATGGACGACCCAGTGCACTTGCTGGTCAGTAGTACGCGTTGTGAAAAGTGTGATTCGCAATTTGTGCTACCAAGTTTTTGGCGCCGTTGCCGGGGATTGTTCGTGTTTGAACAACTGACGGATTATTTTGTTGCTTAGATTAGAAAAAAATCTTTCTTTTTGGGTTTAGAGTCTTTTATTATTTATCCTTTGTTAAAACACTTTAAATTTATAACTCAGTTAGTTAGAGCGTGGTGTTTATGTTCATGATAATTGGCTATCATATTTTTTTAAAACCTTTTTCAAAAATAATTTTTCTATTAGATCCTGTGCCAAACTTTAAGTTTGGTGTTTTCAAAAATAATCTTTCTTAAAATAAGGTCCCATAACTCATTTGGCTAGAACATTAATTTGATTGGGTTAGAATCTTTTATACTCTTTTCAAAACCTTCTTTTTCAAAAATATTTTTTTTATTAAATCTTGTGCCAAACTTTAAGTTTGGTGTTTTCTTGTTGATTCCCCTTTGATTTTTGAAAATTTTGGTTTGGTTTTCTAAAAATTTTAAGTTTGGTGTTCTTCCTTCATGTTCTTGTGTTCTTGTGAGTCTTCAAAGTGTTCTTGAGTTTCCTTGTGTCTTGATCTTAAAATTTTTAAGTTTGGTGTTCCTTGGTGTTTTCCCTCCAAATTTTTCAAAAACAAGGAGCATTAGATCTAAAAATTTTAAATCTTGTACTATCTTATTGTTTTTCTCTTTCCTCACTAAATTCAAAAATATCTTTTCAAAATATCTTTTCTAACTTCCTATCTTTTCAAAATTTGTTTCAACTAACTAACCAACTTTTTGTTTGTTTCTTAACTTTTTCAAAACTACCTAACCAACTCTCTCTCTCTCAAATTTTCGAAAATATCTCCCTTCTTTTTCAAAAATTTCGTTTTTTTTTTAACTAATTATTTTTAATTTTTTTACGAAAAAAAAAATTTCAAAATTCAAATTCTTTTTAGTTATTTTATTTAAGTATTTACTTCTTATAAAATAAAATAAATAAAAAGATAAATCAGTCCAAGTTATATCCATAGATCCATCATGGACATAAGTGGAAATGAACAGTCCAGGAAGACTCTGGGGTCATATTCTAACCCCTCTACTGCTTCATATGGGAGTAGCATATGCATACCCTCCATTGGAGTTAGTTGCTTTGAGTTGAATCCTCAGCTCATTATCATGGTGCAGCAAAGTTGCCAGTATTCCGGTCTTCCACAGGAAGAACCTACAGAGTTTCTGGCATAATTTTTACAAATTGCTGACACAGTACATGATAAGGAAATAGATCAGGATGTCTACAGACTATTACTGTTTCCATTTGCTGTAAAAGATCAAGCTAAGAGGTGGTTAAATAACCAACCTAAGGCCAGCATAAGAACATGGAAACAGCTGACAGAAAAATTCCTGAATCAATATTTCCCTCCAAAAAGGATGACACAGCTAAGGCTGGACATCCAAAGCTTTAAACAAGGGGATAATGAATCTCTTTATGATGCCTGGGAGAGATACAGAGAGATGCTACGAAAATGCCCCTCTGAAATGTTTTCAGAGTGGGTTCAGTTAGACATCTTCTACTATGGGCTTGCAGAAGGAGCTCAGATGTCTTTAGATTACTCAGCTGGTGGATCTATCCATATGAGAAAGACAATTGAAGAAGCTCAGGAGCTCACTGATACAGTTGCCAGGAATCAGCATCTGTATCTAAGCAGCAACCCTTCCATGAATGAAGAGGTTAAAACAGTAACTGCTGAATTCAGTACTGTAAAACAAGCTGCTGAATTCAATCAGCAATTAGATTTTCTAACAAAGCAGCTAGCTGAATTCAAAAATAGGTTACAGGAGACAAGGATAGCTAATATACATATGGAAGAACAGTTTAAGCAAACAAAGCAGCAGCTATCAAAGCAAATAGCAGAAGAATGCCAAGCAGTTCAATTAAGAAGTGGGAAAACATTAAATACCCCACCTCAAGGCATCAAAAATTCAAGAAATGAGCACCCCACCAAAGATTCCCCTGAGGACAGTAAGAGCCCAGGGAAAAATAATTCTGGCACTAAAACACCAGAAAATGGGTGGAAGGCTGGCGCTGAACGCCCAGACCATGCCCAAAACTGGCGTTCAGCGCCAGAAACAAGGCAGGATTGGCGTTCAACGCCAGAAATGGGCAAGAATCTGGCATTGAACGCCCAAAATGGGTACAATGCTGGCGTTCAGGCGCCAGGAACAGACAGTGAGTTGGCGTCTAACGTCGCTCCAGCTTCTGACTCTGGTACTCAATTGCCAGTGAGGGATCAGACACACACAAGTGCTGATAACAACCCCTCTAAAAAGGCTTCTTTAACCACTAAGGTTGAGGAATATAAAGCCAAGATACCTTATCCTCAAAAACTCCGGAAAGAGGAGCAGGATAAGCAATTTGCTCGCTTTGCAGATTATCTAAGGACTCTTGAAATAAAGATTCCTTTTGCAGAGGCACTTGAGCAAATACCTTCTTATGCCAAGTTCATGAAAGAGATCTTGAGTCATAAAAAGGAGTGGAGAGAAACAGAAAGAGTTCTCCTCACTGAAGAATGCAGTGCAGTCATTCTGAAAAGCTTTCCTGAAAAGCTTAAAGACCCTGGGAGTTTTCTGATACCATGCATATTAGAAGGTGATTGCACCAAGACAGCTTTATGCGATCTTGGGGCAAGCATCAACCTGATACCTGCATCCACTATCAGGAAGCTTGGCTTAACTGAAGAAGTTAAACCAACCCGGATATGTCTCCAACTTGCTGATGGTTCCACTAAATACCCATCAGGCGTGATTGAGGACATGATTGTCAGAGTTGGGCCATTCCCCTTCCCCACTGACTTTGTTGTGCTGGAAATGGAGGAGCACAAGAGTGCCACTCTCATTCTAGGAAGACCCTTCCTAGCAACTGGACGATCCCTCATTGACGTCCAACAGGGGGAAATAACCCTGAGAGTCAACGATGACGAGTTCAAGTTGAACGCTGTCAAAGCCATGCAGCATCCAGACACATCAACAGACTGCATGAAAGTTGACCTTATTGACTCTTTGGTAGAAGAGATCAACATGGCTGAGAGTCTCGAATCAGAGCTGGAAGACATCTTTAAAGATGTTCAGCCTGATTTGGAGGATTCAGGGGACATGAAAGAGCCTCTGAACTTTCTTCTGAAAGAGGAAAAACCTCCTAAACCAGAGCTCAAGCCACTGCCACCATCCTTGAAATATGTATTTCTAGGAGAAGGTGACACTTTTCCAGTGATCATAAGCTCTGCTTTAAATTCACAGGAAGAGGAAGCACTTATTCAAGTGCTAAGGACACACAAGACAGCTCTTGGGTGGTCCATAGGTGATCTTAAGGGCATAAGCCCAGCTAGATGCATGCACAAAATCTTATTGGAGGATAATGCCAAACCAGTGGTTCAACCACAGAGGCGGCTAAATCCTGCCATGAAGGAAGTGGTGCAGAAAGAGGTCACCAAATTACTAGAGGCTGGGATTATTTATCCCATTTCTGATAGCCCCTGGGTGAGCCCTGTTCAAGTCGTCCCAAAAAAGGGAGGCATGACAGTGATTCATAATGAAAAAAATGAACTGGTTCCTACAAGAACAGTTACAGGGTGGCGCATGTGTATTGACTACAGAAGGCTCAATACAGCCACCAGAAAGGATCATTTTCCTTTACCATTCATAGACCAGATGCTAGAGAGACTAGCAGGTCATGATTATTACTGCTTTTTGGATGGCTACTCAGGCTATAACCAGATTGCAGTAGATCCCCAGGATCAAGAGAAAACAGCATTCACATGTCCATCCGGAGTGTTTGCTTACAGAAGGATGCCCTTTGGGCTATGCAATGCACCTGCAACCTTCCAGAGATGCATGCTCTCTATTTTTTCTGATATGGTGGAAAAATTTCTGGAAGTCTTCATGGATGACTTCTCAGTATATGGAGACTCATTCAGCTCCTGTCTTGATCACCTGAAACTTGTTCTGAAAAGATGCCAAGAAACCAACCTAGTTTTAAACTGGGAAAAGTGTCACTTCATGGTGACTGAAGGAATTGTTCTTGGGCATAAGATTTCAAACAAGGGAATAGAGGTGGATCAAGCAAAAATAGAGGTAATTGAAAAATTACCACCACCTGCCAATGTTAAGGCAATCAGAAGCTTTCTGGGGCATGCAGGATTCTATAGGAGGTTTATAAAGGATTTTTCAAAAATCGCAAAACCTCTAAGCAATCTGCTAGCTGCTGACACGCCATTTGTGTTTGACACAGCGTGCCTGCAGGCGTTTGAAACGCTGAAAGCTAAGCTGGTCTCAGCACCAGTCATTTCTGCACCAGACTGGACATTGCCATTTGAGTTAATGTGTGATGCCAGTAATCATGCCATTGGTGCAGTATTGGGACAGAGGCATGACAAGCTTCTGCATGTCATTTATTATGCCAGCCGCGTTCTAAATAATGCCCAGAAAAATTACACAACCACAGAAAAAGAACTACTTGCAGTGGTTTACGCCATTGACAAGTTCAGATCATACTTAGTAGGATCAAAAGTGATTGTGTATACTGACCATGCTGCTCTTAAATATCTACTCACAAAGTAGGATTCAAAACCCAGGCTCATCAGATGGGTATTGCTTCTGCAAGAGTTTGATATAGAAATAAGAGACAGAAAAGGGACAGAGAACCAAGTAGCTGATCATCTGTCCCGGATAGAGCCAGTGGAAGGGACGTCCCTCTCCTTCCTTGAGATCTCTGAGACGTTCCCTGATGAACATCTATTTGCCATTCAGGAAGCACCATGGTTTGCCGATATTGCAAACTATAAAGCTGCAAGGTTCATACCCAAGGAGTACAATAGAATACAAAAAAAGAAACTAATTACTGATGCAAAGTACTACTTGTGGGATGAGCCCTATCTCTTTAAGAGATGTGCAGACGGAATTATCTGTAGGTGTGTTCCCAGAGAGGAAGCACAGAGAATCCTATGGCATTGCCATGGATCTCAATATGGAGGCCATTTCGGAGGTGAGCGAACAGCCACCAAGGTTCTCCAATGTGGCTTCTATTGGCCCACACTCTATAAAGATTCCCGAGAATTTGTACGTAATTGTGACAGTTGCCAAAGAGCTGGTAATCTGCCTCATGGTTACGCCATGCCTCAACAAGGAATCTTGGAAATAGAGTTGTTTGATGTATGGGGAATTGACTTCATGGGACCTTTCCCACCGTCATACTCAAACACTTATATTCTGGTGGCAGTTGACTATGTATCAAAATGGGTTGAGGCTATTGCCACACCCACCAATGATATTAAAACAGTGCTGAAGTTCCTCCAGAAACATATCTTTAGCAGGTTTGGTGTCCCTAGAGTGTTAATCAGTGATGGGGGCACTCACTTCTGCAATAAACAGCTTTACTCTGCCATGGTTCGATATGGAATTCGCCACAAAGTGGCCACTCCATATCACCCACAAACCAACGGGCAAGCTGAAGTCTCTAACAGAGAATTAAAGAGAATCCTGGAACGGACAGTAAATACCCGTAGAAAGGATTGGGCAAGGAGCTTGGATGATGCTCTGTGGGCTTACAGAACAGCATTCAAGACCCCTATAGGGACCTCTCCATACCAACTCGTGTATGGTAAGGCATGCCACTTGCCCGTGGAACTGGAACATAAGGCCTACTGGGCAACCAGATTCCTAAACTTTGATGCCAAATTAGCAGGAGAAAAACGATTGCTCCAGCTAAATGGGCTAGAGGAATTCAGATTCACAGCTTTCGAAAATGCCAAGCTTTATAAAGAAAAATAAAAAAAATGGCATGACAGAAAGCTGTCATCTAGAATCTTTGAACCAGGACAGAAGGTCCTGTTGTTTAACTCTAGACTCAGGCTATTCCCCGGGAAACTGAAATCCCGGTGGAGGGGACCATACGTGATTACAAGTGTGTCACCATATGGTTATGTGGAGCTTCAAGATATTGATTCTGATAAGAAGTTCATTGTCAATGGACAGAGAATCAAGCATTATCTTGAAGGCAACACTGAGCAAGAATGCTCAAGGCTGAAGCTAGATTAAAAGCTCAGCAAGGTCCAGCTAAAGACAATAAAGAAGCGCTTGCTGGGAGGCAACCCAGCCATGGGGCAACAATCCTCTAAGCATTTTGCCCTATTTTCATTTTTATTTGTTTATATAAAGTTCACTGACACTAAGGTAAAGAATCATTTGCATAAGTTTACAGGGTTACAGAAGGAATCTACACACAAAACAGAGATAGGGAGCTTACTGGCAAGAAAACGCCAGTGAAGGCCATTTTGGGCGTTCAGCGCCCAAAATGGGCATCCAGTGGGCGCTGAACGCCAGTAAGGATAGCTATCTGGCGTTCAACGCCAGAAAAGGGCAACAACTGGGCGTTGAACGCCCAGGAGAGCAGCATTTGGGCGTTGAACGCCCAAAACAGGCAGTGTTTGGGCGTTCAAACGCCAGGATGGGGGGGAGGAGCTCTCCTTCTACCCATCTCCTTCTTTTTCTTTTGCTTGAGGACAAGCAAAGCTCTAAGTTTGGTGTGCTTATCCGTGATCACTAAGATCATGGCCCCTAAAGGAAAACAACCCACTCCAAGAGGAGCAAGGGCGTGATTTAAAGGAACTAAAGCGCCAGAAATTCTCTCTTGAAGGACCAAGCACCTCACAGACTAGAGGAACATCCACTTCCCAAACCTCAAGGTTGTTGAGTTCTAATCTTAGCCTTAACTCTGTGATAACTGTTCTTATTTTAATTTTACCTTAGGAGTCATATAGTAGTAATTAGTATCTATTTTGATTTTATCTCCAATTAAGCTATAGTTTATTTTTCTCATCATCAGCAAACATGAATAAAATAGTAGATCTTTTGAATAAGAAGCAATAAAATTTCGAGTTTAAATAAAATAAATTCTAATTGGTTAAATGTGGTGGCAATGCTTTCTGTCTTCTGAATGAATGTTTGAACAGTGCATATGTCTTTTGAATTTGTTGTTTAAGACTGTTAAATATGTTGGCTCTTAAAAGAATGATGAACATGAGACATGTTATTGATAATCTGAAAAATCATAAAAATAATTCTTGAAGCAAGAAAAAGCAGCAAAGAACAAAGCTTGCAGAAAAAAAAAAAAAAAAAAGCAAGCAGAAAAAGCCAATAACCCTTAAAACCAAAAGGCAAGGGCAATTAAAAAGGATCCCAAGGCTTTGAGCATCAGTGGATAGGAGGGCCTAAAGGACTGAAATCCTGGTCTAAGCGGCTAAACCAAGCTGTCCCTAACCATGTGCTTGTGGCGTGCAGGTGTCAAGTGAAAACTTGAGACTTAGCGGTTAAAGTCAAGGTCCAAAGCAAAAAGAAGAGTGTGCTTAAGAACTCTGGACACCTCTAATTGGGGACTTTAGCAAAGCTGAGTCACAATCTGAAAAGGTTCACCCAGTTATGTGTCTGTGGCATTTATGTATCCGGTAGTAATACTGGAAAACAAAGTGCTTAGGGCCAAGGCCAAGACTCATAAAGAAGCTGTGTTCAAGAATCATCACACTGAACTAAGAGAATCAATAACACTATCTGAATTCTGAGTTCCTATAGATGCCAATCACTCTGACCTTCAATGGATAAAGTGAGATGCCAAAACTATTTAGAAGCAAAAAAGCTACTAGTCCCGCTCATCTAATTAGAATCTGAGCTTCAATCAAAAACTCTGAGATATTATTGCTTCTCAACCTATTAGTCTTCTATTTTATTTGTCTAGTTGCTTGAGGACAAGCAACAGTTTAAGTTTGGTGTTGTGATGAGCGGATATTTTATACGCTTTTTGGGGATAATTTCATATAGTTTAGAGTGTGTTTTAGTTAGTTTTTAGTCTATTTCTAGTAGTTTTTAGGAAAAATTCATATTTCTGGACTTTACTATGAGTTGTGTGTTTTTCTGTAATTTCAGGTATTTTTCTGGCTGAAATTGAAGGAGCTGAACAAAAATCTGATTCAGGCTGAAAAAGGACTGCTGATGCTGTTGGATTCTGACCTCCCTGCACTCAATGTGGATTTTCTGGAGCTACAGAACTCGAAATGGCATGCTTCCAATTGCGTTGGAAAGTAGACATCCAGGGCTTTCCAGAAATATATAATAGTCCATACTTTGCACAAGGATAGACGACATAAACTGGCGTTCAACGCCAGTTCTCTGCCCAATTCTGGTGTCCAGCGCCAGAAAAGGATCAAAAACTGGAGTTGAACGCCCAAACTGGCATAAAAACTGGCGTTCAACTCCACAAATGGCCTCTGCACGAAATCTCAGCCCCAGCACACACCAAATGGGCCCCAGCACACCAAGTGGGCCCCAGAAGTGGGTCTCTGCATCATCCATCATAGTCCACTCATATTTTGTAACCCTAGGCTACTAGTTTAGTATTTAAACAACTTTTAGAGACTTATTTTGTATCTCATGACATTTCAGATCTAAACTTTGTATCCTTTCACGGCATGAGTCTCTAAACCCCATTGTTGAGGGTGAGGAGCTCTGCTGTGTCTCAATGAATTAATGCAAGTATTTCTGTTTCCCACTCAAACACGCTTGTTCCTATCTAAGATGTTCATTCGCACTTAACTGTGATGAAGGTGATGACCCGTGACATTCATCACCTTCCTCAAACCATGAACGTGTGCCTGACAACCACCTCCGTTCTACATCCGACTGAATGAGTATCTCTTAGATTCCTTAATCAGAATCTCCGTGGTATAAGCTAGAACTGATGGCGGCATTCATGAGAATCCGGAAAGTCTAAACCTTGTCTGCGGTATTCTGAGTAGGATTCAATGATTGAATGACTGTGACGAGCTTCAAACTCCTGAAGGCTGGGCGTTAGTGACAGACGCAAAAGGATAGTAAATCCTATTCCAACCGGATCGAGAACCAACCGGTGATTAGCCGTGCTGTGACAGAGCGCGTGAGCGTAGTTTTCACTGGAAGGATGGAAGGTAGCCATTGACAACGGTGATCCACCAACACACAGATTGCCATAGGAGGACGTGCGTGCGTGAATCAGAAAACAGAGGAAAGCAGAGATTCAGAGGACAAAGCATCTCCAAAACTCCAACATATTCTCCATTACTGCACAACAAGTAACTTTTAATTTATGCTCTACTGGTTATTCACAATTCAACTGATAAACATACTTGACTTCCTGACTAAGATTTACAAGATAACCATAGATTGCTTCAAACCAACAATCTCCGTGCGATTCGACCCTTACTCACGTAAGGTATTACTTGGACGACCCAGTGCACTTGCTGGTCAGTAGTACGCGTTGTGAAAAGTGTGATTCGCAATTTGTGCTACCAATCACCTGGTAACATGGGTTAACTAACCCGAGATTATCAGCTGAAAGTCCACTATCAAGAGCAATCTTTGCTACAGAACATTTAGTAGCCCAAAGAGGTGCTGGACACCAAGACCTCAAGGAAAGAAAATAAACAAACCATGTGCCTATGGTGTGTATGTATGGGGGAGAGACTTGAGGAAGTAAGTCCTTAGGGGTGTCTCAACACCTAGCACCTTGAACCAACTGGGTCGGGAGTGCTGGCTGAAAGCTTATCTTAAAGAGTCGCCCCCTTATAGAGCACTTAGCCTAAGAACACAAATAAGCCCTGAATTGACAACAAACAAAAGGGATCAATGAATAAAAGTCTCATGGGATGCAAGCAAAGTGAGTATTCTAGGACATGATAAAGGTCTGAAAGCCAGTGAAGGAATGAACCTAAGTTGCTATGCATGAAACCAACATAAAACCAGGGACATGACTTCCACAAGAATGACTCATTTTCTCTTGGCATTCCATTCATCATTCTCTTGTTCCAGTACTTGCTTAGGGACAAGCAAGCTTTAAGTTTGGTGTTGTAATGCCAGGGCATTTTGGCCAGTTTTACTGACCTTTTCTTTACTGTTTTTAAGGTAGTTTCATGCATTTTCTTAGAAAATAAGCTAGTTTTGGGTAGATATTCACTTACATCTTGATTCAAGCATACATTGTGCACTTTACATGATTTCATGAGAATTTTGCATGAATTATATGACAAATTAGAGGATGCATGTCTCATGATTTGGATTAGACTTTGATGCACTTTATTGCTTGATTTCAGGACAAAGGAAGCAAGGAAGAACCACGTTAGCAGCCACGTTAGTCTAACTAACGTGACCACTAACGTGGAATGGGAGCTAGCTTGCAACGTTAATGAGAAAAGTAATCGCCAAGAACGCCCTCGAAGCCATCATAACCCACGTTAAGAGTCACGTTAACTAAGTTAACGTGAACTCTAACGTGGAAGAAAGAAAATGGAGCCAACGTTAGTGACACTTACCTTTATCACTAACGTTGGACCAAGCTCATAAGTGGCCATGTTAAGAGCCACGTTAACTTAGTTAACCTGGACTCTAACGTTAAGAAGCAAAAGAGAAGCCAACGTTAGTGACATTCACCTTTGTCACTAACGTTGGCCAAGCCTCCATAAGCCACGTTAACTCCCACGTTAACTTAGTTAACGTGGAAGCTAACGTGGAGAGAGCGATTGATAGCCAACGTTAGTGACACTTACCTTTGTCACTAACGTTGGGGTTTACCACCAAGAGCCACCATGAGCAACGTTAACTCTCACGTTAACTTAGTTTACGTGGAAGCTAACGTGGATAAAGAGATGATGAGCCAACGTTAGTGACACTCACCTTTGTCACTAACATTGGAGATGGCTAGCATGACTACGTTAGAAGCCACGTTAACTTAGTTAACGTGGACTCTAACGTGGGAAATAGGGGCACATTGGAACGTTAGTGACAAAGGTAAGTGTCACTAACGTGCCATTACTATGTTAGAAGCCACGTTAACCTAGTTAACGTGGACGCTAATGTAGGGACAAGGGAGGACTCTCCACGTTATTGGGAAAGGTAAGTCCCAATAACGTGTGCGAAGGACCAAGAGGCAAAGTTAGTGGTCACGTTAGTGCCACTAACGTTGAAGTCAACGTGATCATATTTGGGTTAGGAACGTTAGTGAAAAAGGTGATTGCACTAACGTTCTCCAACCCACACTTTCACTTAACGTTGACACCACTAACGTACTGAGTCAAAGTCCCTGCCTACTTCACCTTTTCTCTCTGCAAGCAAAGCTAAGCCCAATGAAAAGGATAACTGCTTCAAACTCAAGATTTAGGGGCCCATACCCAAGAGTTGAAGAGCCAACTAGAAGATCTTAAGAGTAGTATATATAGGAGTAGCTTTGAATTAGTTTGGGGAGTTGGAAACTTTAGGGAGCCTTTGGCATAGAACTACTCTCTGTATTTTACTTTCTCTGCACTTCTAGTTTTACTTTCATCATGTATTCTCCATCTTTGTTTTCTTCTTCAAGAGCTATGAACAACTAAACCCCTTTCATTGGGTTAGGGAGCTCTGTTGTAATTTGATGAATCAATATTAGTTTTCATTCTCCTTCTTCTATCTTTTCTCTTGATTTTACTTGAAAGCTTTCGATCTTCATCCAATTGGGTAGTTATCTTGGAAAAGAAGCTATTCATACTTGGATCTCTTCTGAACCTTGAAAGAGGAATGAAGAGATCATGCTAGAAATGCTTTCTCATGCTGGACCAAATTGGGTTTGGATGGATATGTGACTATAATCCCACCAACACCTGATTTGGAAAATGCATGTGGTATAATCAGTGACCATACTTCATCTCTTCTCATGAGCAATTGACCAAGGAATTGGCTATTGATCAAGATTTGAGAGATTGAATTACCAATAAATTGGAATTCGATCACTTAAGATTGCCAAGGAGATCAATGAATGCATTGATTGAGGAAGAGATGAAAATGAACTTGATCCAGAGAATGCAACATCTCTGAGCCCAATGAACTCCCATTTCTGATCTTACCCATTCTCTTTAATTTCTGCCATTTACTTTTATGAGCCATTACCCCATTCCCATTTAAGATTCTACAATTTACTTTCCGCCATTTACATTCAGCTCTTTATTTCTAGCATTTACTTTTTCTGCTATTTACTTTCCCGCCATTTAATTTTCTGCAAATCTCAAATCAATTTCTGGTTCGCTCAACTAGAACATTCCTCTAATTAAATTTGCTTGATCATTCAATATCTGTGGGATTCGACCTCACTCTATTGTGAGTTTTTACTTGACGACAAATTCGGTACACTTGCCGAAGGAAAATTGTTGAGAGACAAGTTTCCGTGATTATCATCAAGTGGACAGGAATCATATAGTTGCATTCATATATATAGGATTGCATTGCATTGCATGAGTTTCTGCATGTTCGTACTTATTTACTTTATCTCCTTCAATTAAGCATGAGAACATGCTAATGTTTAAGTGTGGGGAGGTTGATAAACCACTATTTTATGGTTTATATTGTGTTTAATTGTGTGGTTTTATCATGATCCTTACCCACTTATTCATTAATTTAGCATGCATTTATATTTTCTTCCTGAAATTATTACATGATTGAAAACTGCTTCCTAGAGACTTTTAATTATGCATTTTAATTCTCCTTTATTCCATTCGATGTCGTGATCTGTTTGTTAAGCGTTTCAGGTTTTATAGGGCATGAATGAGTTGGAGATTGGAAAGGGAGCTAGCAAAAATGGAAGGAACACAAGAAATTGAGGAGATAACTAGCGAGAAGTGACGCAGCCGCATAGCTCATGCGACCACGCGAAAGAGGAGATATTGCAGTGACGTGGCAGCGTGGCTCACGCGACCGCGCGGACTGGAAAAGCACGAGCGACGCGGAGGCGTGGACGACGCGAACGCGTGGCGAGAAAAAGCGCGAATGACGCATCTGCATGGATGACGCGATCGCGTGACATGCGCGATCTGCATAATCTGCAAGATTCGCTGGGGGCGATTTTGGACCCTATTTTGACCTAGTGTTCAGCCCAGAACAGCAAACTAGAGCCAGAGAACATGCAGAAACCAGGGATAACAATTCATTCTACACAGTTTTAGTTTTTTAGATCTAGTTTTACTCCTCCCCTAGGTTTTCCTCTCTAGACATTGATAGTTCTTAGGATTTTATTTTCTCTAGCTTTTTGCATTGGGATCTTTACTTGGCTTACTCTTCTATGTTCTTTGCTTTGTTTAATTTTACCATTGGAATATTTTTAGGATTATTTAATACAAGGATCACTTTTATTTTTAATTGACTATTTTTAATTTTTATTTACAATGTCTTTCTTTAATTCCTTTTCTATGAATTTTACCTTTACAATGAGTGAGTAGTTCCCTAACTTGATGGGGAGTTGATTGAAAGGAACCCTTGAGTTGGAAGATTCAAGAGAAAGATTGTAATTGGGTTATTGTTGGTTTGCTTTCTAATTCCTGACACCAATCCTCCCAAGAGTGGATTGGGACTTGTGGATAGAACAGTATTCCAACTTGTTTTACCTTCCCTTACTTAGTAAAGGATAACTAAACGAAATAACTCTCAATTGTCAATTAATCTTAAGAGTGTTCCATCAAGAATAGGGCTTCCATGTAATCAACTCCCAGTCAAGGCTTTTATTTACATTATTCAATTTCATCAATTTAATTCCCTGTTTACTTAACTCAAACCTTTTCGAAAACATCTGATTAATAAGATAGCACCCTTTCCTGTAACTCGTTGGGAGACGACCTGGGATTCATACTCCCAGTATTTTAAATTTCAATTTTCTGTGACACCTTTCTAAATTGAGCGCTGGATTTCTGGCGAGTTAAGAACTATACTTGCAACGTATATATTCTAATAATTTTTAATTCACCAATTTCTGCCCGCATCATATGACCCTGTGAATTCGACGTAAATGGGTATATGGCAGTAAGTTATGATGGAGTCGGGCTGGCATCATGCTGGAAGCACAAGCCTTACTACGCGAACGCGTGCCCCACGCGGCCGAGTCATTTTACAAAATATGGCCATTCACGCGATTGCAGATTTTTGGCAAAATGCATTTAAAACAGAAAGTTGTGCGTACGCGAGGCTGCACTCGTGCCAATAGCACAAATCAGGCCACACGATCGCGTGATCCACGCATCCGCGTCACCTGACCTTATCACCCACCACGCGATCGCGTGACCAACGCGTCCGCATCACATGCGACGCACAGCTTATCCAGATAAGCCCCAGATATCATATTTTTTCTTTCCCAAATCTAAATCTTTTCTTTTCCCTGCTTATTTCTTTCTTTTCTCTTATTCCCTCTTTATTCTTTCTCACTTTTTACTTCCTCCTCCCTTATTTTTCACATCTATTATCAAGGTTCTTTCTTTCTTTCCTTACTTTTTACTTTTCCTTTATTATTTTTATTAATGTTTTCTTCTTCTTTTTCTTTTCACTTTCATTATCTGTATTTTCCTTTTCTTTCTTTTCTTTTCTTTTTATTCCTTTAATTGGTGTTAGAAATTTAACTAGGTGATTATTTACTTCTATATTTTGCTTGTGAGTTATTGTGGAATTGTTTGACAATTAATATTACTTCTTAAAGGGTTGCTTGCATGTTCAATTTAATATTTTCAATAACATATTCACCATGCATGCTATGTGTTTGTGAAAAAGCCTGTATGGCATTGTGCATTATTACTCTATTCTACTACTTTAATGCCTGTTTTTCACAAAACCCCTTTTATATTTTTTTGATTAAATATAATTGTCAATACAAATAGATTGTTAGTTTGAAGGAGTTGATAATCTAACTTGGACATTTAATGCTTGATCTATGCTACTCATGCCTTTGCCAGCATGCCAATAAACATCTTGCATTTAATTGCCATCACATGCACTTGCTATATTTCCATTGATGAACTTTTCACATTTAGTCATGACCATGTGTTAACGACATCCTTCTTTACCGTGCATTGATTATCACCTATACTATCCTCTCCCTTGCTCGAACCCTTAGCTTTACTTATTACTTTCTTTTTCCCTTTTCAGGATGGCCACCAACAAGGGTAAAGAGAAAGCTACTCCCAAACCACCAGCAAGGAAAGGAACAAAAAGAGCACTAGTGGCAGAGCCATCTTCAACAGCAGTAAAGCCCTCAACAAAACGAATCAAGAGGATCATCAAGGTAGATGAAAAAGAGAAAGCTTTTCCAGCAAAGGACACTGCGCGGTTCACTAACCGCTACTGTGAGCAGATGTTCCCCATCCTGGCTGAGAGAAACTATAACAACGAGCACCTTCTCATCCTCCTGACCAACATTGTTGAAATTATTGAGCCGCGAATTGAACGAAGACAATGGGGATTCCTACGGAGATAGTCACGGCAGGTTAACCTTTCATGAATAGTTGAATTCTACTCCAATTTTCACATGCCAACCATGCAGTCTGTCTATGTCCGTCAGAAGTAAGTTCCCATAACAGAAGAGGCCATTCAACGAGCTTTAGATCTTCCCCTGCTCCAGAAGGATTGGACACATTCCAAGAAGCCTCATTCAAATGCCAGACATACCAATTTGACTGGAACGCCGTTCTCAGAGTTATAGCACAGCCTGGTAGCAGATAGATCTATGGACAACATCGATCTCGACCTAAGAGCATATTGGCTTCAGCACTCGCCTTGGAGGCTCGAGTTTGGGCACAAATTATGTCCCATTACGTCTTTCTGAGCACTCACGAGTCATCCTTTACTGCAGACATGGCTGTTCTACTCTGGTGTATCCTTACAGACCAGCACCTCAATTTACCAAGACACATTCGGCATGCTATGGGACACATACAGATTGTGGGCAACCTACCTTTTCCCGCCTTGATTTCAGATCTAGTCTCAGCAGTCAGAGTCTCCTACAGAGCTGGGGACACCAAGGCCATGATTCCACAGGATGATCAGTACATCCCTAACAGGAAATATATCAGACCTCCAGCAGTCACTACTAGCCGACCTGCAGACCCAGCCGAAGACATTCCTTCTCCTTCCACATCACAAGCACCTTCAACAAACCAACTGCTCCATCAGATACTTGAGAGGCTAGACCGGCTTGACCGAAAAGGAAAGCAAAAGGAGCGCCGTAACAAGCGCCGATTTACATACCTCAAGGAGCTACTTGTTGGTAACCACCCACCTAAAAAAGACCCAGACACCCCGGACTCCACTTTATTTACCAGCATAGGGAGCCATGACGGTCCCGATTGTGGAGATGCTGCTACCAGCCCCCCGTTGTTCCTGACAGATGGCACCAAGGACGGTGCCAAGCTTTAAGTGTGGGGAGGTCGGTCAGTACCTGACTTCCGGAGGTAATTTCTCTTTCTTAGCACCAATAGAATATGATATTTATTTAATTTTTCTTTTGTTAGGATAGGATAAAATCGCATAGTAATAGGTTATTTGCATGCATGTTCTAATTGGTTGAAAAATAATAAGTTTTTTTCTAAGACCCTATTTTTTGAAAAAATTCTCTAAATTAAATCAAAACTCTTGTGTTAAACTTGATTGGAAGTTGTAATTGGAACATAGTTAAAAGCTAGAACACACAACCTGTGAGACTTGAGCTTAATGAAATGGTTACAAAATTTAACCATAAATATTTTATTCTTGTGTGTTTGCTTCTTTATGATTGTAATCTATATTTTGTTCCATCCTATATGTCCAATGTTTAATGTGTTATATGCATGCATATGATTGAGGCCATTATTTTATTAACTCACTTACCCTAAATAGCCTACCCTTCCATTTACCTTTGTTAGCTAATTCGAGCCTTTTGATCCCATTTGTTCTATATTTTACCACATTACTAGCCTTAAGCAGAAAAACAAGTAATACCCCAAATTGAATCTTTGGTTAGCTTAAGATAGAAATTGTGTATCAATTAAGTATGGGAAACTGTAGGAACATTGGTTAACAAGGGAATGTGCTATGTTTTTAATTTGATAAAATATTAGAAATTTGGGTACCTACTCATGTGAAACTAAAAAAATTATAAAATTCATGTGCATTGATAAGTTATGTTTGTTTAAAAAAATATTCAAATAAATAAGTGATTAGATAAATAAATAAGGGGACAAAATTACCCTAATGCTAAGTTAAGTTCAATAAAAATTAATGCATAAGTGATACAAGTTAAGAGAAAAGTTGATGCATGAGTATGTAAAACAAAAGTGGGAAAATTTTGGGTAGCTAAGGATGATTTAAGAAGAAAATAGAGTATGTATGTTAGTTGATAGCTTAAGATAATCAAGGATTCAATTTATAGCTCACTTAGCCATATATATACCCTCACCTTTACCTTGGCCCCATTACAACCTTGAAAAGACCTCATGGTATTTGCATTGGTGCATTAAATACTTGTTGATTGGTTAGGTGAAGAACAAGCTTTAGAAAGCATGATTGGAGAAGAATAGAGTGATTACCCTATACATTAGAGTGACTAGAGTGCACATACATCATCAGTGAGGGTTCAAAGCTTAATTCTATGTTCCCTGCTTTCATGAGCTGTCTTTGAAGAGACGAACTTCTGTGTGGTCTAGAATTCAGAATAAATTCCCGTTGCAAGTATAGCTTCTAAACCAACAAAAGTCCTTTCTTACAAATGTTTTGGTTGTCACAAGTAACAAACCCCTTAAAAATTGATAAACGAAGTATTTAACCTCGGGTTGTCTTCTCAAGGAACTGCAGGAAGGTATGTTCTTATTATTGGTTATGAGTTTTGTAAATTGGGGGTTTTGAAAGTGAGGAACGGGTAACTTAAATGACAAGTAAAATAAATTAACAATAATAAAATCTCTTGGCAAGGCATGAAAATTCAGAAGTCCTATCCTAGTTGTTTTTATGAGAATTGAAGTTAATCCCACTTAGTTAACCCTTACGAAAGCAGGAGAAAGTCAAGTGAACTAATTAGTTAGATTTCCCAAGTCCTAGCCAACTCCTAAGGAAAGACTAGAGTTAGTGGAATTCAATTCAATTAACAAACATAACAATCAATCATGATAAGTTTAACAACTCAAGAATTTCCAATTAATCAATTAAAGCCAAGGATATGAAAAGCTAATTAAGAATTATAAATCTGAAATACCTCAATTGCATTAATAAGAGAAAATCAATCTAAACATGAAGAGTTCATAAGCCAATTTGGCAATATAAGTAATTAAACGAGAGCATTAAAGTATCTGAAAGTAAAAGAGAAATATAAAGTAAAAGGAATATTGAACCTGATAAAGAGTTGAAATACTAAATTGAAATAATAAGAAATCCTAATCCTAAAACCTAAGAGAGAGGAGAGAACCTCTCCCTCTAAAAACTACATCTAATCCTAAAATTATGAATTATGAGCTGATTCTTGTGAATGAATGGATTCCCCCACTTTAAAGCCTCTAATCTGTGTTTTCTAGGCCGCAAAATGGGTCGAAAATAGCCCAAAAATCGCTGGAGAAGAAATCTGCCACGTTGATTTTCGTCACTGCGATGCGTCCGCGTGGAGCACGCGTTCCCGTCACCTAGCATCAGTGCAACTATAAGATATTATATATCAAATCGAAGCCCCGGACGTTAGCTTTCCAACACAACTGAAACCGCGTCGTTTGGACCTCTGTAGCTCAAGTTATGACCGTTTTAGTTTGAGAGGGTCAGGCTGACAGCTTTGCAGTTCCTTCAACTTCTTGTATTCCTTCCACTTCTGCATGCTTCCTTTCAATCCTCCAAGCCATTCTTGTCCTGTAATCTCTGAAATCACTTAACGCACATATCAAGGCATCTAATGGTGATAAGAGAAGATTAATATTAGAAAATTAAGACCAAAGAAACATGTTTTCAGTCATAGCACAAAATCAGGAAGGAAAATATAAAACCATGCAAATAGTATGAATAAGTGGGTAAAGAGTTGATAAAAACCACTCAATTGAGCATAAGATAAACCATGAATTAATGGTTTATCAGTCTTCCTACGAGTTTACTTGTTTTTACTGTACAATTTGAATTAGTGGAATTTGATTTATTTTTGTGTTAAAAGAACTTATTTATTTTTAACTAAGTAGACAAAATCATTTTATCATATAGTTGCATTCATACACATAGGTTGCATTGCATTGCATGAGTCTTACTTTTCCCTACTCATTTGATTTATCTCCTTAAGCTAAGCATGAGGACATGCTAATGTTTAAGTGTGGGGAGGTTGATAAATCACTATTTTATGGTTTATCTTGTGTTTTATTGAGTGGTTTCATCAAGTCATCACTCACTTATTCATACTAATTGCATGATTTTACATTATCCTTCCTAGTTTTATTCTATGGTTGAAAACTTGCTTCCTAGAGATCTTTAGTTTGTATATTTTAATTCTCCTTTATACCATTCGATGCCGTGATCCATGTGTTAAGTGTTTCAGGCCTTATAGGGCAGGAATGGCTTAGAGAATGGAGAGGAAGCTTGCAAAAATAGAAGGAACACAAGAAACTAAGTAGATGACCAGCGAACACCGACGCGCGTGCAAAGCTCACGCGAGCGCGTGGATTGGAGTTTGCACGAATGACGCAAACGCATAGACAACGCGTACTTGTGACAAGGAAAATCGCTGAATGACGCAAACGCGTGGACGACTCGTACGCGTGACCTGCGCGATCTACAGAATTAACAGAAAACTCTGGGGGTGATTTCGGGCCGCGTTTTAACCCAGTTTTCGGCTCAGAAACACAGAATAAAGCCAGGGAACATGCAGAGACTCAACACATAACTTTACACCTCTTTACCTAATTCTAGATACATTCACACATTCTCATTAGGATAGCTTTTAGGTTTTTAGATTGAAAATCCAGAGTGAATTACTCTTCCTCTAGGATCTCTTTACATTCCCAGTTTATTGCTTTTGCTTTTGGATATTGAAGAGTCATTACCTCCGTTGAAGATACTATTCTAGTTTGTTTCCTTACTTACTCTTTTATTTATTCCATATTCTTAATTCCTGTTCAGAGTAGTAATTGGATTATTTTCATGAATTATTAGTGCAAAGGATTACTTTTATTTATAATTAATTTTGAATCCCTATTTTATTTAATTTATCATGTCTTCTTCTATTATTTCTATGAGCGTTACATTCATGTCAATGGAGTAGACTCCATACTTGACATAGTGGTTGATTAAAAGGAGACACTTGAGTTGGAAGGATTAAGTGCTGTTTAAACTGGAAATTGTTGGCTAGTTCTGTATTTACTAACGCTAGACCTTCCCAAGGGAGAGGACTAGGATTTGCGAATAAGAGTTAGCTCAATCACTTGACTTTCCTTTATTTAGTAAGGGTTAACTAAGTGAAAACAACAACCTTTTTAATACTACACTTAAGAGATCCCAACAAGGATAGAACTTCCAATTAATCATTCCCCCAGTCAAGGCTTTTTATTTAGAATATTAATAATTGTTCTTAGTTTTTATTGCTTTAATTTACAATTATTTAAATTGCTCATTATTCAACTCTTAAAACTCTTAGAAACTCCTAATTAATAAAATAGCACCCTTCCTTGCAACTCGTTGGGAGACGACCTGGGACTCATACTCCCAGTATTTTTCTATTCTAAATTTTTGTGACACTCTTCTAAATTGGTGAGGCGAATTTTAGCTGGTTAGGAGCTATACTTGCAACGCTGTTCTATTATATTATAATCTCTTAATTGGCCTAACTTCTGTCGCGCACCAATACTTCTTTAATGTCATTAGCTGGACCTTACTATACTCATGTCAGCACCAGGGTAGATCTCTCTTACTCAACCTCACTAATGAGGGAAAAACGATTCCACGCAAACTCACCGGCAAGTGTACCAGGTCGCCTCAAGTAGTAATAACTCACCAGAGTGAGGTCGATCCCACAGGGATTGATGGATTGAGCAACTTTAGTTAGGTGATGAATTTAGTTAAGCGAATACTTGATGATTTGAGTGAAACTTGATTAACAGAAGTATAATTGCAAGAAAATAAAAGGAAGAAGGTAAATTGACAAAATCTTAAAGTGCAGAAGAAGTAAATTGCAGAAACTTAAAGTGCAAGAAAGTAAAAGAGCTGAAACTTCAATTGCAAAAAAGGTAAATAACTGAAACTTAAAGTGCAAGAAATTTAAATTGCTGAATCCAAAATTGACAGAAAACTTAAATTGCATCAAGAATAAAGGGATTTGGGTACTGGGATTCAAAATTTAGCTGGAAAATGTAGAGTGAAGTAAATCATAGAATTATGAGATGAAGAGATTCAGATCAGGATATCAGTAGCAAAACAGAAATGGAAAATTGCAGAAGAATCAAAACAGCAAGAAAACTTAGATCAACTCTGAAATCCTAAAGAGAAATTGACGAATTCAGTGAAGTAACAAAAACAGAAAGCAAATTTAGATCTCAATTACTCTCTTGACCAAAAAGTAAAGAAGAACTTGCAGAAGAAGTAAAATGAAAATAGAAAAGAAAGTTCAGATCCAATTTCTAATTCTTAGAACTATAAAAAGGAAAAGCAAAAGATGATTCCTAGATAAAAAATTGAAGTGGAGTTCTTTGATCTGAGTTCCAAAACCCAAAACAGAAAATGGAAGTTGCAGAAGAAAAGAAAATGAACACAGAAAGAAAACTTAGATCTGATCCCCAATTCCCCAAATTCTCCAATTCTAAAAAGAAAATTTAAAAGAGAGCAAAAAGGTAAAAGAAAAGTGTAAAGTAAAAAGGTCCTTCTCAAATCAAAATTGCTCCTATTTATACACTTTCTATTTTCAGTCATCAAAACTTGGAGTGGGCTTTTTGATTTGGCCTTGAATGAAAATGGATCCGGATGGTGTTGTCTCCCAGGGAAGCACTCAGTTCACTGAGTGCTGCCTTCAATGCCTAGCGCTCTCCTATTGAGCGCTCCGTTGCTTGTTCAAGCGCTGCTTAGTGCGTACGGACAGCACAAGCCTTGCCTCCCATCTCAAAACCCACGAAAAAGGTAGAAAAGTGAGCGTGGCGCTCACTTTATGAACACTAGCCATTTGCTCTTTGAGAGTGGCATTCTCTAATTGCACGCAATGCTTCCCTGATTCCTCCTTTCTTCATTTCTTCATTTCTTCATCTACAAGCAACCAAACAAGCAATCAAAGTCTCACAAAAATTATAAGGTCTTTGCATCATTCATAAGATCAATTAATTCTAGCATAAACTTTATGATTTTGTGTAAAATAAATGATGTTTGATTGATTCAAAATAATCATAAAAATTCACTCTAATCACTTACTTATTGTGCAAGAAAGTGCATAAAACCTAATGAAACAGGTGAAAAATGCTTGTAAAACTAGCATAAGATGACTTGTCATCACAACACCAAACTTAAACCTTGATTGTCCCCAAGCAAGCACTAAACATGAGAAGAAATGAAACAAAACAGAGAAGTATATATGTCCTTATTTAGCAGGTAATTGAATTAGGACCATGGGGTTTTTTGCAAACAAGATGCAGCTCTATTATTCTTAGCTGACAGATATGAAATGTCTTTTTGAGGATTCACTAGAGTTGCTGCTATAATGCCTTGTTCTTTTATTGATCCCTATTAGCTTTTTCCTTCTTTCTTTTTCTTAGAAACTTATTTTTCAATGATAGCTCAGTGTCAAGTGTTGCAGCAGCCTTTTAGCTTAATTTCTCTCAACACCTCTTCACTATAGACACTTGTCTCACAATTCTTCTTAGGAACATTGATGCCTAGCACCTCTTTGGGTCACTAAATGATTTGTAACTAGGTTTCTCTTGATAATGGACTTTCAGTTGGTAATCCCGGATTAGTTAATCCAATTTACTAAGTTTTAAAAGACTCCTCAGAACCTAATTGTCCAAGCATATCCTAGTACAAGAAGCACCACAGGCATATGTCCTAAGGTCCAAGCTATTGATGTCTAGCCTTATTATTTGTTTCTTTCATTCTTGTTGCCAATCCTTGGCTTTTCTTTTCTTTTTCTTTCTTACTTTTCTTTACTTTCCAGGGATGTTAATTAATTGAAGGTTTTATATCAGCTACTAAGTTCACACTACAAGAGATATTCTATTCTGCAGCTTTTATTATTGAGCTTATCATCCAATCAAGCAATTACCACCACTGAATTTCATTCTAATTCCTACCACATTGGACAATTACTTTCTATTTCAAACATTTTCTCTTATTGATTCAAAAGGGAAACAAGACAGAATTTAATGCAGATGAAGATGAAAACAAGTATTTCAACTAGTGCATTTAACAGACATCAAAATTTGCACTATTTGCACTAAGTATCAAGGTAAACAACAGCTTCTCATTCAGAATATTTCAAAGTAGAGTGAATTCTGTGACAATACAACCTCACAGGAGTGTCTTCCAACTTTCCTTTTGTCATCATCATCTTTTACTTTTGTGCTTCCCTTGGTGATGATTCTTTTAAGAGGCTGAGTGTTTTTTTTTCTGCACAATTATTGGAAGTTGCTTGTTTTTCCAAGCACTTAGGCAGATGGTTAGCATGCATGAATTATTGTAGGTTCTTGAACTTACTTTGGTGAGGGAACACCAAACCTAGTCCCTTGCTACTGTCTATGATGCATAAGTTACATGAAACCTTGTGCTTTTGCTAAAAGTAATAACACTAAAAACTAGAAAACAGACAATGGTTTAGTGGTTTCCCTGATTGCTTGGAGCTAGTAACCATTTATGCAGAGGGTTGAAATGTGTTTTTAAATGAGTTTTTTAGTGGAACACCAAACTTAGCATCCTTCATTCACCCTTAAATTGTTTGGGTGTGCAACACCAAACTTAGCTCCTTGCAATACAGATAAATCTACTTAACCCTTTTATTGAAATAGTTAAGAAAAAAAATCTACCTCTGGTTGGGTTGCCTCCCAACAATCGCTTCTTTATTGTCATTATCTTGACGTTCTTCATCCTTGTTTATCCTAGCTCATGAATGCTCTCTTCTTTGTCCCAATGACCTCCCAAGTAATGCTTTGTCCTGTGACCGTTTGTTGTGAAATTGTTCTTTGTTGCTTCATCTAGCAGTTCAAGGCTTCCATAAGGAAGAACCTTTGTCACCAAGTAGGGGCTAGTCCATTTAGACTTGAGTTTGCCAGGGAAAACTTTGAGCCTGGAGTTATACAAGAGTACTTGCTGTCCTGGTTTGAACTCCTTCTTTGAGATCCTTTTGTCATGCTATCTCTTAGCTTTTTCCTTGTATATCTTAGCATTTTCATAGGCTTCCAGTCTAAACTCATCCAACTTATTTAATTGCAATAGCCTCTTCTCTCCTACTGCTTGAGAATCAAGGTTGAGGAGTTTAGTGGCCCAAAAGGCTTTATGCTCAAGCTTTACAGGGAAGTGACAAGACTTGCCATATAATAACTGAAAAGGAGACTTTTCAATAGGAGTTCTGAATGCTGTTCTATATGCTCAGAGAGCATCTTCTAATTTTCTGGCCCAATCCTTTCTTGTGTTCCCCACTATTTTCTCCAAAATCCTCTTCAACTCCCTATTTGCAAGCTCTGCTTGGCCATTGGTCTGTGGGTGATATGGTGTAGCTACTTTATACATCACCCTGTATTTGTGAAGTAGTTTCTCTATTAGTTTGTTGCAAAAAATGACTACCACCATCACTGAAAAAACCCTTATGCATTCCATATCTAGTAAAAATATGCTTCTTAAGGAATTGAAGGACAATTTGTGCATCACATGTAGTTGCTGCCATGGCTTCCACCCACTTTGAGACATACTCTACTGCCACAAGTATGTATTTGAAAGAATATGAAGGTGAAAAAGGGCCCATAAAATCTATGCCCCAAAGATCAAAGAGTTCTACCTTCAAGATGTAGTTCTGAGGCATCTCATTCCTTCTTGTTAATCCTCCAACTCTTTGGCACTCATTGCATTGATGAACAAACTCTCTAGCATTCTTGAAGATGGTTGGCCAATAAAATCCGCTTTGAAGTACTTTGGCCGTTTTTCTTTCTGGCCCAAAATGTCCACCATAAGCTGACCCATGACAATGCCATAATATGTCTCTCATTTCACTCTCAGGAACACATTTCCTAATCATTCCATCTGGACACCTCTTGAATAAGAATGGTTCATCCCATAAGAATTTCTTTTCCTCATTGAGCAACTTCTTTACTTGTTGCTTGGTGAATTCTTGGGGAATCTTCCTTTCAACTTTGTAGTTTGCAATGTCAGCAAACCAAGGTGCCTGCTGGATTTGAAGAAGGTGTTCATCTGGGAATTTATCATTCACTGGTTGTGGTGTATCTTGGTTAGCTTCTTGTGATAGTCTTAACAAGTGGTCTGCCACTTGATTCTCATTCTCTTTCCTATCTCTCACTTCAATATCAAATTCTTGTAGCAGTGACACCTACCTAACAAGCCTTGGCTTTGAATCCTGTTTAGACATGAGATACTTGAGAGCAGCATGATCAGTATATACTATAACCTTTGAACCAATCAAGTATTGTCTAAATTTATCAAATGCATATACAATTGCCAAGAGCTCTTTCTTGGTGGTAGTATAATTTTTCTATGCTTCATTCAATACCTTGCTAGCATAGTATATAACATGATGCAGCTTGTCTTTCTTTTGCCCTAATACAGCACCAATTGCAATGTCACTTGCATCACACATAAGTTCAAAAGGCAATTCCCAATCTGGGGGTGTGATGATTGGTGCTGTAGTGAGTTTTCTTTTTAAAGTTTCAAAGGCATGCTTGCAATTGCCATCAAAGATGAAAGGATTATCAATCACTAGCAAATTACTTAGTGGTTTTGCTATTTTTGGAAAGTCTTTGATGAATCTCCTGTAAAAAGCAGCATGTCTAAGAATGCTTCTTCCTGCTTTTACATTAACAGGTATAGGAAGCTTTTCAATGATTTCTATTTTTGCTTTGTCAACTTCTATACCTCTGCTAGAGACCTTATGCCCAAGAACTATCCCTTCAGGAACAATGAAATGGCATTTCTCCCAATTCAATACCAAATTAGTTTCTTGGCATCTTTTCAAAACAAGAGTTAAATGATGCAAGCAGATGCCAAATGAATTGCCAAAGACAGAAAAATCATCCATGATGACTTCTAAAAATTTTTTCACCATGTCAGAAAATATAGAAAGCATACACCTTTGAAAAGTTGCAGGGGCATTGCATAGCCCAAAGGGCATCCTTCTGTAAGTAAAGACTCCAAATGGACAGGTGAAGGAAGTCTTTTCTTGATCCTTGGGATCCACCACTATTTGATTGTATCCAGAGTACCCGTCCAAGAATCAATAGTATGCATGGCCTGCCAATCTTTCCAGCATCTGGTCGATGAATGGGAGAGGAAAGTGATCTTTCCTTGTAGCATCATTTAGTCTTCTATAATCGATGCACATTCTCCACCCAGTCATGGTCCTTGTGGGAATGAGTTCATTCTTGTCATTGAAGATGACAGTCATGCCACCTTTCTTTGGCACTACTTGTACTAGACTCACCTAAGAGCTGTCAGAAATTGGGTATATGATTCCAACATTCCATAGCTTCATCGCCTCTTTTTGAACCACCTCCTTCATGGTTGGGTTAAGCCTTTGATAAACCACTATTTTATGGTTTATCTTATGCTCAATTGAGTGGTTTTTATCGATTCTTTACTCACTTATTCATACTAATTGCATGGTTTTACATTTTCCTTCCAAATTTTGTGCTATGATTGAAAACATGCTTCTTTGGCCTTTAAATTGCTAATTTTAATCCTCTCATATTACCATTCAATGCCTTGATATGTCTGTTAAGTGATTTCAGGATTTATAGGGCAGGAATGGCTTAGAGGATGGAAAGGAAGCATGCAAAAGTGGAAGGAATACAAGAAGTTGAAGAAATTGCTAAGCTATCCAGCCTAACCTCTTCGTACTTAACTGATCATAACTTCAGCTACAAAGGTCCAAATGAGGCGGTTCTAGTTGCGTTGGAAAGCTAACATCCGGGGCTTCGAAATGATATATAATTTTCTATAGTTACCCCGAAGATAAGTGACACACACGCGTGAATCCACGCGCACACGTGGATCTGCACAAATCCAGTGACCTGTACGTTTTTGAATTCGCCCCCAGCAATTTCTGGGCTGTTTCTGACCCAGTTTTTGGCCCAAAAAACACAGATTAGAGGCTATAAAGTAGGAGAATCCATTCATTCATTCACACAACATTCATCATTCATAATTTTAGGTTTTAGATGTAGTTTCTAGAGAGTAGAGAGAGAGGTTCTCTCCTCTCTCTAGGTTTTAGGATTTAGGATTTCTCTTAGGTTAGGTTTACTTCTTCTCCAATTCCAGGTTCAATGGTCCTTTAATTTAGTTTTCTCTTCTACTTTTATTTATTCTAGTACTTTGGTTTATCTATTTCACTTGTTAATTACTTATTTTCCCAATTTGGTTTATGAATTCTCATGTTTAATTTGATTTTCAATTTAATGCAATTTGAGGTATTTCAGATTTATGATTGCTCTCTTCAATTTATATGATTAATGCTTTCAATATTTAGATTTCTCTCCTTTTGGCTTTGGTTGAGTAATTGGTGACACTTGAGTTATCAAACTCTTTTGTTGATTGAGAATTGGAAGTTGCTGGTTGATTTGGATCCCTTTAAACCTAGTCTTTTTGTAGGAATTGACTAGGGCTTGAGAAATCCCATTGATTAGTCCACTTGACTTTCCTTTATTTAGTAAGGGATAACTAAGTGGGAGCAATAAACAATTCTCATCACAATTGATAAGGATAACTAGGATGGGATTTCCAGTTCTCATACCTTGCAAGGGTTTTCATGATTATTAATTTACTTTTTTGCCAATTTATTTCCTTGTTCCCTATTTCAAAAACCCAAAAAGATATTTTTCCATAACCAATAATAAATCATACTTCCCTGGAATTCCTTGAGAGACGACCCGAGGTTTAAATACTTCGGTTATCAATTTTATTAGGTTTGCTTTAGTGACAACCAAAACTTTTGTACGAAAGGATTCTTTGTTGGTTTAGAAACTATACTTACAAGGAGAATTTATTTGTGAATTTCTTTACCAGCAGAAATTCCGTTCGTCAGCCTTCTTTGGGGTTGAACTACAGGCCTTAAATCTTCTTCCAACAGAATTTTGTGCATAAAGATGGCAGGACTTATGCCCTTGATATCATCAATCATCCAATCCAATGCTGTTTTGTAAGCTTTCAAAACTTCAATCAACTTTATTTCTTCTTCTATGTTCAAGGAGGAATTTATGATCACTGGCAGGGCCTCTACTTCTCCAAGAAATACATACTTGAGATGAGGGGGGAGAGGCTTTAACTCTTGTATTGGCTTCTCCTCTGTCTTGCCTTCAGAGGAGATTTCTACCACTTCCTCTTCTATGAAATCTTGTTCCACTTCTGTTTCCACTTCTTGTTCCTCCTGGTTGTTGGCCTCAAGTAACCCCCTCTCTACTTCTTCCACCATTTCCACTCTCATATGCTTTTCTTTCTCAGTGGGGTATTGCATGACTTTAAAGACATTGATGATCATCTTTTCATCATGCACTCTGAGTGTCATTTCACCTTTCTCTACATCAATTATAGCCCTTGCTGTGGCTAGAAAGGGCCTCCCCAAGATGATTGAGTTGTGTCCTTCTTCCTCCATGTCTAAAATGACAAAGTCAGCAGAAAATATGAATTCTCCTACTTTCACTAACAAATTCTCCATAACTCCATTAGGTATTTTGAGCGATCTGTTAGCCATTTGAAGTGACATTCTGGTTGGCCTGAGTTCTTTTATTACAAGCTGCTTCATTAGTGAGAGAGGCATCAAGTTGATGCTGGCTCCTAGATCACAGAGGGCTTTGTCCAATGTTCTGTTGCCTATAGTGCAAGATAGGATGAAGCTTCCTGGATCTTTGAGCTTTGATGGAAGACCTCTTTGGATGATAGAACTGCATTCTTGGGTCAAAATTACCGTCTCTTTTTTATTCCAGCTCCTCTTCTTGTTGATAAGATCCTTTAGGAATTTTGCATACAAGGGCATTTGCTCCAATGCTTCAGCAAGAGGAATATTAATTTTCAACTTCTTGAAAACTTCTAGAAACTTGGGAAATTGCTGATCCTTAATCTCCTTCTGAAATCCTTGAGGGTATGGCAGAGGAGGAGTGTAAAGCTTCACTTCCTTCCTCTGTTCTTCTGGATGCTCCTCTATACTTTGCTTACCCTTCTTTGAAGCTTGTGGCTATTCCTCTTTCTTCTTGAGCTTCTCTTGGTCTTGCTTGTCTTTAAGTGTCACTTCTTCCTTGCTGCTAGCCTCATCATTCTCAGCTGGTCTCTTGTTAGTTTCTTTGTCATTTACCAAAGTTCTTCCACTCCTTAAATGGATTCCTTTGCATTCTTCTTTGGGATTAGGAATGGTGTCACTTGGTAATGCATTGGGTGCTCTTTCAGCCACTGTTTGCTTGGACAATTGGCCAATTTGCCTTTCTAGATTCCGTAGTGAAGCTTCATGGTTCTTATTGGCCAATTCTTGATGCTTGATCATCTTTTCCATCATTATCTCCAAGTTGGAGATCCTTTGAGATTCCTGGGGTGGTTGTGGTTGATTGTGGGATGTTGAGGGTAGATGATAGTTATTTTGGTTAGTTGATGGGTTATTGGGTGGATAGAAGTTGGATTGGGGTTGATTATTTTGTGGTTTTCTGTTTTGGTTTTGGTTAGTGTTTTGATGGTTTTGATGGTTTGTGTTTCTGGAATTGTTCTGGTTTGAGTTTCTCTGCCAAGGCTGCTGGTTCTGATTCTCTCCCCATTTTAGATTGGGGTAGTTTCTCCAAGATGAGTTGTAAGTGTTTCCATGGAAATTATTTAGTCCAAAACCTTGATTGTGCATGTACTGCACTTGTTCTTGCTGCTGTTTTTCATAGCTTTCCTCATTTTGCCCCCACACTACTGGTGGTTAGTTAGTCGTGCTCACTGCTGCAAGTTGTAATCCATTCATCCTCTTTGTCATTGATTCAATTTGCTGTTGGAGCTGCTGGTGCATGAATTTGTTCTGAGCTAATATGGTATCAACTCCTTCAAGTTCAAACACACCTTTCTTTGGAGCTGCTTGCCTTTTATAAGAATAGAAGTACTCATTGTTGGCCACCATGTCTATAAGATCATGTGCCTCTTGAGCAGTTTTCATCATTTGCAAAGATCTTCCTGATGAATAATCCAAAGCATTCCTAGAGGGTAAGGACAAGCCTTCATAGAAATTCTACAACTCCACCTATTCTCTAAACATTCCTTCTGGATACCTTCTGATCAGAGCTTTATACCTCTCCCAAGCTTCATACAATGATTCTCCTTCTTGCTATCTGAAGGTTTGCAGATCAGTTTTTAGCTTAATGAATCTTTGGGGTGGATAGAATTTGGCTAGAAATTTGCTAACCAAACCATCCCAACTGGTGATGCTCTCTTTAGGGAAGGTTTCTAACTAATGTGTGGCTTTGTCTCTCAGTGAAAATGGGAATAACAAGAGTCTGTAGATGTCAGGGTGGACTCCATTGGTTTTGACAGTGTCACAAACTCCCAAAAACACAGAGAGGTGTTGGTTTGGATCTTCAGCAGCACTTCCTCCATACTAACAATTATTTTAAACCAGGGTAATCAATTGAGGTTTGAGTTCGAAGTTATTGGCATGGACATTCGGGGTTAAGATACTGCTCCCACAATTCCTTGGGCTAGAGATAGTGTAAGAGGCTAAAACTCTTCTCTGAGGTTGGCCATTGTTGTTAGCCATATCCTCAGGTAGATCTGGGATGTTACTCTCCATCTCTTGATCCTCTTCTTCTGATTTTGTTTCTCCTATAACTCCCTTTCCTCTTGCTTCTCTTCTCACTCTCAGGAGTGTCCTCTCTGGCTCAGAATCAAAAGAGGTGGATGCACATCTTCTTTCTCCTGGCATACAACACAAATAAAACCAGAAAACTTAAACAAAACACTCTACTGATAGAGTATGGTTAAGGTTAGTCGAAACAAAATCTCAAACAGTTAGTGTGCTTGACAAAAATAAAGAAAAATGCTTAATCTAGATCATCACCCTACTTAATCATTGTCAATCTATATCAATCCCCGGCAACGGTGCCAAAAACTTGATGAGGGAAAAATGATTCCACATAAACTCACCGGCAAGTGTACCGGGTCACATCAAGTAGTAATAACTCACTGGAGTGAGGTCGATCCCACAGGGATTGATGGATTGAGCAACTTTAGTTAGGTGATGAATTTAGTTAAGCGAATATTTGATGATTTGAGTGAAACTTGATTAACAGAAGTAAAATTGCAAGAAAATAAAAGGGAGAAGGTAAATTGACAAAATTTTAAAGTGCAGAAGAAGTAAATTGCAGAAACTTAAAGTGCAAGAAAGTAAAAGCGCTGAAACTTAAATTGTAAGAAAGGTAAATAACTGAAACTTAAAGTGCAAGAAATTTAAATTGTTGAATCTAAATTGACAGGAAACTTAAATTTCATCAAGAATAAAGGGATTTAGGTACTGGGATTCAAAATTTAGCTGGAAAATGTAGAGTGAAGTAAATCAGAGAATTATGAGATGAAGAGATTCAGATCAGGATCTCAGTAGCAAAACAGAAATGGAAAATTGTAGAAGAATCAAAATAGCAAGAAAACCTAGATCAACTTTGAAATCCTAAAGAAAAATTGACGAATTCAGTGAAGTAACAAAAACAAAAAGCAAATCTAGATCTCAATTAGTCTCTTGACCAAAAAGTAAAGAAGATCTTGCAGAAGAAGTAAAATGAAAACAGAAAAGAAAATTCAGATCCAATTTCCAATTCTTAGAACTATAAAAAGGAAAAGCAAAAGATGATTCTCAGATGAAGAATTGCAGTGGAGTTCTTCGATCTGAGTTCCGAAACCCAAAACAGAAAATGGAAGTTGCAGAAGAAAAGAAAATGAACACAGAAAGAAAACTTAGATCTGATCTCCAATTCTCCAAATTCTCCAATTCTAAAAAGAAAATTTAAAAGAGAGCAAAAAGGTAAAAGAAAAGTGTAAAGTAAAAAGGTCCTTCTCAAATCAAAATTGCTCCTATTTATACACATTCTATTTTCAATCATCAAAACTTGGAGTGGGCTTTTTGATTTTGCCTTGAATGAAAATGGATCCGGATGGTGTTGGCTCCCAGGGAAGCGCTCAGTTCACTAATTGAGCGCTGCGCTCACTCTTTTTGGTGCGTCAATTGGTGCGCAGGTTGGCTCCCTTAGCGCTCTCTTTTTGAGCGCTATGCTCACTTTTTGAGCGCTACACCATACGTGCGTGGCCTCTTTGGTGCGCAATTTTCCTCTCTTAGTGCTCCCTTAATGAGCGCTATGCTCATTTATTGAGTGCTACCCTTTGCTGAGCGCTACCTTCATTGCCTAGCGCTCTCCTATTGAGCACTCCGTTGCTTGTTCAAGCGCTGCTTAGTGCGTACGGACAGCACAAGCCTTCCCTCCAATCTCAAAACCCACAAAAAAGGTAGAAAAGTGAGCGTGGTGCTCACTTTATGAACGCTAGCCATTTGCTCTTTGAGCGTGGCGTTCTCTAATTGCACGTAACGCTTCCCTGATCCCTCCTTTCTTCATTTCTTCATTTCTTCACCTACAAGCATCCAAACAAGCAATCAAAGTCTCACCAAAATTATATGGTCTTTGCATCATTCATAAAATCAATTAATTCTAGCATAAACCTTATGATTTTGTGTAAAATAAATGATGTTTGATTGATTCAAATTAATTATAAAAATCCACTCTAATCACTTACTTATTGTGCAAGAAAGTGCATAAAACCTAATAAAATAGGTAAAAAATGCTTGTAAAACTAGCATAAGATGACTTGTCATCACTCACCACCCAAGTTGTGTTTCACTCTCTGGCCATTAACTGCTAATCTGTCCAACGTCACTTGAGCTTCCCAGGGAAGAACTTGTGTCTAGAATTGAAGAGTAAAACTTTCTAGCCAGGTTCAAAGACTCTGGAAGATATCTTCCTGTCATGCCACTTTTTGGCTCTTTCCTTATAGATTTTTGTATTCTCGAATGCAGCAAGCCAAAATTCATCCAACTCATTCAGCTGGAGAAACCTTTTTTCTCCTGCTGCTTTAGCATCATAGTTGAGAAATCTGGTTGCCCAGTAGGCCCTATGTTCCAGTTCCACTGGTAAATAATATGCTTTCCCATATACCAATTGGTATGGTGACTGATGAGCAGATAATTTATACGCTTTTTGGCATTGTTTTTAGTATGTTTTTAGTAGAATCTGGTTACTTTTAGGGATGTTTTCATTAGTTTTTATGTTAAATTCACATTTCTGGACTTTACTATGAGTTTGTGTGTTTTTCTATGATTTTAGGTATTTTCTGGCTGAAATTGAGGGACTTGAGCAAATATCAGATTCAGAGGTTGAAGAAGGACTGCTGATGCTGTTGGATTCTGATCTCACTGCACTCAAAGTGGATTTTCTGGCGCTACAGAACTCAAAATGGTGCGCTTCTAATTGCGTTGGAAAGTAGACATTCAGGGCTTTCCAGCAATATATAATAGTCCATACTTTGGCCGCGTTTAGACGACGTAAAAGGGCGTTGAACGCCAGTTCTACGCTGCTGTCTGGAGTTAAACGCCAGAAACACGTCACACGCCAGAGTTGAACGCCAGAAATACGTTACAAACTGGCGTTCAACTCCAAGATTGACCTCTACACGTTTAACATTCAAGCTCAGCCCAAGCACACACCAAGTGGGCCCCGGAAGTGGATTTATGCATCAATTACTTACTTCTGTAAACCCTAGTAACTAGTTTATTATAAATAGGACTTTTTACTATTGTATTAGACATCTTTGATCAGTTTTATGCTATCTTAGACTTTCATGGGGGCTGGCCATTCGGCCATGCCTGGACCATTATCACTTATGTATTTTCATACGGTAGAGTTTCTGCACTCTATAGATTAAGGTGTGGAGCTCTGCTGTTCCTCAAAGATTAATGCAAAGTATTACTGTTTTTCTATTCAATTCAACTTATTCCGCTTCTAAGATATTCATTCGCACTTCAACCTGAATGTGATGAACGTGACAATCATCATCATTCCCCACGAACTCGTGTCTGACAACCACTTCCGTTCCACCTTAGATTGAATGAGTATCTCTTGGATCTCTTAATCAGAATCTTCGTGGTATAAGCTAGATTGATGGAGGCATTCATGAGAGTCCGGAAAGTCTAAACCTTGTCTGTGGTATTCCGAGTAGGACTCTGGGATTGAATGACTGTGACGAACTTTAAACTCGCAAGTGCTGGGCGTAGTGACAGACGCAAAAGGAGGGTGAATCCTATTCCAGTATGATCGAGAACCTCAGATGATTAGCCGTGCTGTGACAGAGCATTTGGACCATTTTCACAAGAGGATGGGATGTAGCCATTGACAAGGGTGATGCCTCCAGACGATTAGCCATGCAGTGACAGCGCATCAGACCATTTTCTAGAAAGGATAAAAAGTAGCCATTGACAACGGTGATGTCCTTACATAAAGCCAGCCATGGAAAGGAGTAAGATTGATTGGATAAAGACAGCAGGAAAGCAGAGGTTCAGAGGAACGAATGCATCTCTATACGCTTATCTGAAATTCTAACCAATGAATTACATAAGTATTTCTATCCTTATTTTCTATTTATTATTAATATTTGAACACTCCATAACTATCTAATATCCGCCTGACTGAGATTTACAAGGTGACCATAGCTTGCTTCAAGCCGACAATCTCCGTGGGATCGACCCTTACTCACGTAAGGTTTATTACATGGACGACCCAGTGCACTTGTTGGTTAGTTGTATCGAAGTTGTGAATGAAAAACGATTTATTAAGACGTGCGTACAGAGTTTCTGGCGCCGTTGCCTGAGATCACAATTTCGTGCACCAAGTTTTTGGCGCCGTTGTCGGGGATTGTTCGAGTTTGAACAACTGACGGTTCATCTTGTTGCTCAGATTAGGTAATTTTCTTTTTGTTTTATTTTCAAAAATTTTTCAAAAACCTTTAAAAAATTTCTCATCTGTTTTCGAAAAAAAAATAAATAAATCTTTTCAAAAATATATTTTTCTTCAGAATTTTTAAGAATGAATTCTAGAGTTTCATGAAGCATGTTGAAGCCTGGCTAGCTGTAAAGCCATGTCTAATTCTTTTGGTTAGGGGCTTCCAACCATCAACATAGAGGCAAGTTAATTGGAATGTCAGCCGTGGCATGTCTGAGTTACATACTAAAGCTTGGCTGGCTATTAAGCCATGCCTAACCCTCGGATTGGAGCTTTAGACTAAGAATACAAGATTCCTGGAATTCATATTAAAAAATTTTGAAATCCTTATTTTCTTTTTCCTATATGTTTTTTCGAAAAAAATATACAAAAATCCAAAAAAATAAAAAAATCATAAAAATAAAAAATATTTCATGTTTCTTGTTTGAGTCTTGAGTCAAGTTGAAAGTTTGGTGTCAATTGCATATTCATCTTGCATTTTTCGAAAAATTCATGCATTCATAGTGTTCTTCATGATCTTCAAGTTGTTCTTGGTAAGTCTTCTTGTTTGATCTTGATGTTTTCATGTTTTGTGTCTTTTCTTGTTTTTCATATGCATTCTTGCATTCATAGTGTCTATACATGAAAAATTTTTTAAGTATGGTGTCTTGCATGTTTTCTTTGCATTAAAACCTTTTCAAAAATAAGTTCTTGATGTTCATCTTGACATTCAAAGTGTTCTTGGTGTTCATCTTGACATTCATAGAATTCTTGCATGCATTCATTGTTTTGATCCAAAATTTTCATGCATTGAGTCTTTTTCATGTTCTTCCCTCTCATCATAAAAAATTAAAAAATCAAAAAAATATCTTTCCCTTTTTCACTCATAAATTTCGAAAATTTGAGTTGACTTTTTCAAAACTTTTTAAAATCTAGTTGTTTTTATGAGTCAAATCAAATTTTCAATTTAAAAATTTTATCTTTTTCAAAATCTTTTTCAAAAATCAAATCTTTTTCACTTTTCTTATTTATTTTCGAAAATTTTTAAAATATTTTTCAAAAATCTTTTTCTTATCTTTATCTCCTAATTTTTGAAAATAACATCATCAATTAATGTTTTGATTCAAAATTTTCAAGTTTGTAACTTACTTGTTAAGAAAGATTCAAACTTTAAGTTCTAGAATCATATTTTGTGATTTCTTGTGAATCAAGTCATTAATTGTGATTTTAAAAATCAAATCTTTTTCAAAACTAATTTCAATCATATCTTTTCAAAAATATCTTTCTATCTTATCTTTTTCAAAATCATATCTTTATCAAAAATTTGATTTTAAAATATCTTTCCTAACTTCTTATCTTCTTATCTTTTCAAAATTGATTTTCAAATTTGTTTCAACTAACTAACTAACTTTTTGTTTGTTTCTTATCTTTTTCAAAACTACCTAACTAACTCCCTCTCTCTCTAATTTTCGAAAATATCTTCCCTATTTTTCAAAATTTCTTTTTAATTAACTAATTATTTTAATTTTTGATTTTAATTCTCGAAAATTACTAACCTTTTTCAAAAACTATTTTCGAAAATCACTAACTCTTTTTCAAAAATTATTTTCGAAAACTCTCTCTCTCTCTTATCTCCTTCTATTTATTTATTCATCTACTAAGACTTCATCTCACCCAAATTCGAACCCCCTCTTCCATCTGTGTTCGAATTTTTTCTTCTTCTTTTCTTCTACTCACATAGGGACCTCTATACTGGGGTAAAAAGTACCCCTATTATTATTATTTTTCTGTCCCTCTTTTTCATATGAGCAGGAGCAAGGACAAGAACATTCTTGTTGAAGCAGATCCAAAACCTAAAAGGACTCTGAAGAGGAAACTAAGAGAAGCTAAATTACAACAATCCAGCAAGCACCTTTCAGAAATTTTCGAACAAGAAGAGGAGATGGCAGCCAAAAATAATAATAATGCAAGGAGGATGCTTGGTGACTTTACTGCACCTAATTCCAATTTACATGGAAGAAGCATCTCCGTTCCTGCCATTGGAGCAAACAATTTTGAGCTTAAACCTCAATTAGTTTCTCTGATGCAGCAGAACTGCAAGTTTCATGGACTTCCATCTGAAGATCCTTTTCAGTTCTTAACTGAATTCTTGCAGATATGTGATACTGTTAAGACTAATGGAGTAGATCCTGAAGTCTACAGGCTCATGCTTTTCCCTTTTGCTGTAAGAGACAGGGTTAGAGTATGGTTGGACTCTCAACCTAAGGATAGCCTGAACTCTTGGGATAAGCTGGTCAAGGCTTTCTTAGCCAAGTTCTTTCCTCCTTAAAAGCTGAGTAAGCTTAGAGTGGATGTTCAGACCTCCAGACAGAAAGAAGGTGAATCCCTCTATGGAAACACCTATAACCCCTCATGGAGAAATCATCCAAATCTCTCATGGAAGGATCAACAAAAGCCTCAACAAGGCTTTAATAATGGTGGAAGAAATAGGTTTAACAATAATAAACCTTTTCCATCATCCACTCAGCAACAGACAGAGAACTCTGAACAAAATACCTCTAGTTTAGCAAACTTAGTCTCTGATCTATCTAAGGCCACTGTGAGTTTCATGAATGAAACAAGGTCCTCCATTAGAAATTTGGAAGCACAAGTAGGCCAGCTGAGTAAAAGGATCACTGAAATCCCTCCTAGTACTCTCCCAAGCAATACAGAAGAAAATCCAAAAGGAGAGTGCAAGGCCATTGATATAGCAATCATGGCCGAACTCACAAGAGAGGAGGATGATGTGAATCCCAAGGAGGAAGACCTCCTGGGACGTCCAGTGATCAATAAGGAGTTTTCCTCTGAGGAACCAAAGGAATCTGAGACTCATCTAGAGAACATAGAGATTCCATTGAACCTCCTCATGCCATTCATGAGCTCTGATGAGTATTCCTCTTCTGAAGAGAATGAGGATGTTACTGAAGAGCAAGCTGCCAAGTTTCTTGGTGCAATCATGAAGCTGAATGCCAAATTATTTGGTATTGAGACTTGGGAAGATGAACCTCCCTTGTTCACCAATGAACTAAGTGATCTGGATCAACTGAGATTGCCTCAGAAGAAACAGGATCCTGGAAAGTTCCTAGTACCTTGTACCATAGGCACCATAATCTTTGAAAAGGCTCTGTGTGACCTTGGTTCAGGGATAAACCTCATGCCCCTCTCTGTAATAGAGAAACTGGGAATCTTTGGGGTGCAAGCTACTAAAATCTCATTAGAGATGGCAGACAATTCAAGAAAACAGGCTTATGGACAAGTAGAGGACGTGTTAGTAAAGGTTGAAGGCCTTTACATCCCTGCTGATTTCATAATCCTTGATACTGGGAAGGATGAGGATGAATCCATCATCCTTGGAAGACCTTTCCTAGCCACAGCAAGAGCTGTGATTGATGTTGACAGAGGTGAATTAGTCCTTCAATTGAATGAGGACTCCCTTGTGTTTACAACTCAAGGTTACCCTTCTGTAAATATGGAAAAGAGGCACAGTAAGCTTCTCTCAAAATAGAGTCAACCAGAGCCCCCACAGTCAAACTCTAAGTTTGGTGTTGGGAGGCCACAACCAAACTCTAAGTTTGGTGTTTGGAAGTCTCAACAAAGCTCTGAACATCTGTGAGGCTCCATGAGAGTCCACTGTCAAGCTATTGACATTAAAGAAGCGCTTGTTGGGAGGCAACCCAATTTTTATTTATCTAATTTTATTTTTCTTGTTCTTTCATGTTTTATTAGGTTCATGATCATGTGGAGTCACAAAATAAATATAAAAATTGAAAACTGAATCAAAAACAGCAGAAGAAAAATCACACCCTGGAGGAAGACCTTACTGGCGTTTAAACGCCAGTAAGAAGCATCTGGCTGGCGTTCAACGCCAGAACAGAGCATGGTTCTGGCGCTAAACGCCCAAAATGGGCAGCATCTGGGCGTTTGAATGCCAGAATTGCACCTTGGAGAAGAGCTGGCGCTGAACGCCCAGAACAAGCATAGTTCTGGCGTTCAACGCCAGAAATGGGCAACAAATGGGCGTTCAACGCCCAGAACAAGCACCAATCTGGCGTTGAACGCCCAGAGTTGTGTGCAAGGGCATTTTGCATGCCTAATTTGGTGCAAGGTTGTAAATCCTTGAACACCTCAGGATCTGTGGACCCCACAGGAACACCTCAGGATCTGTGGACCCACAGGATCCCCACCTACCTCCACTCACTTCTTCTCACCCCTCTTTCACACAATCCCATAAATACTCTTCCCCAAAACTCTTAACCAATCACCTCAATCTCTCTTCCCTATAACCACTTCACCACTCACATCCATCCACTCTTCCCCATAAACCTACCTCATAAACCCCACCTACCTTCAAAATTCAAAATCAATTTCCCACCCAAAACCCACCCTTATGGCCGAACCTTACCCCCCCTCCCTTCCCTATATAAAGCCCTCCATTCTTCTTCATTTTCACACAACACAACCCTCTCTTCCCCTTTTTGGCCGAATACACCCCTCCCCCCTCTCCTCCATATTTTCTTCTTCTTTTTCATCTATTCTTTCTTCTCTTGCTCGAGGGCGAGCAATATTCTAAATTTGGTGTGGTAAAAACATAAGCTTTTTGTTTTTCCATTACCATTGATGGCACCCAAGACCGGAGAATCCTCTAGAAAAGGGAAAGGGAAGACAAAAGCTTCCACCTCCGAGTCATGGGAGATGGAAAGATTCATCTCCAAAGCTCATCAAGACCACTTCTATGATGTTGTGGTCAAGAAGAAGGTGATCCCCGAGGTCCCTTTCATGCTCAAGAAGAATGAGTATCCGGAGATCCGACATGAAATCCAAAGAAGAGGTTGGGAAGTTCTAACAAACCCCATCCAAACAGGTCGGCATCCTAATGGTTCAAGAGTTCTATGCCAATGCATGGATCACTAGGAACCATGAGCAAAGTAAGAACCCAAACCCAAAGAATTATATTACAATGGTTCGGGGGAAATACTTAGATTTTAGTCCGGAAAATGTGAGGTTGGCGTTTAACTTGCCTATGATGCAAGTGATGACAAGTCATCTTAGCCTAGTTTCACTAGTCTTTTTCTTTTGTTTTCACTTGAATTGTGCACTTTCTTGAGCTACAAGTAAGCTAATTTGGGTAGATTTTCATGCTTCCTTTGATTGAATCAACCATGTATGAATTCATGCTTTTTCATGAGGTTTTAGGCTATAATTGTCACATATTATGATAAAATGAATATCTCATGATTTTAAGCATAGCTTTGATGTGTTTGGTTGATTAATGATAGGTGAAGAAAGCTTGGAGAAAGGTTGATGCAAGAAGGAATGGCTAGGAGTAAAGAGAGGACAATGGAATAAGTGAAAATGAACCAGGAAGTAAAAAGTTGGACCAAAAGTTAGCCTCAAACTTTTGCACAAACTTTTGGGTGAAAAGTTAGCCCCAACGTTAGCCCCTAACTTTTGGGCTAACGTTGGCACATGAAAGTTACTCCCTGGGCACCAAAAGTTTGCGCCAACGTTAGCCCCTAACTTTGTGGCTAACGTTGGCATGAGAAGAACACTCCCTGGGCACCAAAAGTTTGCGCCAACGTTAGCCTCTAACTTTTGGGCTAACGTTGGCACATGAAAAACACAAAGGGGGAGCAAAAGTTTGCGCCAACGTTAGCCTCTAACTTTTGGGCTAACGTTGGCGCCATAAGTGCACTAAGGAAGGCCAACGTTGGAGCAAAAGTTAGACCCCTAACTTTTGCACCAACGTGGGTATCAGCAAAATATGGGGGCTGATATGAAAAGTTGGACCAAAAGTTTGCCTCAAACTTTTGGTCAAACTTTTACTCAAACTTTTGCAAAACTCCAACCCGGTTCACTTGCTTCACTTTGGTTCCTCTCCAAACTCCAAGAGCAATCAACCAAGGCCTCTCTCAACCCAATTCCACCAAGAGCAAAGGCCCAACTCAAGGCTTGAAGATCATTTGAAGAAAGTGTATAAATAGGATAGAATTCAAGTTCTTAGGGGAGCTTTCCTTTTGAGTTTTCATAATAGTTTTCGGAGAGCTTTGGATATTGAGTGATCTTTAATTTCTTAGTTTCGGGGAAGGAGAATTCCACTCTCTCCCTCTTAGTTTTATTGCTTTCAATTTCAATTGCAATTGTCTTGGATCTTGGGTTGGAGAATTGAAGGAATTCTGTTTCAATCTCATCCGAAGATCTCTCTGTTTCTTCTACTGCTTATTGAATTTAATTTCTGTTAATTGTTCTTCATCTACTTTCTTTGTAATTTACAATTCCTTTGCAATTGTTCTTGTTGGATCTAGGAAGGCATTGAGATCTAGACTTGGTTATCTAGTCTCTTGGGTCCTGAGATCCGAATTCCCCATTTCCCATTCCCTGTTTACTGTTCTCATGCTTATTTACAATTCTGTTTTTAGATTCGGTTCAATCCAAGTGTTCTTTTACTTCTCTGTTGGTTGCAATTTACTTTCCCTCGTTTAATTTCTGCAAATCCAACTCCCAATTCCCTTTACAATTCAAGCTATTTACATTTCTTGCACTTTAAGATTCTGCAATTTACATTTCTTGCATTCTAAGTTTCTGCCATTTAATTTCATGTTCTTTAAGATTCAGCATTTAAATTCCTGTTCTCTTTAATTTCATGTCAATTACCCATTCCCTTTACTTTCCATGCAATTTAAATTCTGCAAATTACAAATCACTCAACCAAATCTTGATTCGCTTGACTAAATCAACCACTAAACTAAAATTGCTCAATCCTTCAATCCCTGTGGGATCGACCTCACTCCCGTGAGTTATTATTACTTGATGCGACCCGGTGCACTTGCCGGTTAGATTTGGGTGTTTTGGAGGAATTCGTTTCTCCGCGAAAATATCCCATCAGCAAGGAGATGCACGCCCCTACACTAGAAGGGTCAACTTTAATCAAAGGTTGGACCAAGTCCTCATGGACATATGTGTAGAAGGAGCTCAATGGAAGATTAACTCCAAAGGCAAGCCGGTTCAATTAAGAAGACCGGACCTCAAGCCTGTGGCTAGAGGATGGTTGGAGTTCATCCAACGCTCCATCATCCCCACTAGCAACCGATCTGAAGTTACTGTGGATCAGGCCATCATGATCCATAGCATCATGATTGGAGAAGAAGTAGAAGTTCATGACGTCATCTCCCTTGAACTCTACAAAATAGCCAAAAAGCCCTCTCTTGGGGCAAGGCTAGCTTTTCCTCATCTTATTTGCCATCTATGTTACTCAGCTGGAGCTTTCATAAAAGGAGACATTCCCATTGAGGAAGAGATGCCCATCACTAAGAAAAGGATGGAGCAAGCAAGAGAGCACTCAAATGCTAGAGATGCCTCAAATGCATCAAGCTCAAATGTTACTCATGGATCTCAAGAGACGCATGAAGCTCATCACCATGAGATCCCAGAGATGCCTCAAATGCATTTTCCTCCACAAAACTATTTGGAGGAAATCAACACCTCCCTAGGAGAATTAAGTTCCAACATGGGAAAATTAAGGGTGGAACATCAAGAGCACTCCATCATCCTTCATGAAATAAGAGAATATCAAAAAGCAATGAGGGAGGAGCAACAAAGACAAGGAAGAGACATAGAAGAGCTCAAGGACATCATTGGTTCCTCAAGAAGGAAACGCCACCATCACTAAGGTGGACTCATTCCTTGTTCTTACATTCTCTGTTTTTCGTTTTCTCTATGTTAAGTGCTTATCCATGTTTGTGTCTTCATTACATGATCATTAGTATTTAGTAACTTTGTCTTAAAGTTATGAATGTCCTATGAATCCATCACCTCTCTTAAATGAAAACTGTTTTAATTCAAAAGAACAAGAAGTACATGAGTTTCAAATTTATCCTTGAACTTAGTTTAATTATATTGATGTGGTGACAATGCTTTTTGTTTTCTGAATGAATGCTTGAACAGTGCATATGTCTTTTGAAGTTGTTGTTTAAGGATGTTAAATATGTTGGCTCTTGAAAGAATGATGATAAGGAGACATGTTATTTGATAATCTGAAATATCATAAAAATGATTCTTGAAGCAAGAAAAAGCAGCAAAGAACAAAGCTTGCAGAAAAAAAAAAGAAAAAAATATAGGCAAAAAAAAAATATAAAAGAAAAAGCAAGCAGAAAAAGCCAAAAGCTCTTAAAACCAAGAGGCAAGAGCAAAAAGCCAATAACCCTTAAAACCAAAAGGCAAGGGTAAATAAAAAGGATCCCAAGGCTTTGAGCATCAGTGGATAGGAGGGCCTAAAGGAATAAAATCCTGGCCTAAGCGGCTAAACCAAGCTGTCCCTAACCATGTGCTTGTGGCGTGAAGGTGTCAAGTGAAAACTTGAGACTGAGCGGTTAAAGTCAAGGCCCAAAGCAAAAGAAGAGTGTGCTTAAGAACCCTGGACACCTCTAATTGGGGACTTTAGCAAAGCTGAGTCACAATCTGAAAAGGTTCACCCAATTATATGTCTGTGGCATTTATGTATCCGGTGGTAATACTGGAAAATAAAGTGCTTAGGGCCACGGCCAAGACTTATAAAATAGCTGTGTTCAAGAATCATCATACTGAACTAGGAGAATCAATAACACTATCTGAACTCTGAGTTCCTATAGATGCCAATCATTCTGAACTTCAATGGATAAAGTGAGATGCCAAAACTATTCAAGAGGCAAAAAGCTACAAGTCCAGCTGAATTGCATAGGGTACAGATGAGATGAGGGAAGGCTAACCTTGCCAAAGTAGAGGGCTTGTCTGCCACCTTGTAGAGTTCTAGGGATATGATCTCATGAACTTCCACTTCCTCTCCATTCATGATACTATGGATCATGATAGCCCGGTCTATTGTAACTTCAGACCGATTACTAGTAGAAATAACAGAGCGTTGGATGAACTCCAACCATCCCCTAGCCACGGGTTTGAGGTCAAGCCTTCTTAGTTGAACCGGCTTGCCTCTTGAGTCTCTCTTCCATTGAGCTCCTTCCACACAAATGTCCCTAAGGACTTGGTCCAACATTTGATCAAAGTTGACCCTTATAGTGAAAGGATGAGGATCTCCTTGCATTGTTGGCAAGTTGAATGCCAATCTCACATTTTCCGGACTGAAATCCAAGTAATTCCCCTGAACCATTGTGAGCCAATTCTTCGGGTTCGGGTTAATACTTTGATCATGGTTCTTAGTGATCTATACATTAGCATAGAACTCTTGAACCATTAAGATTCTGACTTGTTGAATGGGGTTGGTGAGAGCTTTCCAACCTCTTCTTTGAATCTCATGTCGAATCTCTGGATATTCACTCTTTTTGAGCATGAAGGGGACCTCGGGGATCACCTTTTTCTTGGCCGCAACTTCATAGAAGTGGTCTTGATGGACCTTTGAGATGAATCTCTCCATCTCCCATGACTCGGAGGTGGAAGAAATTGTCTTCCCTTTCCTCTTTCTAGAGGTTTCTCTGATCTTAGGTCCCATTAGTAGTTATGGAAAAATAGAAAAGCAGAGCTTTTTCTACACCAAACTTAAAAGGTTTGCTCGTCCTCGAGCAAAAGAAGAAAGAAAGGAGTAGAAGAAGAAGAAATAGAGGAGATGGAGGGCAGTGTTGGTTTCAGCCAAGGGGGGAAAAATTGTTTGTGATGTGTGAAAGTGAAGGTAGTGAGGAGGGGGTATTTATAGGGTAGGGGAGAGAGGGAATTCGGTCATGAGGGGGTGGGTTTGGGAGGGAAATGGTTTGAATTTAAATGGTGAGGTAAGTGGGGTTTTATGATGGAAGGATGTGAGTGATGAAGAGATTATGGAGAAGAGGGTAAGATTTAATAGGTGAAGGGTATTTGGGGAAGAGTTATTAATGGGATTGGTCAAGGGTATTTGGGGAAGAGTGTTATGGAAAGGTGTGAAGAGGAGAGAAGAAGAGGTGGGGTAGGTGAGGATCCTATGGGGTCCACAGATCCTGAGGTGTCAATGAATTCTGCTCCTTGCACCATTCTGGCGTTCAAACGCCCTTTGTGTGCCAATTCTGGCGTTAAACGCCAACTCTGCTACCTTTCCTGGTGTTAAACGCCAGTCTGCTGCCCCTTTATGGCGTTTAACGCCAGCCAGACACCCTTTTCTGTTCTGGCATTAAACGCCAGTCTGTCTTCCATTTCTGGCTTTTAACACCCAGAATGCTGCCAGGCTGGGCGTTAAACGCCCATTCTGCTATCCTTACTGGCATTTAAACGCAAGTAAGCCTGTCCTCCAGGGTGTGCTATTTTTGATGCTGTTTTTTATTCCGCTTTAATTTTGCAGTTGTTTTTATGACTTCACATGATCATCAACCTAAAGAAAATATAAAATAACAATGGAAAATAAATAAATATAATTAAATAACATTGGGTTGCCTCCCAATAAGTGCTTCTTTAATGTCAATAGCTTGACAGTGAGCTCTTAGAGAGCTTCACAGAGACTCAGAGCTTAATGGTGGCCCTCCAACACCAAACTTAGAAGTTGAGTGTGGGGGCTCTGTTTGACTCTGTATTGAGAGAAGCTTTTCATGCTTCCTCTCCATGGTTATAGAAGAAGATCCTTGAGCCTAAAACACAAGGTAGTCCTCATTCAATTGAAGGACTAACTCTCCTCTGTGCACATCAATCACAACCCTTGTTGTGTCTAGGAAGGGTCTTCCAAGGATGATGGATTCATCCTCTTCCTTCCCAGTGTCTAGGATTATGAAATCAGCAGGGATGTAAAAGCCTTCAACCTTCACTAAGACATCCTCTACAACTCCATAAGCTTGTTTCTTTGATTTATCTGCCAATTCTAGTGAGAATTCAGCAGCTTGTACCTAAAAGATCCATAGTTTCTCCATTACAGAGAGTGGCATGAGGTTTATACCTGACCCCAGGTCACACAGAGCCTTCTTAAAGGTCATGGTGCCTATGGTACAGGGTATTAAGAACTTTCTGGGATCTCGTTTCTTCTGAGGTAACATTAGTTGCCCCAAAGCATTCAGTTCGTTGATGAGCAATGGAGGTTCATCCTCCCAAGTCTCATTACCAAATAACTTGGCATTCAGCTTCATGATTGCTCCTAGATATTAAGCAACTTGCTCTTCAACAATATATTCATCCTCTTCAGAGGAAGAATACTCATCAGAGCTCATGAATGGCAACAGTAAGTTCAGTGGAATCTCTATGGTCTCTATGTGAGCCTCAGATTCCCTTGGTTCCTCATTAGGGAACTCCTTAGTGGCCAATGGACGTCCATTGAGGTCTTCCTCACTGGAAATCACTGCCTTTTCTTCCTCCCTAGGTTTGGCCATGTTGGTTATATTTATGGCCTTGCACTCTCTCTTTAGATTCTCTTCTGTATTGCTTGGGAGAGTACTAGGAGGAATTTCAATAACTCTTTTACTCAATTGACCCACTTGTGCCTCCAAATTTCTAATGGAGGACCTTGTTTTAGTCATAAAACTGAGAGTGGTCTTAGATAGATCAGAGACTATGGTTGCTAAGTCAGAGTGGCTCTGCTTAGAATTCTCTGTCTGTTGCTCAGAAGATGATGGAAAAGGCTTGCTATTGTCAAACCTATTTCTCCCACCATTATTATTGAAGCCTTGATTAGGCTTCTGTTGATCCTTCCATGAGAGATTAGGATGATTCCTCCATGAAGGATTATAGGTGTTTCCATAGGATTCTCCCATGTAATTCACCCCTTCTATTTCAGGATTCTTAGGGTCATAAGCTTCTCCTTCAGAGGAAGCTTCTTTAGTGAACAGAAGTGTTTGTCAGGAACGCGTTCACATGTAGAACGGAAGTGTTTGTCAGGCACGTGTTCATAAGTGAGAATGATGATGAGCGTCACATAATCATCACATTCATCATGTTCTTGTGTGAGAATGACTATCTTAGAGAATAAATAGGCTCGAATTGAATAGAAAAACAATAGTACTTTGCATTAATTCATGAGGAACAGCAGAGCTCCACACCTTAATATATGGTGTGTAGAAACTCTACCGTTGAAAATACATAAGTGATAATAGGGTAGACATGGCCGAGTGGCCAGCCTCCCATGGAGGTCTAGAGATCTAAAATTGATCAAAAGATCAGACGCCTAACATGATAGTAAAAAGTTCTATTTATACTAAACTAGTTACTAGGGTTTACAAAGATAAGTAAATGATGTAAAAATCCACTTCCGGGCCCACTTGGAGTGTGCTTGGGCTGAGCAATGAAGTTTTCACGTGTAGAGGTCTTCCTTGGAGTTAAACGCCAGTTTGTAACCTGTTTCTGGCGTTTAACACTGCTTTACAATCTGTTTCTGGTGTTTAACTCCAGAATAGGGCAGAAGGCTGGTTTTGAACGCCAATTTGCGTCATCTAAACTCGGGCAAAGTATGGACTATTATATATTGCTGGAAAGCCCTAGATTTCTACTTTCCAACACAATTGAGAGCGCATCATTTGGACTCCTGTAGCTCTAGAAATTTTACTTTGAGTACAGGGAGGTCAGAATCCAATAGCATCTGTAGTCCTTCTTCAACCTCTGAATTTGATTTTTGCTCAAGTCCCTCAATTTCAGCCAGAAATTACCTGAAATCTCAAACAAAATACACAAACTCATAGTAAAGTCCAGAAATGTGATTTTTATTTAAAAACTAATAAAAATATACTAAAAACTAACTAAATCATACTAAAAACTATATAAAAATAATGCCAAAAAGCGTATAAATTATCCGCTCATCACAACACCAAACTTTAATTGTTGCTTGTCCCCAAGCAACTAAAAATTAAATAGGATAAAAAGAAGAGAATATACTATAAATTACAAAATAACAATGAAACTTAGCTCCAACCAGATGAGCGGGACTAGTAGCTTTTTGCCTCTTGAATAGTTTTGGCATCTCACTTTATCCATTGAAGTTCAGAATGATTGGCATCTATAGGAACTTTAGATTTTAGATAGAGTTATTGATTCTCCTAGTTCAGTATGTTGATTTTTGAACACAGCTACTTTATGAGTCTTGGCCGTGGCCCTAAGCACTCTGTTTTCCAGTATTACCACCGAATACATAAATGCCACAGACACATAATTGGGTGAACCTTTTCAGATTGTGACTCAGCTTTTCTAGAGTCCCCAATTAGAGGTGTCCAAGGTTCTTAAGCACACTCTTTTTTTTCTTTGGACCTTGACTTTAACCACTCAATCTCAAGTTTTCACTTGACACCTTCACGCCACAAGCACATGGTTAGGGACAGCTTGGTTTAGCCGCTTAGGCCAGGATTTTATTCCTTTAGGCCCTCCTATCCACTGATGCTCAAAGCCTTGGATCCTTTTTATAACACTTGCCTTTTGGTTTTAAGGGCTATTGGCTTTTTGCTCTTGCCTTTTGGTTTAAAGAGCTTTTGGCTTTTTCTGCTTGCTTTTTGTTTTTCTTTTTTTTTCGCCATTTTTCTTTTCTTTTTTTTCGCAAGCTTTTGTATTCACTGCTTTTTCTTGCTTCAAGAATCAATTTTATGATTTTTCAGATCATCAAATAACATTTCTCCTTTTTCCTTATTCTTCAAGAGCCAACAATTTTAACATTCATAAACAACAAATTCAAAAGACATATACACTGTTCAAGCATTCATGCAGAAAACAAAAAGTATTGTCACCACATCAAAATAATTAAACTAATTTCAAGGATGAATTCAAAATTCATGTACTTCTTGTTCTTTTGTAATTAAAACATTTTTCATTTAAGAAAGGTGATGGATTCATAGGACATTCATAACTTTAAGGCATAGAACCTTAAATACTAATGATCATGTAATAAGACACAAACATAAATAAAATATAAAGCATAGTAAATGAAAAACAGAAAAATAAGAACAAGGAGATTAAGGAATGGGTCCACCTTAGTGAGAGTGGCGTCTTCCTCTTCTTGAAGAACCAATGGTGCTCTTGAGCTCCTCTATGTCTCTTCCTTGCCTTTGTTGCTTCATCCCTAGTGATTTTGGTGCTCCTATCCTTAGTTGCTCCCAATAGTTGTGTGGAGGAAAATGTATCCCTTGAGGCATCTCAGGGATTTCTTGGTGAGGGAATTTCTCATGCTCTTGTTGAGGTCCATGATCTCTTATTTTGCAGTCAAATGCTCTACTACCGAGCTATGGACCCTTGAGATGTATCTCTCCATCTCCCATGACTCGGAGGTGGAAGCTTTTGTCTTCCCTTTCTTCTTTCTAGAGGTTTCTCTGGCCTTAGGTGCCATAAATGGTTGTGGAAAAACAAAAAGCAATGCTTTTACCACACCAAACTTAGAAGGTTTGCTCGTCCTCGAGCAAAAGAAAAAAGAAGTGAGTAGGAGAAGAAGAAAATGGAGGAGTAATGGAGGTGATTGATGGAGGTTATTTTGGGGAAGAGTGCTATGGAAAGGTGTGAAGAGGAGAGAAGAAGAGGTGGGGTAGGTGGGGATCCTACGGGGTTCACAGATCCTGAGGTGTCAAGGATTTCTCATCCCTGCACCATTTAGGCGTGTAAAACGCCCTTAGTATGCATGTCCGGTGTTAAACGCCAGCTTGCTGCTTGTTTCTGGCGTTTAACGCCACTTCCATGCTCTGTTCAGGCGTTAAACGCCAGTCTGGTGCTTGTTTCTGGCGTTTAACGCTAGCTTGATGCTTCTTTCTAGCGTTAAACGCCAGTTTGATGCTTTTTACTGGCGTTTAAACGCCAGTAAGTTCTTCCTCCAGGGTGAGCTATTTCTTCTGCTATTTTTCATTCTGTTTTTAATTTTTCAGTAGTTTTTGTGACATTACATGATCATCAACCTAAAGAAAATATAAAATAACAATGGAAAATAAATAGATATAATTAAATAACATTGGGTTGCCTCCCAACAAGCACTTCTTTAATGTCAATAGCTTGACAGTGAGCTCTCATGGAGCCTCACAGATGTTCAGAGCATTGTTGGGACCTCCCAACACCAAACTTAGAGTTTGAATGTGGGGGTTCAACACCAAACTTAGAGTTTGGTTGTGGCCTCCCAACACCAAACTTAGAGTTTGACTGGGGGGGCTTTGGTTGACTCTGCAGTGAGAGAAGATTTTCATGCTTACTCTCCATGGTTACAGAAGGAGATCCTTGAGTTTTAAACACAAGGTTGTCCTCATTCAGTTGAAGGACCAATTCTCCTCTGTCCACATCAATCACAGCTCTTGCTGTGGCTAGGAAAGCTCTTCCAAGGATGATGGATTCATCCTCATCCTTCCCAGTGTCTAGGATTATGAAATCAGTAGGGATGTAAAGGCCTTCAACCTTTACTAACACGTCCTCTACTAGTCCATAAGCCTATTTTCTTGAGTTGTCTGCCATCTCTAATGAGATTCTGGTAGCTTGCACCTCAAAGATCCCAAGTTTCTCCATTACAGAGAGTGGCATTAAGTTTATTCTTGACCCCAGGTCACACAGAGCCTTCTCAAAGGTCGTGGTGCCTATGTTACAGGGAATTAGGAATTTACCAGGATCCTATTTCTTTTGATGTAATTTATGCCTATCCAATGCATTCAGTTCATTGGTGAGCAAGGGAGGTTCATCTTCTCAGGTCTCATTACCAAATAATTTGGCATTCAGCTTCATGATTGTACCAAGGTATTTAGCAACTTGCTCTTCAGTAATTTTTTTATCCTCTTCAGAGGAAGAATAGTCATCAGAGCTCATGAAGGGCAAAAGGAGGTTCAATGGAATCTCTATGGTCTCTAGATGAGCCTCAGATTCCTTTGGTTCCTCAAAGGGAAACTCCTTATTGGTCACTGAGCGTTCCAGGAGGTCTTCCTCACTAGGATTCACGTCCTCCTCCTCCTCTCTGGGTTTGGCCACACCAAGTAAGCTAATGGCCTTGCACTCTCTTTTTAAATTCTCTTCTGTATTGCTTGGGAGAGTACTAGGAGGAGTTTCAGTGACTCTTTTACTCAGCTGGCCCACTTGTGCCTCCAAATTTCTAATGGAGGACCTTGTTTTATTCGTGAAACTTAAAGTGGCCTTAGATAGATCAGAGACTATATTTGCTAAGCTAGATGGATTTTGCTCAGAATTCTCTGTCTGTTGCTGAGTGGATGATGGAAAAGGCTTGCTATTGCTAAACCTGTTTCTTCCACCATTATTAAAGCCTTGTTGAGGCTTTTGTTGATCCTTATGTGAATAATTTGGATGATTTCTCCATGAGGGATTATAGGTATTTCCATAGGGTTCCCCCATGTAATTCACCTCTACTATTGCAGGGTTCTCAGGATCATAAGCTTCTTCTTCAGAAGATACCTCTTGAGTACTGTTGGATGCAGCTTGCAATCCATTAAGACTCTGAGAAATCATATTGACTTGCCGAGTCAATATTTTATTCTGAGCCAATATGGCATTCAGAGTATTAATTTTAAGAACTCCCTTCCTCTGAGGCGTCCCATTACTCACAGGATTCCTTTCAGAAGTGTACATGAACTGGTTATTTGCAACCATGTCAATGAGTTCTTGAGCTTCTGCAGGCATTTTCTTTAGGTGAATGCCTGCAGAATGGTCTAATGACATCTTAGATAATTCAGACAGACCATCATAGAATATATCTAGGATGGTCCATTCTGAAAGCATGTCAGAAGGACACATTTTGGTCAGTTGCTTGTATCTCTCCCAAGCTTCATAGAGGGATTCACCTTCTTTCTGTTTGAAGGTTTTAACATCCACTCTAAGCTTGCTAAGCTTTTTAGGAGGAAAGCACTTGGCTAAGAAAGCCGTGACCAGCTTATCCCAAGAGTTCAGGCTATCTTTAGGTTGAGAGTCCAACCATATTCTAGCTCTGTCTCTTACAGCAAACGGGAAAAGCATAAGCTTGTAGACCTCGGGATCAACCCCATTGATCTTAACAGTATCACAGATTTGCAAGAATTCAGTTAAGAATTGAAAAAGATCTTCTGATGGAAGTCCATGAAACTTGCAATTCTGTTGCATCAGAGAAACTAATTGAGGCTTTAGCTCAAAATTATTTGCTCCAATGGCAGGGATTGAGATGCTTCTTCCATGTAAATTGGAATTTGGTGCAGTAAAGTCACCAAGCATCTTCCTTGCATTGTTATTATTTTCGGCCATGTCTCCTTCTTTTTCGAAAATTTCTGTCAGATTTTCTCCAGAGAGTTGTGCTTTAGCTTCCCTTAGCTTCCTCTTCAGAGTCCTTTCAGGTTCAGGATCGGCTTCAACAAGAATGTTCTTATCCTTGTTCCTGCTCATATGAAAAAGAAGAGAACAAAAAAGAAAATATGGAATCCTCTATGTCACAGTATAGAGATTCCTTTATGTGAGTAGAAGAAGAAAAGAAATTCGAACACAGAAAAAGGGAGAGGGTTCGAATTTTTAACATGAGAAGTGTTAGTAGATAAATAAATAATTAGGAGTAGGTGAGAGAGAAGAATTTTCGAAAATAATTGAAAAAAAAAGAGAAATATTCTTGTTTTTAATTTAAAATTAAAGTTAAAATTCGAAAATAAACTAAAAATGAAATTAAATTAAATTAAAATTTAAAATAATTAGTTAATTAAAAAAAATTTTGAAAAAGAGGTTAGTGATTTTCAAAAATTAGAGAGAGAGAGAAGCAGTTAGGTAGTTTTGAAAAAGATATGATTGAAATAGTAAACTTTTTAAAATCTAACAAAAAGTCAAGTAGTTAATTGAAAAAGATTTGAAAATCAATTTGAAAAGATAAGAGGTTAGAAAAGATTTTGAAATTGATTTTGAAAAAGATGTGATTGACATTTATTTTGAAAAAGATTTGAAAAAGAAATTTAAAAAGGTTTGATTATGAAAATTAAAGTTAGTTACTTGACTAACAAGAAACAAAAAGATATGATTTTAAAATTTAAAGATTGAACCTTTCTTATTAGGCAAGTAACAAACTTAAAATTTTTGAATCAATCACATTAATTGTTAGCATTAATTTTGAAAATATGAAATAGAATTAAGAAAAAGATTTTGAAAATAATTTTTTGAAAATTTCGAAATTATGAAAGAAAAAAATGAAAAAGATTTGATTTTTGAAAAAGATTTGAAAAAGATAGAATTTTTAAATTGAAAATTTGATTTGACTCATAAGAAACAATTAAATTTTAAAAAGTTTTGAAAAAGTCAAGTCAAATTTTCGAAAATTTATGAGAAAATAAGGGAAAGATATTTTTTTATTTTTGAATTTTTAATGAAGAAAGAGAAAAACAACCAAAATACTCAAAACATGAAAATTATGAATCAAAACACATGATGCATGCAAGAACACTTTGAATGTCAAGATGAACACCAAGAACTTATTTTTAAAAATTTTTAAGAAAAGAAAAACATGCAAGACACCAAACTTAGAAATTTTTACTCTATAGACACTTATGATTCTAAAATGCATATGAAAAACAAGAAAAGACACAAAACATAAAAATGCAAAGATCAAACAAAGCAATTCATCAAGAACAACTTGAAGATTATGAAGAACAAGAAAGAAACTCAATGCATGTGTTATTCAAAAATTTAAGAAAAGTTAAAAGCATGCAATTGACACCAAACTTACAATTAGACACTAGACTCAAACAAGAAACATCAAATTATTTTTGATTTTATGATTTTATTAATTTTTTTTTGGATTTTTCGAAATTTCTTTTGAAAAGGAAAATAAGGATTTCAAAATTTTTAATAGGAATTCCAGGAATCTTGCAATGTTAGTCTAAAACTCCGGTCCAGGAATTAGACATGGCTTACTAGCCAGCCAAGCTTTCAGTGAAAGCTCCGGTCCAAAACACTAGACACGGCTAATGGCCAGCCAAGCTTTAGCATACAAATCAGGCATACAACAGCTGATACGATGGAAGTCCAAGGACTCTTTGTGATGAAAAGTTGAAACCTCGGTCCAAAATAATTAGACATGGCTTCACAACCAGCCAGACTTCAACAAATCATCATGAAACCCTAGAATTCATTCTTAAAAATTCTGAAACCATAGAACAATTTATTTTTTTAAAATATTTTTTTTCAAAAATAAAAATAATAAAAACAAAAAGCTTAAAATTAAAATAAAATTACCTAATCTGAGCAACAAGATGAACCGTCAGTTGTCCAAACTCGAACAATCCCCGGCAACGGCGCCAAAAACTTGGTGTGGGAAATCGTGTTTGTTCATTCCTTGGTAACGGTGCTGAAAACTTTATACGCACGTTCATAATCTTAGTTCTTTGTCACAACTTTGCACAACTAACCAGTAAGTGCACTGGGTCGTCCAAGTAATAAACCTTACGTGAGTAAGGGTCGATCCCACGGAGATTGTCGGCTTGAAGCAAGCTATGGTCACCTTGTAAATCTCAGTCAGGCAAATTCAAATGGTTATAGAATTTTGATAATTAAAATATAATTAAAATATAAAATAGGATAGAGATACTTATTTAATTCATTGGTGAGAATTTCAGATAAGCGTACAGAGATGCTTAGTTCCTTCTGAATCTCCGCTTTCCTACTGCTTTCATCCAATCCTTCATACTCCTTTCCATGGCAAGCTTTATGTAGGGCATCACCGTTGTCAATGGCTACTTCCCGTCCTCTCAGTGAAAATGGTCCAAGATGCGCTGACGATCGTGATTTCTGCCAGTAAAGAATGTCATAAAAAGAGTTGCGTTGTAGATATAGTCTCTAAACCGACAAAAATCCCTTTCGTACAAACGTTTTGGGTGTCACAAGTAACAAACCCCTTAAAAATTGTTAACCGAGTATTCAAACCTCGGGTCGTCTTCTCAAGGAACTGCGAGGAAGTATGTTCTTATTATTGGTTATAAAGGTTGTAATCGGGGTTTAGAAGGTGAGAAGCTAGTAATTTAAATGACGAGTGAATTAAATGGCAATTAAAAATAAATAATAACTGTAAAACAACTTTTTGCAAGATAAGGGAAATTAGAAGTCCAACTTAGTTATCCCTCTCAACAATGATGAAAGTTGTATCTTAATTCCACTTAGTTAACCTATGAAGCAAAGGTAAGTCAAGGGACTAATTAGTTTGACCTTCGAATCCTATTTATTTCCTAGGAAAAAGTTGGGATTATTGAAGTTCAGATCAATTAGCAAGATAACGATTATCAATTATGCTGAGTTCGATAATGTTGAGTCACTGATTTCTTAACCAAGACCAAAAGGGGAAAAAGTAAATTGCTGAAATAATAAAAGTGTCCTTAGATGGGAAGCAATGGCAACTTAAATCAAAGAGAACAATCATAAACTGAAAAATACCTTAAATATCATTAATTCAAATAGAAATATGTAACATGGAATAATTCATAATTTAAATTATAATAATCAATTCAAATATTGGAATCAAATTAATAAAAGTAAAATTGAAATAAAAGAACATTAAAACCTGGATCCAGAGTTACTCCCAAAACAAGAAGAAGTCCTAAATCCTAAGAGAGAGAGAGAATCTCTTTCTAAACTAAATCTAAATCATGAAAACTAGAAATTGGCGAGCTCTCTTTTGAATGGATGCATTCCTCCACTTTATAACCTCTAATCTATGCTTTCTGTACTTGGATCTGGGCCAAAAAGGGCTTCAGAAATTGCTGGGGGCGTATTCTGTAAATTCTGATACGTGGCCTCTGTCACGCGGTCGCGTCATCTGGAGCTTTTCCTTTCCACGCGGTCGTGTCGTGGGTGTTCTACTCAAGGCACGCGGTCGCGTCAGTCATGCGGCCGCGTCACTGCTTCTTTGCTTCTGGCAGGCGATCGCGTCGTGCATGCGATCGCGTGGATACCAGTTTCCTTAAAGCTCCGTTTTGCCTTCTCCTTCCATTTTTGTATGTTTCCTTTTTTCATCCTTTAAGTCATTCAGCCTTAGGAAACCTGAAGCTACTCAACACACTAATCACGGCATCGAATGGAAATAAAGGTAATTAAAATAATTAATTTTTTTAAAGCTTAGGAAACATGTTTTTCACAATATGACATAATAAGGAAGGTGAAATAAATCACTCTAATTAAGCACAAAAGAACTCATGAAATATGGGTTTATCATGCGCTGTCACCGCACGGCTAATCATCTGTCGGTTCTCGATCATACTGGAATAGGATTCAGTAATCCTCTTGCGTCTGTCACTACGCCCAGCACTCGCGAGTTTGAAGCTCATCACAGCCATTCCTTCCCAGATCCTACTCGGAATACCACAGACAAGGTTTAGACTTTCCGGATCTCAAGAATGGCCGCCAATAAATCTAGCCTATACCACGAAGACTCTGATCTCACGATCAGAAGGCTAAGAGATACACATTCAAGGTTGTTTACATGTAGAACGGAAGTGTTTGTCAGGCACGCGTTCATAAGTGAGAATGATGATGAGCGTCACATAATCATCACATTCATCATGTTCTTGTGTGCAAATGATTATCTTAGAGAAGAAATAGGCTCGAATTGAATAGAAAAACAATAGTACTTTGCATTAATTCATGAGGAATAGCAGAGCTCCACACCTTAATATATGGTGTGTAGAAACTCTACCGTTGAAAATACATAAGTGATAATAGGGTAGACATGGTCGAGTGGCCAGCCTCCCATGGAGGTCTAGAGATCTAAAATTGATCAAAAGATCAGACGCCTAACATGATAGTAAAAAGTTCTATTTATACTAAACTAGTTACTATGGTTTACAGAGATAAGTAAATGATGTAGAAATCCACTTCCAGGCCCACTTGGTGTGTGCTTGGGATGAGCAATGAAGCTTTCACATGTAGAGGTCTTCCTTGGAGTTAAATGCTAGTTTGTAACCTGTCTCTGGCATTTAACTCTGCTTTGCAACCTGTTTCTGGCGTTTAACTCCAGAATAGGGCAGAAGGCTGGCGTTGAACCCCAGTTTGCGTCATCTAAACTCAAGCAAAGTATGGACTATTATATATTTCTAGAAAGCCCTGGATGTCTACCTTCCAAAGCAATTGAGAGTCTGCCATTTAGACTCCTATAGCTCCAAAAAATTTACTTTGAGTGCAGGGATGCCAGAATCCAATAACATCTGCAATCCTTCTTCAACCTCTGAATCTGATTTTTGCTCAAGTCCCTCAATTTCAGCCAAAAATTACCTGAAATCACAGAAAAATACACAAACTCATAGTAAAGTCCAGAAATGTGATTTTTATTTAAAAACTAATAAAAATATACTAAAAACTAACTAAATCATACTAAAAACTATATAAAAATAATGCCAAAAAGCGTATAAATTATCCGCTCATCAGTGACATAGAGGATTCCTCTTCTTTTCTATTCTCTTCTTTTTCACATGAGCAGGAGAAAGGATAAGAACATTCTTGTTGAAGCTGATTTGAAACCTGAAAGGACTCTAAAGAGGAAGCTGAGAGAAGCTAAAACACAACACTCTGAAGAAAACTTTACTGAAATTTTTGAAAAAGAAGTAGAGATGGCCGAAACCAATAACAATGGTGGAGGTGCAAGGAAGATGCTTGGTGACTTTACTGCACCAAACTCCAACTTCAACGGAAGAAGCATCTCAATCCCTGCCATTGGAGCAAACAATTTTGAGCTAAAGCCTCAATTAGTTTCTCTGATGCAACAGAATTGCAAGTTTCATGGACTTCCATTAGAAGATCCTTTTCAGTTCTTAACTGAATTCTTGAAATCTGTGATACTGTTAAGACCAATGGGGTTGATCCCGAGGTCTACAGGCTTATGCTTTTCCCGTTTGCTGTAAGAGACAGAGCTAGAGTATGGTTGGACTCTCAACCTAAAGATAGCCTAAACTCTTGGGATAAGCTGGTCACGGCTTTCTTAGCCAAGTTATTTCCTCATCAAAAGCTGAATAAGCTTAGAGTGGATGTTCAAACCTTCAGACAGAAAGAAGGTGAATCCCTCTATGAAGCTTGGGAGAGATACAAGCAACTGACCAAAAAGTGTCCTTCTGACATGCTTTTAGAATGGACCATCCTGGATATATTCTATGATGGTCTGTCTGAATTGTCTAAGATGTTATTGGACCATTCTGCAGATGGATCTATTCACCTGAAGAAAACGCCTGTAGAAGCTCAGGAACTCATTGACATGGTTGAAAATAACCAGTTCATGTACACCTCTGAAAGGAATCCTGTGAGTAATGGGACGCCTCAGAGGAAGGGAGTTCTTGAAATTGATGCTCTGAATGCCATATTGGCTCAGAACAAAATGTTGACTCAACAGGTCAACATGATTTTTCAGAGTCTGAATGGATTGCAAAATGCATCCAACAGTACTAAAGAAGCATCTTCTGAAGAAGAAGCTTATGATCCTGAGAACCCTGCAATGGCATAAGTGAATTACATGGGTGAAACATATGGAAACACCTATAATCCCTCAGGGAGAAATCATCCAAATTTCTCATGGAAGGATCAACAAAAGCCTCAACAAGGCTTTAATAATGGTGGAAGAAACAGGTTGAGCAATAGCAAGCCTTTTCCATTATCCTCTCAGCAACAGACAGAGAATTCTGAGCAGAATCCATCTAGCTTAGCAAATATAGTCTCTGATCTATCTAAGGCCACTCTAAGTTTCATGAATGAAACAAGGTCCTCCATTAGCAATTTGGAGGCACAAGTGGGCCAGCTGAGTAAAAGAGTCACTGAAACTCCTCCTAGTACTCTCCCAAGCAATACATAAGAGAATCCAAAAAGAGAGTGCAAGGCCATAACCTTACTTGGTGTGGCCGAACCTAGAGAGGAGGAGGAGGATGTGAATCCTATTGAGGAAGACCTCCTGGGATGTTCACTGACCAATAAGGAGTTTCCCTTTGAGGAACCAAAGGAATCTGAGGCTCATCTAGAGACCATAGAGATTCCAATGAACCTACTTCTGCCATTCATGAGCTCTGATGAGTATTCCTCCTCTGAAGAGGCTGAAGATATTACTGAAGAGCAAGTTGCTAAATACCTTGGAGCAATCATGAAGCTAAATGCCAAGTTATTTGGTAATAAGACTTGGGGGGATGAACCTCCATTGCTCATTAATGAACTGAATGACTTGGTTAGGCAGACATTACCTCAAAAGAAATAGGATCCTAGTAAATTCCTAATTCCCTGTAACATAGGCACCATGACCTTTGAGAAGGCTCTGTGTGACCTAGAGTCAGGCATAAACTTAATGCCACTCTTTGTAATGGAGAAACTGGGAATCTTTGAGGTAGAGGCTGCCAAATTCTCATTAGAGATGGTAGACAAATCCATGAAAAAGGCTTATGGACAGGTAGAGGACGTGCTAGTATAGGTCAAAGGCCTTTACATCCTTACTGATTTCATAATCCTAGACACTAGGAAGGATGAGGATGATTCCATCATCCTTGGAAGAACCTTCCTAGCCATAGCAAAAGCTGTGATTGATGTGGATAGAGGAGAGTTGGTCCTTCAATTGAATGAGGACTACCTTGTGTTTAAAACTCAAGGATCTCCCTCTGTAACCATGGAGAGGAAGCAAGAAAAGCTTCTCTCAATACAGAGTCAACCAAAGCCTCCACAGTCAAACTCTAAGTTTGGTGTTGGGAGGCCACAACCAAACTCTAAGTTTGGTGTTGAACCCCCACATTCAAACTCTAAGTTTGGTGTTGGGAGGTCCCAACAATGCTCTGAACATCTGTCAGGCTCCATAAGAGCTCACTGTCAAGCTATTGACATTAAAGAAGCGCTTATTGGGAGGCAACCCAATTCTATTTATCTATGTTATTTTCTTTTTTTTTAGGTTGATGATCATGTGGAGTCACAAAAACAATTGCAAGAAAACAAAGAAAAATGAAAAACAGCATTAAAAACAGCACACCCTAGAGGAGCAACTTACTGGCGGTTAAACGCCAGTAAGGGTAGCAGAATGGGCATTTAACGCCCAGTCTGGCACCTTTCTAGGCGTTAAACACCAGAAAGAAGCCCCAGACTGGCATTAAACGCCAGAAGAAGCAACAATCTGCCGTTAAACGCCATAAACATGTTGCAGCCTGGCGTTTAACGCCATGAAAGGATTAAAAGCTGGCGTTTAACGCTAGAAACAAGCAGCAATCTGGCGTTAAACGCCAGGATTGCACTGCAAGGGCGTTTACACACCTAATAGGACTAGGGATGATACATCCTTGACCCCTCAGGATCTGTGGACCCCACAGGATCTCCACCTACCCCACCTCTCTCTTTCCCCCTCTATTTCCTCCATTTTCTTCTTCTTCCCCTTCTTTCTTTCTTCTTTGGCTCGAGGACAAGCAATCCTTTTAAGTTTGATGTGGTAAAAGCATTGCTTTTTGTTTTTCCATAACCATTTATGGCACCTAAGGCCAGAGAAACCTCTAGAAAGAGGAAAGGGAAGACAAAAGCTTCCACCTCCGAGTCACGGGAGATGGAGAGATTCATTTCAAGGGTCCAAAGCTCAGTAGTAGAGCATTTGACTGCACAACAAGAGAGCCCACTCATGGACCTCAACAAGAGCATGAGGAATTCCCTCACCAAGAAATCCCTGAGATGCCTCAAGAGATACATTTTCCTCCACACAACTATTGGGAGAAACTAAGGATTTGAGCACCAAAATCACTAGGGATGAAGCAACAAAAGCAAGGAAGAGACATAGAGGAGCTCAAAAGCACCATTGGTTCTTCAAGAGGAAGACGCCACCCTCACTAAGGTGGACTCATTCCTTAATCTCTTTGTCTATTTATTTTTCTGTTTTCAGTTTTTGAGCTTCATGTTTGTCTATGTTTGTGTCTTCATTACATGATCATTAGTGTCTAGTGTTTATGTCTTAAAGGTATGAATAATTCTATGAACCCTTTACCTCTCTTAAATGAAAAATGTGCTTAATTACAAAAGAACAAGAAGTACTTGGATTTCAAATTTTATCTTGAAATTAGTTTAATTATTTTGATGTGGTGGCAATACTTTTTGTTTTCTGAATGAATGCTTGAACAGTGCATATTTTTTATAGTGAAGTTTATGAATGTTAAAATTGTTGGCTCTTGAAAGAATAATGAACAAAGAGAAATGTTATTGATAATCTGAAAAATCATGAAATTGATTCTTGAAGCAAGAAAAAGCAAAAAAAAAAAAAGAAAGAAAGAAAGGAAAAGAAAAAGCAAGCAGGAAAAGCCAATAGCCCTTTAAACCAAAAGGCAAGGGTAAAAAGGATCCAAGGCTTTGAGCATTAATGGATATGAGGGCCCAAGGAATAAAATCCAGGCCTAAGCGGCTAAATCAAGCTGTCCCTAACCATGTGCTTGTGTCATGAAGGTCCAAGTGAAAAGCTTGAGACTGAGTGGTTAAAGTTGTGATCCAAAGCAAAAGAGTGTGCTTAAGAACTCTGGACGCCTCTAATTGGGGACTTTAGCAAAGCTAAGTCATAATCTGAAAAGGTTCACCCAGTTATGTGTCTGTGGCATTTATGTATCTGGTGGTAATACTGGAAAACAAAGTGCTTAGGGCCACGGCCAAGACTCATAAAGTAGCTGTGTTCAAGAATCAATATACTAAACTAGGAGAATCAATAACACTATCTAAAATTCTAAGTTCCTATAGATGCCAATCATTCTGAATTTCAAAGGATAAAGGGAGATGCCAAAACTGTTCAGAAGCAAAAAGCTACTAGCTCTGCTCATCTAATTAGGACTAAGTTTCATTGATATTGTGAGATTCATTGTATATTCTCTTCTTTTTATCCTATTTTTTTTCAGTTGCTTGGGGACAAGCAACAATTTAAGTTTGGTGTTGTGATGAGCGGATAATTTATACGCTTTTTGGCATTGTTTTTAGATTGTTTTTAGTATGATTTAGTTAGTTTTTAGTATATTTTTATTAGTTTTTAAGCAAAGTTCACATTTCTGGACTTTACTATGAGTTTGTGTGTTTTTTCTGTGATTACAGGTATTTTCTAGCTGAAATTGAGAGACCTGAGCAAAAATCTGATTCAGAGGCTGACAAAGGACTGCTGATGCTGTTGGATTCTGACCTCCCTGCACTCAAAATAGAATTTTCGGAGCTACACGAGTCCAAATGGTGCGCTTTCAACTGCATTGGAAAGTAGACATCTAGGGCTTTCCATCAATATATAATAGTTTATGCTTTGCCCGAATTTAGATGACGCAAACTGGCGTTTAACGCCAGCTTTCTGCCCTATTCTGGCGTTAAACGCTAAAAACAAGTTGCAAAGTAGAGTCAAACGCCAGAAACAAGTTACAAACTGGCGTTTAACTCCAACGGAGACCTCTACTAATGAAAGCTTCAATGCTCAGCCCAAGCACACATCAAGTGGGCCCGGAAGTAGATTTCTGTATCATTTACTTAATTCTGTAACCCTAGTAACTAGTTTAGTACAAATAGAACTTTTTACTATTGTACTAGGGGTCTTTTCCCTATTTTCGAATTCATATGCCATAGAAAGGAGTATGAAAGATTGGATGAAGGCAGTAGGAAAGTAGAGATTTAGAAGGAACAACGCATCTCCATACGCTTATCTGAAATTCTCACCAATGAATTACATAAGTATCCCTATCTTTATTTTACATTTTATTTATCTTTTAATTATTAAAACTCTATAACCATTTGAATCCGCCTGACTGAGATTTACAAAGATGACCATAGCTTGCTTCAAGCCGACAATATCCATGGGATCGACCCTTACTCACGTAAGGTTTATTACTTGGACGACCCAGTGCACTTGCTGGTTAGTTGTGCAAAGTTGTGAAGAAGAGTGATATTACAATTGTGCGTACCAAGTTGTTGGAACCATTGAGATCACAATTTCGTGCACCAGTAAGCGTAGTGTACGCGCACACATGGAGTGACCAACGTTGGAGGCAACGTTGCCAGTCCAACGCTGAGGCCAATGCTCCTCTACATGTTTTGAAAATTGGAGCTGGGATTTTTGCATCCACGCGCACGCGTGCAGCACGCGCACGCGTGGATGAGCTTTCTGAACCCATGGGTGCAAATACGCAAGGCATGCATACGCGTGGGTAAGCAGAATGTTGGCCCTCCAACATTGAGTCAAATGCTAATGACAACAGAATTATCTTGTTTTTAAGGATGGTGTTTGAGTCAACGTTGGCCATCAAACGTTGACTCCAACTTGAGCACCAGAACTTTGCAATTCAAACAGATCTATTCTCAACAGCAAGGAAAACCAATTGGAGCCATTTTCAACCCAATCCCATCAAGGCCAAAAGCCCAATTCATAGATTGAAGATCAAGGGAAGAAAGTGTATAAATATCTTAGAATTTAAGTTAGGAAGGACCTTTTCCCAATTTTTGTTTTACTTTACTACACTTTTACTTCTCGGTTCATTTTACTTTTTTTGCAATTCTTTGAATTCTGCAATGTATCTTTCATTTCCATTTTCATTTTTATTTTGAGAGCTATGAACAACTAAACCCCTTTCATTGGTTTAGGGAGCTATGTGTAAATTCAATGGATCAATACTAGTTTTCATTCTCCTTCCTCTTTCTTTTCTCTTGATTTTACTAGAAATCTTTCGTTCTTCATCCAATTGTGAACCACTGTCATTCCTCCCTTCTTGGGTACAACTTGAATAAGGCTCACCTAGGGGCTGTCTGAAATAGGATACATAATCCAAGCCTTCCAGAGTTGTGACTTCTTTTTGCACTACTTCCTTCATGGCTGGATTTAGTCGCCTTTGTGGTTGCACCATAAGTTTGGCGTCATCCTCTAGCCGGATCTTGTGCATGCATCGGGTTGGACTAATGCCCTTAAGGTCATTTATGGTCTACCCAAGAGCTGTCTTGTTGTCTTCAGCACTTGGATTAGTGCTTCTTCTTCTTGTGGCTCTAGAGTAAAGCTCATAATCACAGGGTAAGTGTCCCCATCTCCTAGAAATGCATATTTCAAGGATGGTGGGAACGGTTTGAGCTTGAATTTGAGAGGTCTATCCTCCTCTTTAGGAGCTTTTAAATTCTCCTTCATTTCTTCTGGTTCCTCCAAATCAGGCTTGCCATCATAAAAGATGTCATTCAGCTCTTCTTCGAGTCTCTCAACTATGTTCACTTCTTACACCAGGGAATCAATGATATCAATGCTCATGCATTCCTCTAGGGTGTCTAGGTGCTGCATAGCTTTGACAGCATTCATCACGAATTCATCCTCATTAACTCTCAGAGTTACTTCCCCTTTTTGAACGTCAATGAGGGTTCGACTTGTAACTAGGAAGGGTCTTCCTAAAATGAGGGATACACTCTTGTGCTCATCTATTTTCAGCACCACAATGTCTATGGGTAAAGCAAAGGATCCAACCCTAACAATCATGTCTTCCACCATACCTAGAGGAAACTTGACAGAGCCATCAGCTAACTGAAGGCATATGCGGGTTGGCTTGACTTCTCGACTCAAGCAGAGCTTCTTTATCAATGATGCAGGCATCAGGTTAATTCTTGCTCCCAGATCACATAGGGTTGTCCTTGTGCAGGCATCCCCTAGGGTGCATGGTATTATGAAACTCCTAGGATCCTAAAGCTTCTCTGGTAAGCTCTTCTGGATTACTGCATTGCATTCTTCAGTGAGGGGGACTATTTCTACCTCTCTCCAATCCTTCATGTGACTTAATATGTCTTTCATGAACTTAGCATAAGATGGTATCTGTTCAAGAGCATCTGCAAAAAGGATTGATCTCTAGTGTCTTGAGATAGTCTGCTAAGCGGGAAAACTGCTTATCTTTTTCTGCTTGACAGAGCTTCTGGAGAAATGGCATCTTGGTCCTGTACTCATCAACCTTAGTTGATGTAGGTTGAGTGCCTATAGTACTGGAATGGGGGTTATTGGCTTACATAGGGAGGGTGTTATCAGCAGTTGCATGTGTCTGATCACCCCTACTTGGGCGTTCAACGCCCTTGCTGCCCCCTTCCTGGCGTTCAATGCCAGAAGCATTGCTCCCTTCCAGGCGTTGGATGCCAGTAGCATGCCTCTCTGGGCGTTCAACGCCCTTAGAGGTGCCCTGGACTGTAGTTTGCTCACCTTCTGTCAGCTCATTCTCTTCTTGCCTCTTATGGCTCTGGGGTTTGTTATTTAGTGTCCTTCCACTCTTTAATTGGATGGCTTGGTACTCTTCTTTTATCTGTGCAGAAAAGTGTTGCTCTGCCTGGTCCAACTATGATTCTATATTCCTTATAGTGGCTTTGGTCTGCTGCATAAAGCCTTGCTGGCTCTTTACAAGTTCTGCTACTGCAGGTGCCAGGTCAAGAGTGCTTTGAGGCTGTGGAGGTTGAGGAGGAGGGTTGTTAACTGAACTTTGCAGGTTCAACACTTTTTGTGTGAGAAAGTTCAGCTGTTGGACTAAAGATTCATTTTGTTCATGAATAGCGGATTCGATTTCCACTCCGTTGTCTTCCCTTTTCATTTGGGTCTTCTCTGATGAGTATAGGTATTGGTTGTTAGCCACCATCTCAATGAGTTCGTTGGCCTCCTCCAGAGTTTTCTTCTTGTGTAAAGAGGCACCTGCAGAATTATCCAGGGATACCTTGGCTCTTTCAGAGAGTCCGTCATAGTAGATATCCAGCTTGACCCACTCTGTGAACATTTTAATGGGAAATTTTCTGAGCCTCAACTTGTACCTTTCCCAGGCGTCATAGAGAGACTCACTCTCTTCCGACTTAAAAGTCTGAATATTCCTCCGTAGCTTAGTTAGCTTCCTTGGCGGAAAGTACTTGTTTAGAAATTTGTTGACTACCTCACTCCAAGTGTTCAAGCTCTTCTTGGGTTGGACATCCAACCAATCTTTTGCTTGATCTCTCGAAGTAAATGGGAAGAGCATCATCCTTTAGACTTCAGGATCCACTCCATGAGTCTTTACAGTGTCACATATCTGCAAGAAATCTGATATAAACTTGTTAGGGTCTTCCTGCGGAAGCCCATGAAACTAGCAAGTTTGTTGCACCACGATGATCAACTGTGGGTTGAGCTCAAAATTGTCTACTTCAATAGGAGGTGTACTAATGCTCCTTCCATAGAAGTCAGGAGTGAGAGTTGTATAAGACCCCAAAGTTCTTCTAGGTTATGCATCCTCATTTGGATCCATAGTGATTTTTGGTATTCCTGCACAAGTAAGAGACAAAGAAAAGTGAGAGTCTCTATGTCAAAGTATAGAGAGCTCCCAGTGAGATACCCAAAAAGAAACAAGAAATAATTTTTTTCAAATATCGAAAATAAATAAATAAAATAAGAACTAATTCAAAAAATAAAATAAAAAATTTAATTAAAAAAATTGAAAAAAATAAGAAAAGGAAAGATTAAGAAAAGATATGACAATCAATTAACTAAAAAAAGAGATTTGAAAATTAAATTGTAATTTTCGAAAAAAAAGAGAGAGAAATAAGTAGATGATTTTTGAAAATAAGAGAGAAATTAGTTAGGAAGTTTTGAAAAAGAGGAAAGTGAAAGAAGAGTAGAGAAGAGAATAAGATAAAATAAGTAACCAACTAATCAATAATATTTGAAAATAAAGTAAAAGATTTGATTTTGAAATTTTGAAAAAGAAAGTTAAAGAAAGATTTTGAAAATTAAAATTTGAAAGAATAAGTCAAACAAGATAAGACAAGAATTGAAAAGATTTGAAAATATTTGATTTTGAAAATTTTTGAATTTGAATTTTCAAAAAAATTTGATTTTGAAATTTTAAATTGATTTAAGATAAGATAAATATTTGAAAAAGATTTGAAAAGATAAGGTATGATAAAGATTTGAAAAATTTTTTAAAGGAAAGATATAATAAAGATTTGAAAAGATTAGATCTTAAAATTAAAATTAAAAATTAAAACTTTACCAACAAGAAAACACCAAACTTAAAATTTTTAAATCAAGATAAGAAAAGGTAGCAAGATTTTTGAAAATTTGAAGAAAGATAAGATAAATATTTTTTTGGATTTTCAAATTTTTAAAGAAAAACAACTAAGAACACCAAACTTGAAAATTTTAAGATCAAAGACACTAATTTTTTGAAAATTAAGAAGATAAACAACTAAGAGACACCAAACTTAAAATTTTTAAGATCAAACAAAGAAAAACACCAAGAACAATTCGAATACCAAGAAGAAAAACAAGAACAATTTTCCAAAAACTCAAGAAAAGACAGACCAATAGAAAACCAAGAAAAGGTTCCAAACTTAAGGACTGACACAAGACTCAAACAAAAGAAAAAAGATTACTAAAGAGAACAAAATTTTTTGAAAAATTTTTGAAAAAAAAAACCAGAAACACAATTGAAAGAACAATTAAACCTCAAAAGTACCTAATATAAGCAGCAAGATAGTCCGGTAGTTTGTCAATCTTAGAACAATCCCCGGCAATGGCGCCAAAAACTTGGTGCGCGAAATTGACTCCACAAACTTTTGCACAGATGAACCGGCAAGTGCACCGGGTCTTCCAAGTAATACCTCAGGTGAGTGAGGGTCGAATCCCACAGAGATTGTCGGATTTAGCAAGCAATGGCTATCTTGCGGATCTCAGTCAGCGATTAGAAAAGATGGTTGTTTGGTTGAAAAACGCATAAAACATAATGAGAAAAGAGTTACCGGATTGGTGTTAAATCAATGATAAGAGAGCGGTTGAGGCTTCGGAGATGCTTTCTCTTTCTGGATCAACTTTTCTCACTATCTACTTCAACAATGGATTATTCATTCCATGGCGTACTGTAAGTGATTAACGCCGGGGCTAGAGGTCATTAATCTCCTCTACTTCAGATCAAACGCTGGTGCTAATGGTCATCCAATCTGAACGAAGGTGAAGCTCTAGTAATTCAGTCCCTTGAAGATCCTACTCGAAACACCACAGACAAGGTCGGATCTTCTGGATCAGAGAATAAAGCTTTATGATCCTAGCTTATACCACAAAGGCCCTAATCGCCCCATACCTCGGCTGAACAGATGTTCCCATGTCCCCAACGAAGTCGTGGATTAGCCGTCTAAGAGATGTATAATCAAGCTTGTGGTTCAATACTATCCTGCTAAGGACTCGCAAGAACCCATGTAGAAAATGGGTCATACACTCCTTCCACATGGTTTCATTAGATTGAAGAACGAAGATACATCTTAGAATGGAATCAAACACAGATTAAAATAGAAACAGTAATATTATTAATCTATCAGAATCAGTAGAACTCCTAACCTTAACCTAGGAGGTTTAGTTGCTCATGATTTACAAAGAAACACCGGTGAATTCGAAAATATGGCAAAAAGTCCTAAACAAGGGTGATCCTTGTTCTATATATACTAATGTAGTAACAAGAGATTACAGAAATAAGACAGACTAGACTCTTGGTGTGAAAATCCACTTCTTGGGCCCGCTTGGTGAGTGTTTGGGCTGAGCTTTCAGTGAATCCACGTGTTGAGACTCCCCTTGGGGAGTTGGACGCCAGCCTTACTCCCATTTGTGTGTCCAACTCCAGGCTTGCTCCCTTTTGGGTGTTAAACTCCAGACAGGGGGAGTAAGATGGGCATTCAATGCCCATTTTGAACCATCATTTCCATAGAAAAGCATGACTATTATATATGGCTGAAAATCTCTGGAAGTTAGCTTTCCAACGCCGTTGAGAATGCTGCATTTAGACCACTGTAACTCTAGATATGCTCGTTTGAATGCACGGAGATCAGAATCTGACAGCATTGATGAGGGAAAAATGATTCCACACAAACTCACCAGCAAGTGTACCAGGTCGCATCAAGTAGTAAAACTCATAAAAAGTGAGGTCGATCCCACAAGGATTGATGGATCAAGCAACTTTAGTGAGTGATCAGTCTAATCAAGCAGACAGTAGTGAATTGGGTCAAATTGAACTAGCAGAAAGTAAATTGCAATGAATTTAAAGTGCAGAATGTAAATCAGCAGAAACTTAAAGAGCAAGAAATGTAAATTGCAGCAAATGTAAAGGAAATTGGGTGCTGGGAAATTAAATGAAAGCAGTATATCAGAACTTAGAACAATCGCAGAAGAATTAAATTGCATGAAAAGTAAATTCAGATCACAGCAAACTCAAATGTAAAGTTGTAGAAAGTAAAATTGCAGAAGAGAATTACAAAAGTTGAGAATTTCATTGAAATAAAACTGAATTCAATACTGAAGTGCAGAAAAATAAAAGTGTATGAAAGAGAGCCTTCTATTCTACTCCTACTCCTACTCCTACTGTTGTCTACTACTACTGTAGCCTACTGTCCGTGTGTGCTCTTTGAAATGCAACTAATGCCTTTATAGAGGCTTTATAAAATGAAAATGAAATTGTAAACAAATTACAAGTAAATGAAATTCCTATTCTAACTATGTCTTGTGGCTTTGAGTGATGTCAATGGGCTTTGCTTGCTTTGGAGCCTCAATAGGCTTTGAATCATATTAAAGAGCCAAAAATTGCACTTCCAGGAGGGCGTAGCGTTCATTAAGTGAGCGGAACGCTTTTACACCCACGCATACGCGTCCTCTGCGCATGCACGTCCTTTTTTATTTTGGGCTACCACGCGTACGCGTCCCTTACGCTTACGCGTGCATTGGCAATCTGGTGCGTCGATGCGTGCGCGTCATCTACGCGTGCGCGTCCCTTACAGCGTTCACCAAACGAGCATAGCGTTCTTCAATTGAGCACTCCACCACGCGTACACATCATGTACGCGTACGCGTGGATTGCACAATGCCAATTCCACGCTATTGCTCCATCCACGCTTGCGCGTGCTTCTTAAGGTATTCTCCATCGATACGTGGGCGTCGTGTACGCGTGCGCGTCGATTACAAAAGCTTCAACTCCGGATTTGAACGTTCCCGAAAATGCTCGCTTAATGAACGTAGCGTTCTCTTTGAAAACTAGCGGCAATCACTTCCACACGTATGCGTCATTCACGCGTACGCGTGGGTCTTCAAAATTTGTTGCCTGACGCGTAAGCATCCTGTACGCGTGTGCATCGTGGCGTTTTCGCGCCAAGAGTTTTTTCCTTATTTAAATCATGGGCCACGCTTTTAAAAGCGTGGCCTAAGGCTCCAAAGTGTGCCCAAGCTAAAAAATGTGCCCCAAAATTCCTCTTTTCTCCTTTTTAGCTTATTTTGTGATTTTTTGCTTCCTTTTCCACTAATTTCCTACAAAGTTTATAAAATCAAAAGTTCAAAGCAATATACTATTTAAGCACAAAAATACTCAATAATTAAGCATTAATCATCAATTTCTTGTATGAGAAAGCATAGAAAACATGCACATGATGACATGTCATCACAACACCAAACTTAAACATTGTTTGTCCCCAAGTAAGAAAAGAATCATGCAGTAAGTTTTGACAAACCAAGGTGAGCAGGATAGCAAGTTAATGTTCATGGTAGGCTAGTTTTCTATGCATGCTACAATCACAAGAAATGTAGATGATTAATGCTTTTATCTAGCTCATTTTATGAAATCTTTTCCTTATATTTCTCCTTTGAAACAAGCTTTTTATTTTCTTATTAGCTTCTCCTTTTGGGTGTTTTGCCACATGATTTGATAACAAAGCTACGACTCTAAATGCTTTGTTTTCAAGTATTACCACTTGATACATAAGCACCACAAGCATTTAATTAGAGGACTTCTTTAAGCTCATTTGTTTCTTTTCTTTACTCTCTAATCATTGATGCTCAGAGCCTTGAGCTTTGAGGGAGTGCATTTGCACTTGAGCCTAGCCTTGACTCTAAGTGTTTTGTTTTCAAGCTTTTTGCCTGATACATAAACGCCACAAGTACTTAACAAATGAATTGTCACTGGTACTCAGAGCCTTCAACTTTCTCATTCTTTCCCTTTTTCTTTTCTTGCCTTAATTTGCAATTGCTTGATGCATGGAAAACTTGTCTCATAACAAATTTCCTTCGGCAAGTGTACCAAATTTGTCGTCAAGTAAAAACTCACAATAGAGTGAGGTCGAATCCCACAGGGATTGATTGATCAAGCAACTTTAATTAGAGGAATGTTCTAGTTGAGCGAATCAGAATTTGAGTTAAGAATTGCAGAAAATTAAATGGCGGGAAAATAAATAACAGAAAAGTAAATGCTAGAAATAAGAGCTGAATGTAGATGACGGAAAGTAAATTGCAGAATCTTAAATGGGAATGGGGAAATTGCTCATAAAAGTAAATGACAGAAATTAAAGAGAATGGGTAAGATCATAAATGGGGAGTTCATTGGGCTTAGGAGATGTTGCATTCTCCGGATCAATTTCATTTTCATCTCTTCCTCACTCAATGCACTCATTGATCTCCTTGGAAATCTTAAGTGATCGAATTACAATTTCTTGTAATTCAATCTCTCAAATCTTGATCAATAGCCAATTCCTTGGTCAATTGCTCATGAGAAGAGATGAAGTATGGTCACTGATTATACCACATGCATTTCCCAAATCAAGTGTTGAGAGGATTATAGTCACAAATCCATCCAAACCTAATTTGGTGCAGCATGAGAAAGCATTTCTAGCATGATCTCTTCATTCCTCATTCAAGGTTCAGAAGAGATCCAAGTATGAATAGCTTCTTTTCCAAGATAACTACCCAATTGGATGAAGATCGAAAGCTTTCAAGTAAAATCAAGAGGAAAGATAGATGAAGAATAATGAAAACTAGTATTGATCCATCAAATTACAACAGAGCTCCCTAACACAATGAAAGGGGTTTAGTTGTTCATAGCTCTGGAAAATGAAAACAAAGATGGAGAATACATCATGAAACTAGAAGTACAGAGAAAGTAAAATACAGAGAGTAGTTCTATGCCAAGAGGCTCCCTAAAATTTCCAACCCTCAATTTAATTCAAAGCTACTCCTATATATACTACTCTTCTGTTCTTCTAGTTGGCTCTTCAAGTCTTGGGTATGGGCCTTTGGATCTTGAGTTTGAAGCACTTCTCTTCTTCATTGGGCCTGGCTTTACTTGCAAAGAGAAAGTGTAAAGTGGGCAGAGACTTTAGCTCAGGACGTTAGTAGTGTTAACGTTCAGTGAAAATATGGGTTCAAGAACGTTAGTGATAATCACCTTTTTCACTAACGTTCCTCACCAAAGTAAGAGCCACGTTAACTTCAACGTTAGTGGCACAAACGTTGCCACTAACGTTGCCTCTATGCCCTTCGCACACGTTACTGGGACTTACCTTTCCCAGTAACGTTGAGAAGTCTCCCCCTTCCTTACGTTAGAGTCCACGTTACCAACCTTTGAGAACGTTAGTAACACTTACCATTGTCACTAACGTTCCAATGTGCTCCTATTTCTCACGTTAGAGTCTACGTTAACTAGGTTAACGTGGCCATGCTAGCCATCTCCAACGTTAGTGACAAAGTTGAGTGTCACTAACGTTGGCTCATCATTCCCTTATCCACGTTAGCTTCCACGTTAACTAAGTTAACGTGGGAGTTAACGTGGCTCATAGTGGCTTGTGTGGGCTCATTCCAATGTTAGTGACAATGTTGGGTGTCACTAACGTTGGTGATCTCCTCCTTTCTTCACGTTAACTTCCACGTTAACTAAGTTAACGTGGGAGTTAACGTGGCTTATTGGGGCTTGTGTGGGTTCCTTCCAATGTTAGTGACAATGTTTGGTGTCACTAACGTTGTCGACCACCTTGTTTCTTCACGTTAGCTTCCACGTTAACTAGGTTAACGTGGAAGTTAACGTGGCTTATTGTGACTTGGCCAACGTTAGTGATAAAGTTGAATGTCACTAACATTGGCTTCCCCTTTACTTCTTAACGTTAGAGGCCCACTTGAATATTCTTTGCTTGAGACAGATGGACAACTTAGAGCTCTTTGTGGCTTTAAGAGCAAAAGGGAGATGGTTAATGGTTGGCAACGCCATCCTAGGTTCGTTATGGTTGGATGTTCAAGATCTAAGTGTAATGGTTGGTATAAGTCTCAATTGAATGGGTCTAGGCAGTTGTTTGGATGTCTCACTGAGAATTCCGATTGCTCACCACCCAAGTGGAAAAATGATGATCAACAAGAAGACAGGTGCAAAAGCAAGGTTTGGGACCCCGGAATTCATTCTAGCAATCAACACTCTTGGGGCCTTGTCACATGCTTTAACTTGCTTGAAGGCTTTATGCAACTAGTGTGGGATCCCGGAGGCTATTGGAATTGCAAATATTGGTGGGGATTCCTGGATGAGTTCAAGCACAAGCCACCATAACAAGGGATTCACCAATTGTCCAACTTAAGGACTTTAACTAAAAGTGTTATGTGGGAGACAACCCACCATGGTATGATCTTTCATTTTTATTCTTCGTTTTATTCTCTTTTATTTTTATTAGTGTTCATTAATAATTTTTGCATATTCATCTGCATGCTGCATTCTGCATTCTACATAAAAAAAAGGGGGAGGGGGGTAACCCACACGTGCGCGTAGGCCATGCGTGGGGGTCGATTCCAAGTTTTGCTAGCCCATCCAATGAACAGAAAGTTTTGATGGAATCGTGTGGCTGGTGTGCTCTGTGCACAATTCGACCCACGCGTACGCGTGCATCACGCGTGCGCGTCACTTGCAACTTGGGAAATCCACGTGTACGCGTCAAGCACGCGCACGCGTGGATATGGAAATCGGCATAAATGGGTGATTGACCCGAGAGTTATGCTGCCCTCGCACTGGAACTGTGCTAGAGGCACAAATTCAATCACGCGTACGCGTCCCTGACGCGTGCGCGTCATTTCGCTTTCAGACCACCCACGCGTATGCGTGAGTGAAGCTTACGCGTCAGATGGCCAACTCAGATGTCACGCATACGCGTGATGCACACGTGCGCATGGCGCTCCGTTTTTTAATTCTTGGTTCTTTCTTCTCTCTTTTCTCCTTCTTTCTTCCTCCATTCTTACTTACTTCTTCTTCATATCTTTAACTTCTCATCCCTATTCGTTTCCATTCTGTTTTACTTAAATTTTTTGTATACTTTCATTCATTGCATTTCAATTGTGTGCATGTTTTTATTTTTCTGTTGGTGTTAAATTTTCTTATTCAACTGTTACATCTTTTCTTGAATTATTCTGGTGCTTCAAGACTTGTTCTGTTCCGATTGGGTAATATTATTTAAGTCAATGCTAATCTTTTCTGATAGTTGTACTCTTTTTGCATCGACATGAATTTAATTGATATGCCATTTGCTTCTACTGCTTTCTCCCTTGCATCTTGTAGCTACCATGTAATTCAGACCCTCATTATTTTGCATTAACCCAACCATATTTTATTTATTTTCTATCTTTGTTTCTGGGTTACTTTTCTTCTTTTTCCTCTTCTTTCAGGATGGCCACCGAGAAGAGAAAGGAAAAGCTTCTCAATGGGACGACAGACAAGTTCCATCCACACAGTTGATGAGATATTTTGGTGAGAAACGAATCTCTCACAAAACATCACAAAACTAACCGGCAAGTGTACCGGGTCGTATCAAGTAATAAAAACTCACGGGAGTGAGGTCGATCCCACAGGGATTGAAGGATTGAGCAATTTTAGTTTAGTGGTTGATTTAGTCAAGCGAATCAAGTGTTGGTTGGGTGATTTGTGATTTGCAGAATGTAAATTGCATGAAATTAAAGAGAGCGGGAAAGTAAATTGCTGAAACTTAAAGAACAAGAAATTAAATGACAGAAACTTAAAGTGCAAGAAATGTAAATTGCAGAATCTTAAAGTGCAAGAAATGTAAATTGCTTGAAATGTAAAGGGGATTGGGATGTGGATTTGCAGAATTTAAACAAAGAAAAAAAAACTAAATTGCATCAAACAGAAGAGGGAAAGGGAATTAGGATTGAACCGGATCTTGAAGCAGTAAAGTAAATGAACAATGAAAGCATTAAACAGAGAATTGAAATGAGAATTCAGATCTCAGGACCCAGAGACTAGAAAACCAAGTCTAGATCTCAATGCCTTCCTAGATCCAACAAGAACAATAGCAAAGAAATTGTAAATTGCAAAGAAAAGAGATGAAGAACAATGAACCGGAAATGAAATTCAATTAACAGTAAAGTAAAGAAACAGAGAGATCCAAGATTGAGATTGAAACAGAATTTCTTCAATTCTCCAATCCAAGATCCAAGACAAAAGTAAAATTGAAATTGAAAGCAATGAAAACAAAGAAATTAAAGTTCACTCAGTAACAAAAGCTCTCCAAAACTATTCTGAAAATTCTAAAAGGAAAGCTCGCCGAATAACTTGAATTCTATCCTATTTATACACTTTCAAAAATGATCTTCAAGCCTTGAGTTGGGCCTTTGTTCTTGGTGGAATTGGGTTGAAAGAGGCCTTGGTTGATTGCTCTTTGAAGATTGAAGAAGAACCGAAGTGAACCAATTGAACCGGTTTTTGAAGTTGGCCAAAGATGATCTCAACGTTAGGGCCAAAGTTAGGGGTCTAACTTTGACCCCAACTTTTCATAGCAGCAAGCATAATTTTCTGGTTTGGACGTTGGTGCCAACGTTAGGGGTCTAACTTTGACCCTAACGTTGACCTTGCTTATGCATGTTCATGGCGCCAACTTTGTCCTCTTGTCATGTTGCCAATTTTATGCCCAATATAGACTATCATATATGGTTGGAAAGCTCTGAATGTCAGCTTTCTAACCCACTTAGAATCACTTCAATTGGACATCTACAACTCAAGTTATGATCATTTGAAGAGGGCATGGTCGCTGGCTTTGGTGTGCAGCGTTTGAGGTAACGTTAGCCTCAAACGTTGGCGAAAACGCCAGTTCTGGAGGCTCAAATGTATTGTCCACCCCATACTATTATACATTGTTGGAAAGCCCTGGATGTCTACTTTCCAATGCCGTTGGGAGCACATCATTTGGAGCTCTACAGCTCGAGTTATACTCCATTGAAGGTGCAGAGGTCGAGTGGCCTCACTGCAGGTTGCCACCATGTTCATTTATGCACATTGCGGGGCAGTTTTCTCCCTCAATTTTAGTGTCCACCATGCAGTGCCATATATGCTTGGAAAGCTCTTGATTCCTACTTTCCAATGCTTCTTGAATCACCTCATTTGGAGCTCTGTAGCTCAAGTTATTCTTGTTGGAAGTATACCCCTTGCATGCCTTGTGGTGTGTGGCGCCAACGTTAGCCTCCAAGTTAGGGGGCTAACGTTGGCGCAAACGTTGGCCCTTCCCCCTTTGTGATTCATGTGCCAACGTTAGCCTCCAAGTTAGGGGGCTAACGTTGGCGCAAACGTTGGTGCCCAGGGGAGAACTTCTCTTGCCAACGTTAGGCTCCAAGTTAGGGGGCTAACGTTGGCTCAAACGTGGGGAGCCCAGGGAGTAATCTTCATGCCCAACGTTAGCCTCCAAGTTAGGGGGCTAACGTTGGGGCTAACTTCATGCCTCCAGGTTCAATTTCACTTATTCCATTCTTCACTTCTAGCCATTCCTCTTTGCTTCAACCTTTCTCCAAGCTTTCTTCACCTATCATTAATCAACCAAACTCATCAAAGCTATGCTCAAAATCATGAGATATTCATTCTTTCATAATATGTGACAATTTTAGCATAAAACCTCATGAAATAGCATGAATTCATACATGGTTGATTAACTCAAAGGAAACATGAAAATCTACCCAATTGGCTTGCTTATGGCTCAAGAAAGTGCATAATTCAATTGAAAACAAAAGAAAAAGGCTAGTTAAAATAGGCTAAGATGACTTGTCATCAACAGTCTATGGAAAAAAGCATCAGTATAGCAACCCGTCCACTTTCATATCTCAGCATGCACCGAAGACGGTGCAATCTTTAAGTGTGGGGAGGTCAATACCGACTTACCTTTCCCAGTAACGTTGAGAAGTCTCCCCCTTCCTTACATTAGAGTCCACGTTAACTTAGTTAACGTGGCTCTTTTAACGTAGGCTTGCCAACCTTCGAGAACGTTAGTGACACTTACCATTGTCACTAACGTTCCAATGTGCCCCTATTTCTCACGTTAGAGTCCACGTTAATTAGGTTAACGTGGCTTCTAACGTGGCCATGCTAGCCATCTCCAACGTTAGTGACAAAGTTGAGTGTCACTAATGTTGGCTCATCATTCCCTTATCCACGTTAGCTTCCACGTTAACTAAGTTAACGTGGGAGTTAACGTGGCTCATAGTGGCTTGTGTGGGCTCATTCCAATGTTAGTGACAATGTTGGGTGTCACTAACGTTGGCGATCTCCTCCATTCTTCACGTTAACTTCCACGTTAACTAAGTTAACGTGGGAGTTAACGTGGCTTATTGGGGCTTGTGTGGGTTCCTTCCAACGTTAGTGACAATGTTTGGTGTCACTAACGTTGTCGACCACCTTGTTTCTTCACGTTAGCTTCCACGTTAACTAGGTTAACGTGGAAGTTAACGTGGCTTATTGTGACTTGGCCAATGTTAGTGATAAAGTTGAATGTCACTAACGTTGGCTTCCCCTTTACTTCTTAACGTTAGAGGCCTGTGGCCACTTATGAGCTTGGTCCAACATTAATGATAATGTTAAGTGTCACTAACGTTGGCTCCATTTCCTTTCTTCCACGTTAGAGTTCACGTTAACTTAGTTAACGTGACTCTTAACGTGGGCAATGATGGCTTCGAGAGCGTTATTGGCAATTACTTTTCTCATTAACTTTGCAAGTTACTCCCATTCCACGTTTGTGTTAACGTTAGTGTAACTAACGTAGCCACTAATGTGGTTCTTCTTTGCTTCCTTTGTCCTGAAATCAATCAATAAAGTGCATCAAAGTTCTAATCCAAGTCATGGGAAATGCAACATCCAATTTGTCATTCAATTCATGCAAAATCCTCATGAAATCATGTAAGGTGCACAATGTATGCTCGAATCATGATGTAAGTGAATATCTACCCAAAACTAGCTTATTTCCTAAGGAAATGCATGAAACTACCCTAAAAACAGTAAAGAAAAGGTCAGTGAAACTGGCCAAAATACCCTGGCATCATTGCTTCTTCAAAGTTTTCATGATTTCAAAAATTTCATAAAATGTCATAGATGAAAACTTCGATTAAATAAAATCTAATGCAATTAAGCAACAATTAATCATACTAGCCTTCCAAAACTCATAAGCTCAGTTCTTCTTTAATGCCTTGTTTGTTTATGATCATGATAGTTTATTGCTTTGAACATACAAAATTCAAGATAGTAGTCATAATGTCACAGCAACATGTTACAATTTATAAATCAAGCTATGCTTATTCATACACACATGTATACATAGAAGATAAAGACAATCATGCAAGTTACAGTGCTATAAATAAGTAGGAGGAAAAAGGAACGTTACCACCTTATAGTTCTTCTTTACTGTTGTTGTCCTTTTCCTCCCATTCTTCCCCTTTCCATACCAACTTAGAGTGTTTGCTCATCCTCAAGCAACAATTAGAACCATGGTGATGGGTCTATGATGGATCATGAGTGTCTTACACAAGAAAATGTCAGCAGTATATGTGTTTAAGCAAGCAAAATAAAAAAATTAATCAATGAAGGCACAGGAACCAGAGACATTGTGATTGTAAAAATAAGAGGGTGTGCATGATACATTGCACAAAAGATAAGTGGCACATTAAACTTAGTGTGACACTTTCACTTTGAATTGATGCAAGTATCCAGTAGAGATTGGGAATAAATTTTTGTTGCATAGCAACACCAAACTTAGAATGCAATCACATGTCAATTTATTTGAAATGAAACTAAGCAAATGAAATTGTTATGTCTTAAATACAATCACAAAGTGAAGAATCTATCACGAATAAGAATTTCTTGGTGAGGTATTAACAAAAATAGTTAAGGAGCAAAATAAAAGAAAGCATTAAAACAAAGAAATGACTAAAACAAAGATAAAATTGTCAAACCAAAAGAAGGATAACTTTGCAAAGGCATTATGATTATGGAGACAAGTGGTGTTGCTGAATAAATCGCATAGAAAAAGAAGTGGCACACAAAACTTAAAATCTTAGTGTGATTCTTTCATTTTAGATTTGATATAATCATCCAAAAAGATTGAAAACAAATTGTTGAAGGGCAACACCAAACCTAGAATGTAATCATATCCCAATTTATTGAAATTAAACAAAGTAGAGAAACAAAGTAGAGAAATGAAATGTTACCAAAGGTTGGGTTGCCTCCCAAAAAGCGCTCTTTTAGTGTCATTAGCTTGACATGTTGTTCTTCGCTTTCTTCCTCTTCTTCCAGTTTGTTAAGAGGAATGACCTCAAGGGGGGAGAAGATTCAGCTATTGTCCCTTGTCTTGGTCTTTCCTCAGCAAGCTTCCTTTTGTTATTTGCTGGATTGAACTTGCTTGCTGAATCAGGGGTATCATTGTTTGCAGTTGACTTTTTCTTGAATGTTGTCCTTGGTATCTTGGTCACAATCCTCTCTTCGGTGCTTTTATCAGTTGCCTTCACTTCTTTGATTTCAAGATTTGGTGGTTGTGTGATTGTTGGAGTGCTCTCTGATGACATGCCAACATGTCATATTTTTCTATGCTTTTTCATTTGTTTTCAATAGGTTTTATGTACTTTCTTGAGCCATAAGCAAGCCAATTGGGTAGATTTCCATGTTTCCTTTGATTCAATCAACCATGTATGAATTAATGCAATTTCATGAGATTTTATGCTATAATTGTCATATATTATGAAAGAACAACAAACTCATGATTTTGAGCATAGCTTTGATGTGTTTGGTTGATTGATGATAGGTGAAAAGAGTTTTGAAGAAGGTTGAAGGAAGAAGGAATGGCTAGGAGCAAGAGAGAACAAAAAGTTTGAGCCAAAGTTTGACCTCAAACTTTAGCTCAAACTTTTGGGAGAAAAAAGCTTGCGCCAACGTTTGAGGTCAAACTTTTGCTCAAACGTTGGTGCCACAACAAACACACCCTGGAGGAGCAAAAAGCTTGCGCCAACGTTTGAGGTCAAACTTTTGCTCAAACGTTGGCGCCACACACCACAACAGCCTGAAGGGGCATACTTCCAACAAGAATAACTTGAGCTACAGAGCTCCAAATGAGGTGATTCAAAAAGCAATGGAAAGTAGGAATCGAGAGCTTTCCAAGCATATATGGCATTGCATGGTGGACACTAAAATTGAGGGAGAAAACTGCCCCGAAATGTGCATAAACGAACATGGTGGCAACTTGCAGTGAGGCCAACTGACCTCTGCACCTTCGACGGAGTATAACTCGAGCTGTGAAACTCCAAATGATGCGCTTCCAACGGCATTGGAAAGTAGACATTCAGGGCTTTCCAAAAATGTATAATAGTATTGGGTGGACAATGCATTTGAGCCTCCAGAACCTGGCGTTTTCGTCCACGTTTGAGGTCAAACGTCACCTCAAACGCTGCACACCAAAGCCAGCGACCTTGTCCTCTTCAAAGGGGCATAACTTGAGTTGTAGATGTCCAATTGAGGTGATTCCATATGGGTTAGAAAGCTGACATTCAGAGCTTTCCAACCATATATAATAGTCTATATTGGGCATAAAATTTGCAACGTGACAAGAGGACAAAGTAGCCCCCAAGAAGCATAAAAAAGGGATCCACGTTTGGCTCAAAGTTTGACCTCAAACTTTGGCTCAAACGTGGATGGCAGCAAGGAATGTTAGCTGATATGAAAAGTTTGAGTAAAAGTTTGACCTCAAACTTTTACTCAAGCTTTTTTGGTTCATGGCCCGGTTCACAAATGGGTTTCTCTCCAACTCCAAGAGCAATCAACAGAGGCTATCTCAACCCAATTCCATCAAGAGCAAGGGCCCAATTGACACCACTCAAAGGCACAAGAGATAGTTAGAATAGAAATTTCATTTTAATTGTAATTTGTTTTGAATTTCATTTTCATTTTGTAAAAATGCATATAAATAGGCATCTGTTTCATTTTATTAGAGGCGAGCTCCACTAGGGAGCATTAGGAATACAGAACTCTCTCTCTTTAGTTTTTCTTTTTGTTTTGAATCTTGGGTTGAGAATTGAAGAAATTCTGTTTCAATCTCACCTTGAGAATTCTCTCTGTTTTCTTCTTCTGCAAAATTTCAAGTGAATTGTGATTTGAATCAAAGTTCGTTTCATCGCTTTCATCTTTAATTTTCCTGCATCTTGTTTGCTAGCGGATCAAGGAATGAATTGAGATCTAGACTTGTTTTCTAGTCTCATTGATTTCCTGAGATCTTCAACATCTCATTTACATTTCCTGCACAATTTTAAATTCCTCTACAATTGCTCTAAGTTCTAATTCACTGCAATTTTGCTTCTCTGTTTACATTGCTCCCAATTTACTTTCCTGCAATTTAAGTTTGCTGCAAGAGTTTTGAATTCTGATATATTGCTCTATTTAATTTCCAGCAACCCAGCCCCTTTACTTTTCATGCAATTTACATTTCTTGCAATTTAAGATTCTTGCAATTTACATTTCTTGCCCCTTAAGTTACTTGCCAATTTACACTCTGCAACTTTAAATTCATTGTCATTTACTTTCTGTTGGCTACAATTTCACCCAATCTCACTCAAATGTTAGCTTGACTAAACTAATCACCCACTAAAGTTGCTTGATCCATCAATCCCTGTGGGATCGACCTCACTCACGTGAGTTTTATTACTTGATACGACCCGGTGCACTTGCCGGTTAGTTTTGTGTATTTGGAATTCGTTTTTCGCTTTCCGAAAATACGCATAACTCTCTTCATCAAAAGATTCTTGAATTGGTAGTTCCATGATCCTTTCTTCTATGAAATTTTCTGCTTCACTTACGTGTGGACTTCCTTGATTGTCTTCCTCCAATTCTTCTTCATGATTTTCCAATTTGTTTTTTGGGAGGGAATCTTCATCTTCCATTGTCACTTCAATTAGCCTCTGTGGATATGGAATCCTAGGCTCATATACTTCCACCACCTCTTCCATCATTTCAATTTCACTAGACACAGGGACCTCTTTTTCTTGTTTTTCCACTTCCTCACCCATAAATTGGTCTTCATCCTCACTGTTTGATAGTTCTAAGTTTCTCCTTATTTGCTCTAAGTGCCCATCTATCTTCTTGAGGAGGATTTCTTACTTTTTCCAGGATTGTTCTTGTCTTGCCCATAATTCTCTAGACTTCTAAAGGAGATCCTCTGCTAGCTCAAGAGATGAAGGGTGAGAGAAATCTTGTGGACATGGATGTGTTGTGGTGAAGTTGTTTTGAGGGGTATGGAGTGAATTTTGTGAATTGTGAAATGAATTTTGTGGTTGGTGAAATGAGTTGTATGGATCTTGGATGAAACTTTGTGTTGAGGCATGATAAACCACTATTTTATGGTTTATCTTATGCTGATTTGAGTGACTTTTATCAACTCTCTGCTTACTTATTCATATAATTCGCATGTTTTACATTTTCCTTCCTAATTCTATGCTATGATTGAAAACATGCTTCTTTGGCCTTAAATTACTAATTTTAATCCTCTTTTATTACCATTTGATGCCTTGATATGTGTGATAAGTGATTTCAGAGTTTATAGGGCAGAAATGGCTAAGAGGATGGAAAGGAAGCATTCAAAAGTGGAAGGAATACAAGAAGTTGAAGGAATTGCTAAGCTGTCTAGCCTGACCTCTTCGCACTTAACTGACCATAACTTGAGCTACAGAGGTCCAAATGAGGCGGTTTCAGTTGTGTTGGAAAGCTAACATCTGGAGCTTCGAAATGATATATAATTTACTATAGTTGCCATGCTGTTAGGCGATGCGCTCGCGTGGATCACTCGTACACGTGACCTGGCGAAAGTTCAATCCACGCGTACGTGTGGATGACGCGTACGCGTGACAGAGCCACGTGGTGGACGTATCAGAAATTGCTGGGGGCAATTTTTGAGCTGTTTTTAACCCAGTTTTCGGCCTAAAAATGTAGACTAAAGCCAGGGGACAAGCAGAGACTCAACACGCAACATTCACTTCTCATTATTCACAATTTAGGTTTTAGATGTAGTTTCTAGAGAGATAGAGGCTCTCTCCTCCCTCTAGGTTTTAAGATTTCTCTTCGTCTTAGGTTTATTTCTTCTCAAGTCCAGGTTCAACGTTCCTTTAATTTAGTTTCTCTTCTACTTTTATTTGTTTTAGTACTTTGGTTTATCTATTCTTCTTGTTGGTTCTCTTCTTTTCCAATTTGGTTTATGAACTCCATGTTAGATATGATTTTATATTTAATGCAATTTGAGGTATTTCAGATTTATGATTTTAATTTAGCTTTTTACATTCTTAGCTTGAATTGAGCAATTGGAGACGCTTGAGTTATCAAACTCCTTTGTTGATTAAAAATTGGAAGTTGCTGGTTGATTTGGATACCTCTAAAGCTAGTCTTTCCTTTAGAGTTGACTAGGACTTGAGGAATCAGATTGATTAGTCCACTTGACTTTCCTTTATTTAGTAAGGGTTAACTAAGTGGGAGCAATGAACAATTCTCATGACAATTGATAAGGATAACTAAGATAGGACGTCTAATTCTCATACCTTGCCAAGAGTTCACTTAATTATTAGTTTATTTTCTTATCATTTACATTCCTTGTTCAACCTTTCAAAAATCCAAAAATATACTTTTCCATAACCAAAAATAAATACACCTCCCTGCAATTCCTTTAGAGACGACCTGAGGTTTAAATACTTCAGTTTATTTTTATTTGGGTTTGCTTTAGTGACAAACAAGTTTTTGTACGAAAGGATTCTTTGTTGGTTTAGAAACTATAGTTACAACGTGATGAATTTTGTGAATTTCTTTACCAACATAAAATCCATTCGTCAAAATGGCGCCGTTGCCGGGGAGTTGCAAATGTGTGCCTTATTATTGGTTATTGTAAATATTTGCTTTTTCGTTTCTTTGTTAGTGTTTCTAGTTTTAGGAATTTATTTTCATTAATTTTTATTAGTTTTTGTTTTTACTTGATACTATGAATTCTCACCCCTTTCGCTATGAGTTTAGTTCAAATTATGTTGCAGGGAATGGACGCTATAATGAGAACATACATCGAGGTCGGAACAATCAAAGATGGGAGGAGCCACAATGATTTGATCAACCCTTTCGGCAACAACCTCCTCCAAGGTGCCATGGGCAACGACCGTTCTACGATGCATCCCAAGACAATGGTTATGGTGGACCCTTTCGTGACAACCAACCTCCACCAAATTACTATGGTCAAGAGCCATTCTATGGTGCGTACCAAGATGATGGATATGATGGACCCCCTTGTAGTTACCAGCAAGCCCCACCATATACCTATGAACCCCCTCCTCAACATAATTTTGAACCACCATACTCATAAGCCCCTTACCACCAAACACCTCGATATGACCCTGATCCTTACCCAACATACCAAGAACCTTACGAGCCATACATCCAAGAACCACCACCTCAACACACACCATCTCCATATCCTTATCAAGATGAACCACCTTCCTATCATGAGCCCTTTCTCCTAAAAAATGAACCTTCCTATCCACCCTAACCTCCATTGGATAACAACACTCTTATCTCTACTATCATTGGTCTCACCTCTACACTTCAAAATCTTATATCCCACAGGGACCAACCCTCTACCTCCAAATTACAATCCTCAAGACTTACTGCACCACCATCCTTCGTGAAAGAATACCCACATCTATCAATCCAAGAGCAACATGATCCCAATTATGCTACTGACCCGGAACAAGAGAGAAGGGATCAGTTTCGCGAATTCATACTTCACAAGAAGCTAGAGGAGGCCCTAAAGGTGGAGGTAGGAGAGACACCCTTAAAGGAATTTGTCAAGAGGTGGAAGTCAACAAGGAGGAGCTGGATTGTGTATTAGAGCAAGTGGAGAAAGCCAAAATTATCATAGAAGAAGACGTGGTTGAGGACATGGAGATTAAAGAAGAAGAAGAAGTAAAACCTCCCATGCCCTTGTTAAGTAATGAAGAAGAGATTGAATTGGAAGAAAGCTACCAGGAGAAAGAGGTTGAAATTGAAGAAGCTTGCAAAGAGGTGGAAGTTGTCAAGGAAGAGCTCAAGGGAATGGAGCTGGAAATCACATTGCCAAAGTTGTTGGAGACCTCTCCCCCAAAGCCATCACCATCCATTCCTTCATTCAAGTGGGAATCTTTCATCTCTAAGCTTAATTAGCCCACTTGAATATGCTTTGCTTGAGACAGATGGACAACTTAGAGCTCTTTTTGGCTTTAAGAGCAAAAGGGAGATGGTTAATGGTTGGCAACGCCATCCTAGGTTCGTTATGGTTGGATGTTCAAGATCTAAGTGTAATGGTTGGTATAAGTCTCAATTGAATGGGTCTAGGCAGTTGTTTGGATGTCTCACTGAGAATTCCGATTGCTCACCACCCAAGTAGAAAAATGATGATCATCAAGAAGACGGGTGCAAAAGCAAGGTTTGGGACCCCGGAATTCATTCTAGCAATCAACACTCTTGGGGCCTTGTCACATGCTTTAACTTGCTTGAAGGCTTTATGCAACTAGTGTGGGATCCCAGAGGCTATTGGAATTGCAAACATTGGTGGGGATTCCTGGATGAGTTCAAGCACAAGCCACCATAACAAGGGATTCACCAATTGTCCAACTTAAGGACTTTAACTAAAAGTGCTATGTGGGAGAAAACCCACCATGGTATGATCTTTCATTTTTATTCTTCGTTTTATTCTCTTTTATTTTTATTAGTGTTCATTAATAATTTTTGCATATTCATCTGCATGCTGCATTCTGCATTCTACATAAAAAAAGGGGGAGGGGGTAACCCACACGTACGCGTACGCGTGCACAATTCGACCCACGAGTACGCGTGCATCACGCGTGCGCGTCACTTGCAACTTGGGAAATCCACGTGTACGCGTCAAGCACGCGCACGCGTGGATATGGAAATCGGCATAAATGGGTGATTGACCCAAGAGTTATGCTGCCCTCGCGCTGGAACTGTGCTAGAGGCACAAATTCAATTACGCGTACGCGTCCCTGACGCGTGTGCGTCATTTCGCTTTCAGACCACCCACGCGTACGCGTGAGTGAAGCTGACGCGTCAGATGGCCAACTCAGATGTCACGCATACGCGTGATGCACGCGTGCGCGTGGCGCTCCATTTTTTAATTCTTGGTTCTTTCTTCTCTCTTTTCTCCTTCTTTCTTCCTCCATTCTTGGCCAATTGTGTGCATGTTTTTATTTTTCTATTGGTGTTAAATTTTCTTATTCAACTGTTACATCTTTTCTTGAATTATTCTGGTGCTTCAAGACTTGTTCTGTTCCGATTGGGTAATATTATTTAAGTCAATGCTAATCTTTTCTGATAGTTGTACTCTTTTTGCATCGACATGAATTTAATTGATATGCCATTTACTTCTACTGTTTTCTCCCTTGCATCTTGTAGCTACCATGTAATTCAGACCCTCATTATTTTGCATTAACCCAACCATATTTTATTTGTTTTCTATCTTTGTTTCTGGGTTACTTTTCTTCTTTTTTCTCTTCTTTCAGGATGGCCACCGAGAAGGGAAAGGAAAAGCTTATCAATGGGACGACAGACAAGTTCCATCCGTACAGTCTATGGAGAAAAGCATCAGTATAGCAACCCATCCACTTGCACATCTCAGCATGCACCGAGGACGGTGCAATCTTTAAGTGTGGGGAGGTCGATACCGACTTCCGTAGGTTAGTTATTTTCTTCTCAACATCAATGTTTTATTTTCTTTGTTAGTTCATTGTTGTATTTGCACGTTTGATTGCATGTTTGCTTGATTTTTTGCATATTTTTTCACTACTTGGTTGAAGTGACGAATTCTTTTTCAAGACCCTTTTTTTATAACATTTCACTAATTTAAATTAAAACTTTTTTGTTAGACTTGTTTGAAGATTCTAATTTGGAACATGGTTGATAGCTAAGAACACACAACCTGTGAGATTTGAGCTTAATTATATGGTTACATTATTTAACCATGATTTTTATTCTTGTGTGTTTTCTTATCTATGATTGCAATCTATATTTTGTTCCATTCTATATGTCCATTGTTTAGTGCATTTACATGCATACATATGATTGAGGTCATCCTTTGTTATTAGTTCACTTATCCCAAATAGACTACCCTTTCAATCATCTTTGTTTGCCACCTTGAGCCTTTTAATTCCCGTTTGTTCTATATTTTACCACATCACTAGCCTTAAGCGAAAAACAATTAATTATCCCAAGTGAATCTTTGGTTAGCTTAAGTTAGAGATTGTGTATCAATTAAGTGTGGGGAACTGTGGGAACTTGGGTTGATAAAAGTGTACAGTGTTTCATTGACAAAATATTGGGAATTTGGGTACCTACTCATGTGAGACCAGAAAAATTAAAGATCTATGTGCATTGATATGTTATGCTTACTTTTATATTTTTAATTAAAAAATAAAAAAAAGAGAAGAAATAAAAAAAATATTCAAATAAATAAATAAATAAGGAATTAAATAAGGGGACAAAATTACCCCAATGTTAAGTTTAATAAAAGATCAATGCATATGTGATAAAATTAAAGACATATTTGGTACATGAGTATGTGATAAAAAAGTGGAAATTATGGGTAGCTAGGCATGATTTTAGAATTACATAGAGTGTGTGTGTGTGTGTGTTAGGTGTAAGCTTAGGTTAGTCAAAGATTCATATTATAGCTCACTTGGCCATACATATATCCTCACCCTTACCTTAGCCCCATTACAACCCTGAAAAGACCTCATGACGTTTGCATTGGTATACTTAATTCTTGTTGATTGGTTAGATGAAGAACAAAGTCTAGAAAGCATGACTAGAGAAGAGTAGAGTGACTGACCCTAGACACTTGAGAGATTAGAGTGCATATACACTACCAGTGAGGGTTCAATGCTTGATTCTATGTTCTCTGCTTTCATAAGCTGTCCTCTTACAAGTTTACCTGTCTTTTATTATGTGATTTGAATTAGTGGAATCCGATTTATTTTTATCTTGGAAAACTTATTCACTTTCGACCAAGTATACAGAACTATCTTAGCATATAGTTGCATTCATATATAGGTTGCATCTCATAAGTCTTACTTTCCCCTATTCATTCTTTCTATTTCCTTGAGCTTAGCATGAGGACATGCTAATGTTTAAGTGTGGGGAGATTGATAAACCACTATTTTATGGTTTATCTTGTGCTGATTTGAGTGGCTTGTATCAACTCTCAGCTCACTTATTCATATAATTCGCATGTTTTACATTTTCCTTCCTAATTATGTGCTATGATTGAAAACATGCTTCTTTGGCCTTAAATTACTAATTTTAATCCTTTTTTATTACCATTCGATGCCTTCATATGTGTGTTAAGTGATTTCAGGGTTTATAGGGCTGGAATGGCTTAGAGGATGGAAAGGAAGCATACAAAAGTGGAAGGAATATAAGAAGTTGAAGGAATTGCTAAGCTGTCCAGCCTGACCTCTTTGCACTTAACTGACCATAACTTGAGCTACAAATATCTAAATGAGGCGGTTCTAGTTGCGTTGGAAAGCTAACATTCAGGGCTTCGAAATGATATATAATATGCCATAGTTGGCATGCTGTTAGGCGATGCGCATGCATGGATCACTCGTACATGTGACCTGGCGAAAGTTTAATCCACGCGTACGCATGGATGACGCGTACGTGTGACAGAGCCACGTGGTGGACGTATCAGAAATTGCTGGGGGCAATTTCTGGGCTGTTTTTGACCTAGTTTTTGGTCTAGAAACACAGACTAAAGCCAGGGGACAAGCAGAGACTCAACACACAACATTCACTTCTCATTATTCACAATTTAGGTTTTAGATGTAGTTTCTAGAGAGAGAGGCTCTCTCATCTCTCTAGGTTTTAGGATTTCTCTTAGTTTTAGGTATATTTCTTCTCAATTCCAGGTTCAATGTTCCTTTAATTTAGTTTCTCTTCTACTTTTATTTGTTCTAGTACACTGGTTTATCTATTCTTCTTGTTGGTTCTCTTATTTTCCAATTTGGTTTATGAACTCCATGTTAGATATGATTTTATATTTAACGCAATTTGAGGTATTTCAGATTTATGAGTTTAATTTATCTTTTTACATTCTTAGCTTGAATTGAATAATTGGAGACACTTGAGTTATCAAACTCCTTTGTTCATTAAAAATTGGAAGTTGCTAGTTGATTTGGATACCTCTAAAGCTAGTCTTTCCGTAGGAGTTGACTAGGAGTTGAGGAATCAGATTGATTAGTCCACTTGACTTTGCTTATTTAGTAAGTGTTAACTAAGTGGGAGCAATGAACAATTCTAATCACAATTGATAAGGATAACTAGGATAGGACGTCTAATTCTCATACCTTGCCATGAGTTCACTTAATTATTAGTTTATTTTCTTATCATTTACATTCCTTTTTCAACCTTTCAAAAATCCAAAAATATACTTTTCCATAAACAAAAATAAATACACCTCCCTGCAATTCCTTGAGAGACGACCCGAGATTTAAATACTTCGGTTTATTTTTATTGGGTTTGCTTTAGTGACAAACATGTTTTTGTACGAAAGGATTCCTTGTTGGTTTAGAAACTATACTTATAACGTAATTACTTTTGTGAATTTCTATACCGACAGAAAATCTGTTCGTCAAAATGGCGCCATTGCTGGGCACTCACGCAGACGCGTCCTTGGTGCGTGTACGTCCTTGGCATTCCTCATCATCAGCGCGAGCACGTACTGTGTGCGAGCGCATCCTTGAGCAGCGTTCATTAATTGAACGCTCCATTTGCGCTATGAACGCTATGTACGCGTGCGCGCCTTGTGCACTTGCGCGTCCCTGGCATTCCTCATCATCGACGCGAGCGCGTATTGTGCGCGAGCGCGTCTTTGAGCAGCGTTCATTACTGAACGCTGCGTTCGCGCTATGAACGTTATGTATGCGTGCGCGCCTTGTACGCTTGCGCGTGTATAGTAACATATCAATTCTGTGTTCCAGCGTCTTGTACGCGTCTGCGTCCATCACCACTTTTATTCCATCGGTTAGGGCGCGGCAGGTGCACATGCGCGTTGGTTGCAAAATTCCAATTCCAATTTTGATATTGCACAAAAGCGTTCACTTATGCAACGTAGTGTTCTCTTTGCAAATGAACGCTAATTTCATCCACGCGTACGCGTCCTGCACGCGTACGCGTGGGTCTTCAATATCCTTGCTCGACGCGTGCGCGTCTTGTACGCGTGCGCGACATGACGTTTTTGCGCTCGGAGCTTTTTTTGTTTATATCATGGGCCACGCTTATAAAAGCGTGGCCTAAGTCTCCAAAGCGTGCTCCAACTTTAAAGTGTGCCCAAAAATTTCTTTTCTCCTTTTTAGCTTATTTTGTGCTTTTTTGCCTCTTTTTCCACTTATTTCCGACAAAGTTTATAAAATCAAAAGATCAAAGAAATATACTATTTAAGCACAAAAATACTCAATAATTAAGCAATAATCATAAATTTTTTGTGCGAAAAAGCATAGAAAAACATGACATGATGACATGTCATCACAACACCAAACTTAAACCTTGCTTGTCCCCAAGCAAGAAAAGAATCATGTAGTAAATTTTGACAAACCAAGAGAAGAATAGCAAGTTAATGTTCACGGTTGGCTAGTTTTCTATGCATTCTACAATCACAAAAGAAATGTAGATGATTGATGCTTCTATCTAGGTCATTTCATGAAATCTTTTCCTTATATTTTTTCCTTAAAACAAGCTTTTCATTCTCTTATTAGCTTCTCCTTTTGGGTGCTTTGCCCCATGAGTTGACAACAAAGCTACGACTTTAAATGCTTTGTTTTCAAGTATTTCCGCTTGATACATAAGCACCACAAGCATTTAATTAGAGGACTTCTTTAAGCTCATTTGTTTCTTTTCTTTACTCTCTAGTCATTAATGCTCAGAGCCTTGAGCTTTGAGGGAGTGCTTTTGCACTTGAGCCTAGCCTTGACTCTAAGTGTTTTGTTTTCAAGCTTTTTGCCTGATACATAAACACCGCAAGTACTTAACAATTAGATTGTTATTGGTACTCAGAGCCTTCGGCTTTCTCATTCTTTCCCTTTTGATTTTCTTTCCTTAATTTACACTTGCTTCTTCAAGGTTTTCATGATTTCAAAAATTTCATAAAATGTCCTAGATGAAAACTTCAATTAAATAAAATCTAAAGCAATTGAGCAACAGTTAATCATTCTAGCCTTCCGATACTTGTATGCACATGCTAAGTTCTTCTTTAATTCCTTGTTTGTTTATGATCATGATACTTTATTGCTTTTGAACTCACAGAATTCAAGTTGGTAGTCATAATGTCACAGCAAGATGTTACAAATCAAAATTCAAGCTATGCTTATTCATACCACACATGCATACAGAGAAGATAAAGTCAATCATGCAATTTACAGTGCTGGAAGTAAGTAAGAGGAGAAAGGAGCATTACCACCTTATGGTTCATCTTCCTTGTTGTTGTCCTTTTCCTCCTATTCTTCCTCTTCCTATACCAAACTCAGAATGCTTGCTCATCCTCAAGCAACAATTAGAACAGTGGTGATGGGGCTAAGATGGATCATGAGTGTCTTACAGAATGAAATGTTAGTAGTACATGTGTTTAAGCAAGCAAACTTAAGAATAACCATCAAGGCACAGGAAACAGAGACATTGTGATTGCAAACATAAGAGGGTGTGCATGATACATTGCATAGAAATATAAGTGGCATGTCAAACTTAGTGTGACACTTTCACTTAGAATAAATGCAAGTATCCAGTAAAAATTGGAAGCAAATTCTTGTTGCATAGCAACACCAAACGTAGAATGTAATTATATGTCAATTTATTTTAACTAAAACAAAGGCAACTATTATATGTTAAATACAATTACCAAAGGGAGAATTTGTCATGAATAAGGATTTCTTGGTAAGGTATTTAACAAAAATAGTGAAGGAGCAAAATAAATGAAAGCATTGAAAAACAAGGAGGTGACTAAAGCAAAGAAAATAAAAATCAAACCAAAAGAAAGACAAAACTGCAGAGGTATTATGATTATGCAGACAAGTAGTGCTGCTGAATAAATTGCATAGAAAATAAGTGGCACACCAAACTTAGAATCTCAGTGTGACACTTTCATTTTTGATTTGATGCAATCATTCAGAAAGATTGAAAACAAATTGTTGCAGGGCAACACCAAACTTAGAATGTAATCATATGCCAATTTATTGAAATTTAAACAAAGCAGACAGAGAAAATAAACAAAGCAATGAAATGAAATGTTACCTAAGGTTGGGTTGCCTCCCAACAAGCGCTCCTTTAGTGTCATTAGCTTGACATGTTGTTCTTTACTTTCTTCCTCTTCTTCCAGTTTGTTAAGAGGAATGACCTCCAGGGGAGAGATGAACCAGCTAGTGTCCCCTGTCTTTGTCTCTTCTCAGCAAGCTTCTTTGTTAATGGCTTGATTGAGCTTGCTTGCTAGATCAGGGGTAGGATCGGTGCTCTTGTTAGTTGCCTTCACTTCTTGGATATCAATACTTGGTGGTTGTATGATGGTTGGAGCATTATCTTCATCAAAAGCCTTTTGAATTGGTGGTTCAATGAGCCCTTCTTCTATGCAACTTTTTGCTTCACTTGAGTGTGAATTCTCTTGATTGACTTCCTCAATTTCTTGTTCTTCCACTTCCTCCTTTACACTCAACATTTGACATAATAGCACTTTTATGGAGGAGGCTTGTTGTTCTTCCCAAGATTTCTTCATCTCCTCTTCATATCCTTTAATCACAGATTCAAGCGTTGAGAGTTTTTGGTTCAGGGGAGTTTGTGAAGGTTGTGAGTTTTCATGTTCCTTTGTCATCTCAAGTGGCTCCTGTAGATATGCAATTTTAGGTTCAAATACCTCCACCACCTCATTCTTCATTGAAAGTTTTCTTGACACAGGGACCTCTTCTTCTTGCTCTTCCACTTCCTCCTTCACATCCACCAATTGGTCTTCATCTTCCTTGCTCAGCAGTTCTAAGTTTTTCCTCATTTTCTCTAAGTGACCATCCATCTTCTTGAAGAGGATTTCTTTCCAGGATTGTTTGTGTCTTTCCAAGAGTTGTCCTTGTCTTTCAATGACTTGGTATCGGCTTTCCAAGGATTCTTTGGACCATTTAAGGTAATCCTCAACTGTTAGTTCAAGAGATGAAGGTTGAGAGTAATTTTGGTGACATGGATGTGTTGTGGTGAAGTTGTGTTGAGGGGTATGGAATGAGTTTTGTGAGTTGTGGGATGAATTTTGTGGTTGGTAGGATGAATTGTATGGATCTTGGAGGAAACTTTGTGTTGAGGCATAATCAAGTGATGAAGAATTTTCAAATGAGAAAATGGGAAGTGAGGATGGGCAATTTTGCATAAATGAATTAAAGGTCTGCTCAAGTGATGATGGCTCTTGATTAATGGAGTATGAGCTGTCAAATGCTTTTTGGTTTTAATCCTCCCATTCATAACTTGAATCATTGTTGAAATCATTACAGTATGGATCATCTTGTGGTTTTGGGGGGGTAATCTTGCATGAACTTGTTGAAAGCACACTCCAGTGATGATGTTGAAAGTATAGATCATCAAGATCCCTTTGATTTTGCACCTCCCAGTCACAATATGAGTGGTTGTTATAGCAGTACGAGTCATCTTGTGGCTTTGGGAGGTGTTCATACTCTTTCATTCCTTGTTGATACTCCCATCTACAATGACCTAAATCATCTTGTGGTGGTGGGTAATATCCCATATGATTCTCTTGCTTATCTTGTGGTTCTGAAGCATATCTCCATTGATTGGAGTGCTCATAATTTATATTTTCTTGGTGATATTCCCAGCCACCATTAGAATAGTCAATTGGTGATGGTGGGTAATATCCCATAAAAATTTTTTGATCATAAGATGAGTTGAACTCCATTTGAATTTTGTAAAACACAACACCAATGAAAATTGAAATTCATGTCTCAGAGAAGAATTTCTTAATGAGGAAATAACTCAAACACCTTGGTATCAGCTCAAATTAGAAAATTAAGAGAACAAAAACAAAGAAAATGCTTAATCTAGACCTCTCACCCACTTAATCATTGTCGATCTAGATCAATCCCTGACAACGGCGCCAAAAACTTGATGGGTGAAACTTAGATTTCCACACAAACTCACCGGCAAGTGTACCGGGTCGCATCAAGTAGTAATAAATCACAAGAGTGAGGTCGATCCCACAGGGATTGATGGATCAAGCAACTTTAGTGAGGTGATTATTTTAGTCAAGCTAACAGTGATGAATTGAATGAAAATTGGATAACAGAATGTAAATTGTAGGATTTATAAATGGCAGAAAGTAAATTGACTGAAACTTAAAGAGCAAGAAATGTAAAGTGTAGTAAATGTAAAGGGAATTGGGTGCAGGGAATTTAAAGAAAACAGTAAATCAAACAATCGAAGGGATCTTGAGAACAAGTAATAGGAAATTTAAATTGTTGGAAAATTAAATCAGGCAGAATCAGGAACAGAATTATAAAGTTGTAGAAAAAGAAATTGTAGCAAAGGATTATCAGAAACTGAAATTGCATAAGCCAAATTGAATTCGATACTTGAAATGTAAAAGTGCAGAAGAATAAAAGTGTATCAAAGAGAACTCTCTATTCTATCCTACACCTACTCCTACTGCTGCCTACTACTATTGCAGCCTAACAGAGCTCTCTCTTTGAAATGCAACTGATGCCTTTATATAGACTTTACAAAATGAAAATGAAATTGCAAACAAATTACAAATCAAATGAAATTCCTATTCTAACTATCTCTTGCACCTTTGAGTGATGTTAATGGGCTCTGCTTGCTTTGGAGCTTCAATGGGCTTGGAATCAGCTAAAATGAACCACAATTCTGCTCCCAGCAGAACGTTGCGTTCATTTAGAGAACGGAGCGTTCGGGCACCCACGCGGATGCGTCCTTGGTGCGTGCGCGTCCATGGCATTCCTCATCATCGGCGCGAGCGCGTACTGTGCGCGAGCGTGTCCTTGAGTAGCGTTCATTAATTGAACGCTCCGTTCGCGCTATGAACGCTGTGTACGTGTGCGCGCCTTGTGCGCTTGCGCGTCCCTGGCATTCCTCATCATCGACGTGAGCGCGTATTGTGCACGAGTGCGTCCTTGAGCAGCGTTCAATAACTGAACGCTCCGTTCGCGCTATGAACTCTATGTACGCATGCGTGCCTTGTACGCTTCTGCGTGTATAGTAACATATCAATTCTGCGTTCCAGCGTCTTGTACGCATCTGCATCCATCACCACTTTTATTCCATCGGCGCGGGCGCGGCAGGTGCGCGTGCGCGTCGGTTGCAAAATTCTAATTCCAATTTTGAAATTGCACGAAAGCGTTCAGTTATGCAACGTAGCATTCTCTTTGCAAATGAACGCTAATTTCATCCACGTGTACGCGTCATGCAGGCGTTCGCGTGGGTCTTCAAAATCCTTGCTCGACGCGTGCGCGTCTTGTACGCGTGCGCGTCGTGACGTTTTCGTGCCAGGAGCTTTTCTTGTTTAAATCATGGGCCACGCTTTTAAAAGCGTGGCCTAAGGCTCCAAAGCATGCTCCAACTTTAAAGTGTGCCCAAAAATTATTCTTTTTCTCCTTTTTAGCTTATTTTGTGCTTTTTTGCTTCTTTTTCTACTTATTTCTTACAAAGTTTATAAAATCAAAAGATCAAAGAAATATACTGTTTAAGCACAAAAATACTCAATAATTAAGCAATAATCATAAATTTCTTCTGTGAGAAAGCATAGAGAAATATGATATGATGGCATGTCATCACAACTAAGTGGGAGCAATGAACAATTCTCATCACAATTGATAAGGATAACTAGGATAGGACATCTAATTCTCATACCTTGCCAAGAGTTCACTTAATTATTAGTTTATTTTCTTATCATTTACATTCCTTGTTCAACCTTTCAAAAACCCAAAAATATACTTTTCCGTAACCAATAATAAATATACCTCCCTGTAATTCCTTGAGTCATGTCATAAGTTTGGTGTCAATTGCATGTGCATCTTGCATTTTTCGAAAATTCATGCATTCATAGTGTTCTTCATGATCTTCAAGTTGTTCTTGGTAAGTCTTCTTGTTTGATCTTGATGATTTTTTGTTTTGTGTCTTTTCATGTTTATCATATGCATTCTGGAATTCTTAGTGTCTAAGCATTAAAGAATTCTAAGTTTGGTGTCTTGCATGTTTTCTTTGCATTAAAAATTTTTCAAAAATATGTTCTTGATGTTTATCATGATCTTCATAGTGTTCTTGGTGTTCATCTTGACATTCATAGTGTTGCATGCATCCCTTGTTTTGATTTAAAAATAAAAGAGAAAAACATGAAAATGATGTTTTTAATTTTTCTCTCTCATTATTAAAAATTCAAAAATCAAAAAATATCTTTCCCTTTTTCTCTCCTAAAATTTCGAAAATTAGATTTGACTTTTTCAAAAATTTTTAAAATCTAGTTATTTTCATGAGTCAAATCAAATTTTCAAATTAAAAATCTTATCTTTTTCAAAATCTTTTTCAAAAATCAAATCTTTTTCAAATTTCTTAGTTATTTTCGAAAATTTCAAAAATATTTTTCAAAAATATTTTTCTTATTTTTATATCAAATTTTTGAAAATAACATAATCAATTAATGTTTTGATTCAAAATTTCAAGTTTGTTTCTTACTTGTTAAGAAAGATTCAAACTTTGAGTTCTAGAATCATATCTTGTGATTTCTTATGAATCAAGTCATTAATTGTGATTTTAAAAAAAAAAATCAAATCTTTTTCAAAAACTAATTTCTATCATATCTTTTCAAAAATATCTTCTCATCTTATCTTTTTAAAAAATTTGATTTTAAAATATCTTTTCTAACCTCCTAACTTCTTATCTTTTCAAAATTTGTTTCAACTAACTAACTAACTTTTTGTTTGCTTCTTATCTTTTTCAAAACTACCTAACTAACTTTCTCTCTCTCTAATTTTCAAAAATATCTCCCTCTTTTTCAAAAATTTCTTTTTAATTAACTAATTATTTTAATTTTTGATTTTTATTTTCGAAAATTGCTAACACTTTTTTTCAAAAACTATTTTCGAAAATCACTAACTCTTTTTTCAAAAATAATTTTTGAAAATTCTCTTCTCTCTCATCTCCTTCTATTTGTTTATTCATCTACTAACATCTTTCCCTCACTCTAAAAAAAAAGAGAGGATCTCTATTATTATTATTTTTCTGTGCCCTCTTCTTTGTCATATGAGCAGGAGCAAGGACAAGAATATTCTTGTTGAAGCAGATCCAGAATCTGAAAGGACTCTGAAGAGGAAACTAAAAGAAGCTGAATTACAACAAACCAGTAAGCACCTGTCAGAAATTATCAAACAGGAAAAGGAGATGGCAGCTGAAAATAATAATAATGCAAGGAGAATGCTTGGTGACTTTACTGCACCTAATTCCAATTTACATGGAAGAAGCATCTCCATTCCTGCCATTGGAGCAAACAACTTTGAGCTGAAACCTCAATTAGTTTCTCTAATGCAGCAGAACTGCAAGTTTCATGGACTTCCATCTGAAGATCCTTTTCAGTTCTTAACTGAATTCTTGCAGATCTGTGATACTGTTAAGACTAATGGAGTAGATCCTGAAGTCTACAGCCTCATACTTTTTCCATTTGCTGTAAGAGACAGAGCTAGAATCTAGTTGGACTCTCAACCCAGAGACAGCCTGAACTTTTGGGATAAGCTGGTCACGGCTTTCTTAGCCATGTTCTTTCCTCCTCAAAAGTTGAGCAAGCTTAGAGTGGATGTTCAGACCTTCAGACAGAAAGAAGGTGAATCCCTCTATGAAGCTTGGGAAAGATACAAATAGTTGACCAAAAAGTGTCCTTCTGACATGCTTTCAGAATGGACCATCCTGGATATATTCTATGATGGTTTATCTGAGCTATCAAAGATGTCACTGGACACTTCTGCAGGTGGATCCATTCACCTAAAGAAAACGCCTGCAGAAGCTCAAGAACTCATTGACATGGTTGCTAATAACCAATTCATGTACACTTCTGAGAGGAATCCTGTGAGTAATGGGACGCCTATGAAGAAGGGAGTTCTTGAAGTTGATACTTTGAATGCCATATTCGCTCAGAACAAAATATTGACTCAGCAAGTCAATATGATTTCTCAGAGTCTGAATGGAATGCAAGCTGCATCCAACAGTACTCAAGAGGCTTCTTATGAAGAAGAAGCTTATGATCCTGAGAACCCTGCAATAGCAGAGGTGAATTACTTAGGTGAACCTTATGGAAACACCTATAACTCATCATGGAGAAATCATCCAAATTTCTCATGGAAGGATCAAAAGCCTTAACAAGGCTTTAATTATGGTGGAAGAAACAGGTTTAACAATAATAAACCTTTTCCATCATCCACTCAGCAACAGACAGAGAACTCTGAACAAAATACTTCTAATTTAACAAACTTAGTCTCTGATCTATCTAAGGCCACTGTAAGTTTCATGAATGAAACAAGATCTTCCATTAGAAATCTGGAAGCACAAGTGGTCCAACTGAGTAAAAGGATCACTGAAATCCCTCCTAGTACTCTCCCAAGCAATACAGAAGAGAATCCAAAAGGAGAGTGCAAGGCCATTGACATAAGCACCATGGCCGAACCCAAAGAAGGAGAGGAGGACGTGAATCACAAGGAGGAAGACCTCCTGGGACGTCCAGTGGTCAATAAGGAGCATCCCTCTGAGGAACCAAAGGACTCTGAGGCTCATCCAGAGACTATAGAGATTACACTGAACCTCCTTATGCCCTTCATGAGCTCTGATGAGTATTCCTCTTCTGAAGAGAATGAGGATGTCACTGAAGAGCAAACTGCCAAGTTTCTTGGTGCAATCATGAAGCTGAATGCCAAATTATTTGGCATTGATACTTGGGAAGTTGAACCTCCCTTGTTCATCAATGAACTAAGTGATCTGGATCAACTTACATTGCCTCAGAAGAGACAGGATCCTGGAAAGTTCATAATACCCTGCACCATAGGCACCATGATCTTCAAGGCTCTGTGTGACCTTGGTTCAGGAATAAATCTCGTGCCCCTCTCTGTAATAGAGAAACTTGGAATCTATGGGGTGCAAGCTGCTAAAATCTCATTAGAGATGGCAGACAGTTCAAGAAAACAGGCTTATGGACAAGTAGAGGACGTGTTAGTAAAGGTTGAAGGCCTTTACATCCCTACTGATTTCATAGTCCTGGATACTGGAAAGGAAGAGGATGAATCCATCATCCTAGGAAGACCTTTCCTGGCCACAGCAAGAGCTGTGATTGATGTTGACAGAGGTGAACTAGTCCTTCAATGGAATGAGGACTCCCTTGTGTTTAAAACTCAAGGATCTCCCTCCGCAACCATAGAGAGGAAGCATGAAAAGCTTCTCTCAAAGCAGAGTCAACCCAAGCCCCCACAGTCAAACTCTAAGTTTGGTGTTGGGAGGCCACAACCAAACTCTAAGTTTGGTGTTAAACTCCCATATCCAAACTCTAAGTTTGGTGTTGGATAGTTTCAACAATGCTCTGAACATCTGTGAGGCTCCATGAGAGCCCACTGTCAAGCTATTGACATTAAAGAAGTGCTTGTTGGGAGGCAACCCAATGTTTATTTATCTAATTATGTTTTTGTTTTTCATGTTTTATTAGGTTCATGATCATGTGGAGTTACAAAATAAATATAAAAATTGAAAACAGAATCAAAAACAGCAGAAGAAAAATCACACCCTGGAGGAAGCATCTGCCTGGCGTTCAACGCCAGAACAAAGCATGGTTCTAGCGCTGAACGCCCAAAATGGGCAGCATTCTGGCGCTGAACGCCCAGAACAAGCATGGTTCTGGCGTTCAACGCCAGAAATGGCAACGAATGGGCGTTGAACGCCCAAAATGGGCACCAACCTGGCGCTGAACGCCCAGAGTTGTGTGCAAAGGCATTTTACATGCCTAATGGGTGCAGGGATGTAAATCCTTGACACCTCAGGATCTGTGGACCCCACAGGATCATCTCAGGATCTGTGGACCCCACAGGATCCCCACCTACCTCCACTCACTTCTTCTCACCCCTCTTTCACACAATCCCATAAACACTCTTCCCCAAAACTCTTCACCAATCACCTCAATCTCTCTTCCCCATCACCTCTTCACCACTCACATCCATCCACTCTTCCCCATAAACCTACCTCATAAACCCCACCTACCTTCAAAATTCAAAACCAATTTACCACCCAAACCCACCCATACGGCCGAAACCTTTCCCCCCTCCCTTCCCTATATAAAGCCCTCCATTCTTCTTCAAATTCACACAACACAACCCCTCTATCCCCTTCTTGGCCGAACCACATGACCTTCTCCCTCTCCTTCATTTCTTCTTCTTCTTCATCTATTCTTTCTTCTCTTGCTCGAGGGCGAGCAAAATTCTAAGTTTGGTGTGGTAAAAGCATAAGCTTTTTGTTTTTCCATTACCATTGATGGCACCTAAGACCAGAGAATCCTCTAGAAAGGGGAAAGGGAAGACAAAAGCTTCCACCTCCGAGTCATGGGAGATGGAAAGGTTCATCTCCAAAGCCCATCAAGACCACTTCTATGATGTTGTGGCCAAGAAGAAGGTGATCCCTGAGGTCCCTTTCAAACTCAAAAGAAATGAGTATCCGGAGATCCGACATGAAATTCAAAGAAGAGGTTGGGAAGTTCTAACAAATCCCATCCAACAAGTCAGCATCCTAATGGTTCAAGAGTTCTATGCCAATGCATGGATCACCAAGAACCATGATCAAAGTAAGAACCCGGATCCAAAGAACTATGTTACAATGGTTCGGGGGAAATACTTAGATTTTAGTCCGGAGAATGTGAAGTTGGCGTTTAACTTGCCCATGATGCAAGGAGATGAACGCCCCTACACTAGAAGGGTCAACTTTAATCAAAGGTTGGACGAAGTCCTTATGGACATATGTGTAGAAGGAGCTCAATGGAAGATTGACTCCAACGGCAAGCCGGTTCAACTAAGAAGATTGGACCTCAAGCCTATAGCTAGAGGATGGTTGGAGTTCATTCAATGCTCAATCATTCCCACTAGCAACCGGTCTGAAGTTACTATAGACCGGGCCATCATGATCCATAGCATCATGATTGGAGAAGAGGTGGAAGTTCATGAGATTATACCTCAAGAACTCTACAAGTTGGCTGACAAGTCCTCCACTATGGCAAGGTTAGCCTTTCCTCACCTCATTTGCCACCTATGCAATTCGGCTGGGATTGACATAGAGGGAGATATCCTCATCAAAGAGGACAAGCCCATCACTAAGAAAAAGATGGAGCAAGTAAGAGAGCCCACTCATGGAGCTCAAGAGGCGTATGAAGCTCATCACTATGAGATCCCGGAGATGCCTCAAATGCACTTTCCTCCACAAAACTATTAAGAGCAAATCAACACCTCCCTAAGAGAATTGAGTTCCAATATGGGACAACTAAGGGTGGAACATCAAGAGCACTCCATCATGCTTCATGAAATAAGAAAAGATCAAAAAGCAATGAGGGAGGAGCAACAAAGACAAGGAAGAGACATAGAAGAGCTCAAGGACATCATTGGTTCCTCAAGAAGGAAATGCCACCATCACTAAGGTGGATTCATTCCTTGTTCTTATCTCTTCTGTTTTTCGTTTTCTATGTTATGTGCTTATCTATGTTTGTGTCTTCATTACATGATCATTAGTAGTTAGTAACTCTGTCTAAAAGTTATGAATGTCCTATGAATCCATCACCTCTCTTAAAAAAAATGTTATAATTCAAAAGAACAAGAAGTACATGAGTTTTGAATTTATCCTTGAACTTAGTTTAATTATATTGATGTGGTGACAATGCTTCCTGTTTTCTAAATGAATGCTTGAACAGTGCATATGTCTTTTGAAGCTGTTGTTTAAGAATGTTAAATATGTTGGCTCTTGAAAGAATGATGACTAGGAGACATGTTATTTGATAATCTGAAAAATCATAAAAATGATTCTTGAAGCAAGAAAGAGCAACAAAGAACAAAGCTTGCAGAAAAAAAAAAGAAGAAAAAAAAATAGGTGAAAAAAAATAGAAAGAAAAAGCAAGCAGAAAAAGCCAAAAGCTCTTAAAACCAAGAGGCAAGAGCAAAAAGCCAATAACCCTTAAAACCAAAAGGCAAGGGCAAATAAAAAGGATCCCAAGGCTTTGAGCATCAGTAGATAGGAGGGCCTAAAGGAATAAAATCCTGGTCTAAGCGGCTAAACCAAGCTGTCCCTAACCATGTGCTTGTGGCGTATAGGTGTCAAGTGAAAACTTGAGACTGAGCGGTTAAAGTCAAGGTCCAAAGCAAAAAAAGAGTGTGCTTAAGAACCCTGGACACCTCTAATTGGGGACTTTAGCAAAGCTGAGTCACAATCTGAAAAGGTTCACCCAATTATGTGTCTGTGGCATTTATATATCCGGTAGTAATACTGGAAAACAAAGTGCTTAGGGCCACGACCAAGACTCATAAAGAAGCTGTTTTCAAGAATCATCATACTGAACTAGGAGAGTCAATGACACTATCTGAACTCTGAGTTCCTATAGATGCCAATCATTCTAAACTTCAATGGATAAAGTGAGATGCCAAAACTATTCAAGAGGCAAAAAGCTATAAGTCCCGCTCATATGATTGAAGCTATGTTTCATTGATAGTTTGGAATTTATAGTATATTCTCTTCTTTTTATCCTATTTGATTTTCAGTTGCTTGGGGACAAGCAACAATTTAAGTTTGGTGTTGTGATGAGCGGATAATTTATACGCTTTTTGGCATTATTTTTAGTATGTTTTCAGTAGAATCTAGTTACTTTTAGGGATGTTTTCATTAGTTTTTATGTTAAATTCACATTTCTGGACTTTACTATGAGTTTGTGTGTTTTTCTATGATTTCAGGTATTTTCTGGCTGAAATTGAGGGACTTGAGCAGAAATCAGATTCAGAGGTTGAAGAAGGACTGCTGATGCTGTTGGATTCTGACCTCCCTGCACTCAAAATGGATTTTCTGTAGCTACAGAACTCAAAGTGGCGCGCTTCCAATTGCATTGGAAAGTAGACATCCAGGGCTTTCCAGAAATATATAATAGTCCATACTTTGGCCAGGTTTTGACGACGCAAACTGGCGTTCAACGCCAGCTCTCTGCCCAAATCTGGCGTCCAGCGCCAGAAAAGGAGCCAAAACCAGAGTTGAACGCCCAAACTAGCACAAAAACTGGCGTTCAACTCCAAGAAGGACCTCTACACGTGCAACACTCAAGATCAGCCCAAGCACACACCAAGTGGGCCCCGGAAGTGGATTTATGCATCAATTACTTACTTCTGTAAACCCTAGTAGCTAGTTTATTATAAATAGGACCTTTTACTATTGTATTAGGATCTTTGATCAGTTGTATGCTATCTTAGATCACGTTTGAGGGCTGGCCTCTCGGCCATGCCTGGACTTTCACTTATGTATTTTTAACGGTAGAGTTTCTACACTCCATAGATTAAGGTGTGGAGCTCTGCTGTTCCTCAAAGATTAATGCAAAGTACTACTGTTTTCTATTCAATTCATCTTGTTTCGCTTCTAAGATATTCATTCGTACTCCAACCTGAATGTGATGAACGTGACAATCATCATCATTCCCTATGAACGCGTGCCTGGCAACCACTTCCGTTCTACCTTCGACTGAATGAGTATCTCTTAGATCTCTTAATCAGAATCTCCGTGGTGTAAGCTAGAATGATGGCAGCATTCAAGAGAATCCGGAAAGTCTAAACCTTGTCTGTGGTATTCCGAGTAGTATTCAATGATTGGATGACTGTGACGAGCTCCAAACTCGCGATTGTGGGGCGTTAGTGACAGACGCAAAAGGATAGTAAATCCTATTCCAGCATGATCGAGAACCGACAGATGAATAGCCGTGCTGTGACAGGGTGCGTTGACCATTTTCACTGAGAGGATAAGATGAAGCCATTGACAAGGGTGATGCCTCCAGACGATTAGCCGTGCCGTGACAGGGCATTGGATCATTTTCCCGAGAGATGACCGAAAGTAGCCATTGACTGTGGTGATGTATCACATAAAGCCAGCCATAGAAAGGAGTAAGACTGATTGGATGAAGATAGCAGGAAAGCAGAGGTTCAGAGGAACGAAAGCATCTCTATTCGCTTATCTGAAACTCTCACCAATGATTTACACAAGTATTTCTATCCCTATTTTATTATATTACTTTCGAAAACTCCATAACCATTTGATATCCGCCTGACTGAGATTTACAAGGTGACTATAGCTTGCTTCATACCAACAATCTCCGTGGGATTCGACCCTTACTCACGTAAGGTATTACTTGGACGACCCAGTGCACTTGCTGGTTACTTATGCAAAGTTGTGAAGATATGTTTAGACCATGGTCCTGTGCATCCGTTTTTGGTGCCATTGACAGGGAATCAATTTCGAACAACAATTCACAACCTGATTAGCAATTTCGCATACCAACGTGCTAGTAAAGGTTGAAGGCCTTTACATCCCTGCTGATTTCATAATCCTAAACACTGGGAAGGATGAGGATGAATCCATCATCCTTGGAAGACCCTTCCTAGCCACAGCAAAAGCTGTAATTGATGTGGACAGAGGAGAGTTGGTCCTTCAACTGAATGAGGACTACCTTGTATTTAAGACTCAAGGTTCTCCTTCTGTAACCATGGAGAGGAAGCATGAAAAGGTTCTCTCACTGCAGAGTCAACCAAAGTTCCCCTAGTCAAACTCTAAGATTGGTGTTGGGAGGCCACAACCAAACTTTAAGTTTGGTGTTGAACCCCCACATTCAAACTCTAAGTATGGTGTTGGGAGGTCCAAACAATGCTCTGAACATCTGTGAGGCTCCATGAGAGCTCACTGTCAAGCTATTGACATTAAAGAAGCGCTTGTTGGGAGGCAACCCAATGTTATTTAATTATATCTGTTTATTTTTCATTGCTATTTTATGTTTTCTTTAGGTTAATGATCATGTGAAGTCACAACAACAACTGAAACATCAAAAACAGAATGAAAAACAGCATTAAAAATAGCTCACCCTAGAGGAAGAACATTCTGGCGTTTAAACGCCAGAAACAAGCATCTGTCTGGCATTTAACGCCAGAAACAAGCACCAAGCTGGTGTTTAACGCCAGAAACAAGCATCAACCTGGCGTTAAACGCCAGGAACAGGCTACATTTGGGCATTTAACGCCAAAAATAGGCAGCAGTCTGGCGTTAAACGCCAGTATTGCATACAAGGGGCGTTTTGCACACCTAAATGGTGCAGGGATGAGAAATCCTTGACACCTCAGGATCTGTGGACCCTACAGGATCCCCACAAGATCTGTGGACCCCACAGGATCCCCACCTACCCCACCTCTTCTTCTCTCCTCTTCACACCTTTTCACTCTCTTCCCCAATATAACCTCCACCAATCACCTCCATTACTCCTCCAAAACCATCATACAACCCACCTATACCCACCCACTCAAATTCAAACCATCATTCCCTCCTTTTTCACACATCATAACCACCTAAAACCCCCTTGGCCGAACCACTCACACCTCTCCATCTCATCCATTTTCTTCTTCTTCTACTCCCTCTTCTCTTCTTTTGCTCAAGAAGGAGCAAACCTTCTAAGTTTGGTGTGGTAAAAGCATTGCTTTTTGTTTTTCCATAACAATTTATGGCACCTAAGGCTGGAGAAACCTCTAGAAAGTGGAAAGGGAAGACAAAAGCTTCTACCTCCGAGTCATGGGAGATGGAGAGATTTATCTCAAGGGTCCACAGCTCAATAGTAGAGCATTTGACTGCACAGCAAGAGAGCCCACTCATGGACCTCAACAAGAACATGAGGAATTCTCTCACCAAGAAATCCCTGAGATACCTCAAGGGATATATTTTTCTCCACACAACTATTGGGAGTAACTAAGGATAGGGGCACCAAAATCACTAGGGATGCACCAACAAAGGCAAGGAAGAGACATAGAGGAGCTCAAGAGCACCATTGGTTCTTCAAGAAGAGGAAGAAGCCACCCTCACTAAGGTGGACTCGTTCCTTAATCTCCTTGTTCTTATTTTCCTATTTTTTGGTTTTTGAGCCTTATTTTTTATTTATGTTTGTGTCTTTACTATATGATCATTAGTGTTTAAGTGTCTATGTCTTAAAGATATGAATGTCCTATGAATCCATCACTTCTCTTAAATGAAAATTGCTTTTAATCACAAAAGAACAAGAAGTACATGATTTCGAATTCATCGTTGAAACTAGTTTAATTATTTTGATGTGGTGACAATACTTTTTGTTTTCTGAATGAATGCTTGAACAATGCATATGTCTTTTGATATTGTTGTTTATGAATGTTAAATATGTTGGCTCTTGAAAGAATGATGAAAAAGGATAAATGTTATTGATAATCTGAAAAATCATAAAATTGATTCTTGAAGAAAGAAAAAGCAATGAAAATAAAAGCTTGCAGAAAAAAAAGAGAAAAGAAAAATGGCGAAAAAAAAAGAGAGAGAAAGAAAAAGAAAAAGCAAGCAGAAAAAGCCAAGAGCTCTTTAAACCAAAAGGCAAGGGCAGAAAGCCAGTAACCCTTTAAACCAAAAAGCAAGGGTAATAAAAAGGATCCAAGGCTTTGAGCATCAGTGGATAGGAGGGCCCAAAGGAATGAAATCCTGGCCTAAGCGGCTAAACAAAGCTGTCCCTAACCATGTGCTTGTGGCGTGAAGGTGTCAAGTGAAAACTTGAGACTGAGCGGTTAAAGTCGAGGTCCAAAGCAAAAAGAAGAGTGTGATTAAGAACCCTGCACACCTCTAATTGGTGACTCTAGCAAAGCTGAGTCACAATCTGAAAAGGTTCACCCAGTTATGTGTCTGTGGCATTTATGTATCCGGTGGTAATACTGGAAAACAAAGTGCTTAGGGCCACGGCCAAGACTCATAAAGTAGCTGTGTTCAAGAATCAACATACTAAACTAGGAGAATCAATAACACTATCTGAATTCTAAGTTCCTATAGATGCCAATCATTCTGAACTTCAATGAATTAAGTGAGATGCCAAAAGTATTCAGAGGCAAAAAAGTTACGAGTCCCGCTCATCTAATTGGAGCTAAGTTTCATTGATACTTTGGGATTTATAGTATATTCTCTTCTTTTTATCCTATTTGATTTTTAGTTGCTTGGGGACAAGCAACAATTTCAGTTTGGTGTCGTGATGAGCGGATAATTTATACACTTTTTGGCATTGTTTTTACATAGTTTTTAGTATGATTTAATTAGTTTTTAGCATATTTTTATTATTTTTTAAATAAAAATCACATTTCTAGACTTTACTTTGATTTTGTGTATTTTTCTGTGATTTCAGGTATTTTCTGGCTGAAATTGAGGGAGTTGAGCAAAAATCTGATTCAGAGGCTGAAGAAGGACTGCAGATGCTGTTGGATTCTGACCTCCCTGCACTAAAAGTGGATTTTCTGGAGCAATAGGAGTCCAAATGGCACGCTCTCAATTGCGTTGGAAAGTAGACATCAAGGGCTTTCCAGCAATATATAATATTTTATACTTTGCCCGAGTTTAGACGATGCAAACTGGTGTTCAATGCCAGCTTTCTGCCCTATTCTGGAGTTAAACGCCAGAAACAGGCTGCAAAGCAGAGTTAAATGCCCGAAACAGGGTACAAACTGGCGTTTAACTCCAAAGAAGACCTCTACACGTGAAATATTCAATGCTCAGCCCAATCACACACTAAGTGGACCCGGAAGTAGATTTCTGCATCATTTACTCATCTCTGTAAACCTTAGTAACTAGTTTAGTATAAATAGAACTTTTTACTATTGCTGTTAGATCTTATCTTTTGATCATTTTTAGATCTCTAGACCTCCATGGGAGGCTGGCCACTCGGCCATGTCTACCCTATTTTCACTTATGTATTTTCAACGGTGGAGTTTCTACACCAGATAGATTAAGGTGTGGAGCTCTGCTGTTCCTCAAGAATTAATGCAAAGTACTATTGTTTTTCTGTTAAATTCAAGCTTATTCTTATTCTAAGATATTCATTCGCACCCAAGAACATGATGAATGTGATGATTATGTGACGCTCATCACCATTCTCACTTATGAACGCGTGCCTGACAAACACTTCCGTTCTACATGAAAGCAAGCTTGAATGCATATCTCTTAGCCTTCTGATTTACGATCAGAGTCTTCGTGGTATAGGCTAGAATTATTGGCAGCCATTCTTGAGATCCGGAAAGTCTAAACCTTGTCTGTGGTTTTCCGAGTAGGATCTGGGAATGGGTGGCTGTGACGAGCTTCAAACTCGCGAGTGCTGGGCGTAGTGACAGATGCAAAAGGATTACTGAATCTTATTCTAGTAGGATCGAGAACCAACAGATGATTAGCCGTGCGGTGATAGTGCATTTTGGACCATTTTCACTGAGAGGACGGGATGTAGCCATTGACAACGGTGATTTCCAACATACAGCTTGCCATGGAAAGTTGTATGAAGGATTGGATGAAGACAGTAGGAAAGCAGAGGTTCAGAAGGAACAAAAGCATCTCCATACGCTTATCTGAAACTCTTACCAATGAATTACATAAGTATCTCTACCCTATTCTATATTTTATTTATATTTTAATTATCTTAAATCCCATAACCATTTGAATCTGCCTGACTGAGATTTGCTAGATGACCATAGCTTGCTTCAAGCCGACAATCTCCGTGGGATCGACCCTTACTCACGTAAGGTTTATTACTTGGACGACCCAGTGCACTTGCTGGTTAGTTGTGCAAAGTTGTGAAGAAGAATTAAGATGATGAACGTGCGTACCAAGTTTTTGGCGCCGTTGATGGGGAATGAACACTCACGATTTCGTGCACCAAGTTTTTGGTGCCGTTTCCGGGGAAGGAACGAACAACAATTTCGCATTTGTTTCCAGCAACAACATTGCCAGGTTTGGTTCGGCAACAACACCAAGTTTTTGGCGCCGTTGCCGGGGATTGTTCGAGTTTGGACAACTGACGGTTCATCTTGTTGCTCAGATTAGGTAATGTTATTTTAATTTTAAGCTTTTTATTTTTACCATTTTTAATTTCGAAAATTTCAAAAAGAAAATATTTAAAAAAAAATAAATTATTCTATGGCTTCAGAATTTTTAAGAAGGAATTCTAGAATTTCATGGTAAATGTTGAATCCTGGCTGACTGTAAAGTCATGTCTAAATTCTTTTGGACTGAGGCTTCTTCTTCACATTCTTGAACTATGTATGCTGAAGCTTGGCTGGCCATTGACCATGTCTAGTGTTTTGGATCGGAGCTTTCACTGAAAGCTTGGCTGACTAGTAAACCATGTCTAATTCCTGGACCGGAGTTTTAGACTAACATTGCAAGATTCCTGGAATTCCTATAAAATTTTTTTTGAAATCCTTATTTTCCTTTTCAAAAGAATTTTCGAAAAATCCAAAAAAATTTATAAAATCATAAAATAAAAAATAATTTGATGTTTCTTGTTTGAGTCTAGTGTCTAATTGTAAGTTTGGTGTCAATTGCATGCTTTTAACTTTTCTTAAATTTTCGAAGAATACATGCATTGAGTTTCTTTCTTGTTCTTCATGATCTTCAAGTTGTTCTTGATGATTTTCTATGTTTGATCTTTAATTTTGCTTGTTTTGTGTCTTTTCTTGTTTTTCATATGCATTTTCAATTTGTTAGTGTCTAAAGTTTGAAAATTTCTAAGATTGGTATCTTGCATGTTTTTCTTTTCTTAAAATTTTTTCAAAAATAAGTTCTTGGTGTTCATCTTGACATTCAAAGTGTTCTTGGTGTTCATCTTGACATTCAAAGTGTTCTTGCATGCAGCATGAGTTTTGATTCATAATTTTCATGTTTTGAGTCTTTGGGTTGTTTTTCTCTTTCTTCATTAAAAATTCAAAAATAAAAAAAATATCTTTTCCTTATTTTCTCATAAATTTTCGAAAATTTGACTTGACTTTTTCAAAACTTTTTAAACTTTAGTTGTTTCTTATGAGTCAAATCAAATTTTCAATTTAAAAATTCTATCTTTTTCAATTCTTTTTTCAAAAATCAAATCTTTTTCATTTTTTCTTTCACAATTTCGAAATTTTCAAAATCTTTTTCTTATTTCTATTTCATATTTTCGAAATTAATGCTAAGAATTAATGTGATTGAGTCAAAAATTTTAAGTTTGTTACTTGCCTAGTAAGAAAGGTTCAATCTTTAAATTTTAAAATCATATCTTTTTGCTTCTTGTTAGTCAAATAATCAACTTTAATTTTCAAAATCAAATCCTTTTAAATTTCTTTTTAAAATCTTTTTCAAAATAAATTTCAATCACATCTTTTTCAAAACTACCTAACTAATTCTCTCTCTCTAATTTTCAAAAATCACTAACCTCTTTTTCAAAATTCTTTTTTAATTAACTAATTGTTTTAAGTTTTAATTTAATTTAATTTCATTTTTAGTTTATTTTCGAATTTTAACTCTAATTTTAAATTAAAAAAAAATATTTTTATTTTATTTTGTTTAATTTTCAAATTCTTTCTTCTCTCATCTCCTTCTAATTGTTTATTTATTTATTAAAACTTCTCTTTCACTCAAAAATTCGACCCCACTCTTCTCCTCTGTGTTCGAATTCTTATCTTTTCCCTCTCCCATTTTTCTATTTTTATACTCATATAAGGAATCTCTATACTGTGACATAGAGGATTCCATATTTTCTTTTGTGTTCTCTTGTTTTTCATATGAGCAGGAACAAGGATAAGAACATTCTTGTTGAAGCTGATCCTGAACCTGAAAGAACTCTGAAGAGGAAGCTAAGGGAAGCTAAAGCACAACTCTCTGAAGAAAAGAAGGTGAATCTCTCTATGAAGCTTGGGAGAGGTACAAGCAACTGACCAAAAAGTGTCCTTCTGACATGCTTTCAGAATGGACCATCCTGGATATATTCTATGATGGTCTGTCTGAATTATCTAAGATGTCATTGGACCATTCTGCAGGTGGATCCATTCACCTGAAGAAAATGCCTGCAGATGCTCAGGAACTCATTGACATGGTTGCAAATAACCAGTTTATGTACACTTATGAAAGGAATCCTGTAAGTAACAGGGACGCCTCAGAGGAAGGGAGTTCTTGAAATTGATACTCTGAATGCCATATTGGCTCAGAATAAAATATTGACTCAGCAAGTCAATATGATTTCTCAGAGTCTGAATGGATTGCAAGCTGCATCCAACAGTACTAAAGAAGCATCTTCTGAGGAAGAAGCTTATGATCCTGAGAACCCTGCAATAGCAGAGGTGAATTATATGGGTAAACCCTATGAAAACACCTATAATCCCTTATGGAGAAATCATCCAAATTTCTCATGGAAGGATCAACAAAAGCCTCAACAAGGCTTTAATAATGGTGGAAGAAATAGGTTTAGCAATAGCAAGCCTTTCCCATCATCCACTCAGCAACAGAAAAAGAATTCTGAGCAGAATCCATCTAGTTTAGCAAATATAGTCTTTGATCTATCTAAGGCCACTCTAAGTTTCATGAATGAAACAAGGTCCTCCATAAGAAATTTGGAGGCACAAGTGGGCCAGCTAAGTAAAATAGTCACTAAAACTCCTCCTAGTATTCTCCCAATTAATACAGAAGAAAATCCAAAAAGAGAGTGCAAGGCCATAACCTTACTTGGTGTGGCCGAACCCAAAGAGGAGGAGGAGGACGTGAATCCTAGTGAGGAAGACCTCCTGGGACGTTCAGTGACCAATAAGGAGTTTTCCTTTGAGGAACCAAAGGAATCTGAGGCTCATCTAGAGACCATAGAGATTCCATTGAACCTCTTTTTACCATTCATGAGCTCTGATGACTATTCGTCTTCTGAAGAAGATGAAGACATTGTTCAAGGGCAAGTTGCCCAGTATTTAGGAGCAATCATGAAGCTGAATGCCAAGCTATTTGGTAATGAGACTTGGGAGGATGAGCCTCCATTGCTCATTAATGAACTAAATATATGGGTTCAGCACACTTTACCTCAAAAGGAACAGGATCCTGGTAAATTCCTAATTCCCTATAACATAGGCACCATGACCTTTGAGAAGGCTCTTTGTGACCTGGGGTCAGGCATTAACCTTATGCCACTCTCTGTAATGGAGAGGTGCAAGTGGTGCACAGAAATCGTGACGGTTCAATTCCTTGGTAACGGCGCTGAAAACTTTATATGCACGTTCATGATCTTAATTCTTTGTCACAACTTTGCACAGTTGACCAGCAAGTGCACTGGGTCGTCCAAGTAATAAACCTTACGTGAGTAAGGGTTGATCCCACGGAGATTGTCGGCTTGAAGCAAGCTATGGTCACCTTGTAATTCTCAGTCAGGCGGATTCAAATGATTTTATGAATTGATAAGTAAAAGATAAATAAAATATAAAATAGGATAGTGGTACTTATGTAATTCATTGGTGAGAATTTCAGATAAGCATATAGAGATGCTTTCATCCCTCTAAACCTCTGCTTTCCTACTGTCTTCATCCAATCCTTCCTACTCCTTTCCATGGCAAGCTGTATGTTAGGCATCACCATTGTCAATGGCCACCTGTCCTCTCAGTGAAAATGGTCCAATGCATTGTCACTGCATGGCTAATCATCTGTCGGTTCTCGATCATACTGGAATAGGATCCATCGATCTTTTTTTGTCAGTCACTACGCCCAGCACTCGCGAGTTTGAAGCTCGTCACAGTTATTCAATCCCTGAATCCTACTCGGAATACCACAGACAAGCTTTAGACTTTTCGGATTCTCAAGAATGACCGTCCATGGGTTCTAACTTATACCACGAATACATTAATAAGTCGGACTCGGTCCCCTGTATTAGATATCCAAGAGATATCCATTCAATATAAGGTAGAACGGAAGTGGTTGTTAGGCACGCGTTCATAAGTTGAGAATGATGATGACTATGACGATCATCACATCCATCATATTGAAGTGAGAATGAATATCTTAGAAGCAGAATCAGTTGAATTGAATATAAAAATAGTAGTACTTTGCATTAATCTTTGAGGAACAGTAGAGCTCCACACCTTAATCTATGGTGTGTAGAAACTCTACCGTTGAAAATACACAAGTGATAAATGTTCAGGCATGGCCGAATGGCCAGCCCTCACAAAAGTCTCAGATAGCATAAAACTAATCAAAGATCTGATCCAAAGATGTAAATACAATAGTAAAAAGTCCTATTTATACTAAACTAGTTACTAGGGTTTGCAGAATTGAGTAAATGATGCAGAAATCCACTTCTGGAGCCCACTTGGTGTGTGCTCGGGCTGAGCATTGAGCTTTACACGTGTAGAGGCTTCTCTTGGAGTTGAACTCCAGTTTGTAGCCTGTTTCTAGCGTTGAACTCCACTTTGCAACCTGTTTCTGGCATTTGACTCCAGAATGTAGCATGGAACTGGTGTTGAACGCTAGTTTGCATCATTTAAACTCAAGCAAAGTATGAACTATTATATATTTCTGGAAAGCCCTAGATGTCTACTTTCCAACGCAATTGAGAGCACGCCATTTGGAGTTCTGTAGCTCCAGAAAATCTACTTTGAGCGCAGGGAGGTCAGAATCCAACAGCATCTGCAGTCCTTCTTCAACCTCTGAATCTGATTTTTGCTCAAGTCCCTCAATTTCAGCCAGAAAATACCTGAAATCACAGAAAAACACACAAACTCATAGTAAGGTCCAGAAATGTGAATTTTAATTAAAAACTAATAAAAATATACTAAAAACTAACTAAATTATACTGAAAACTATGTAAAAACAATGCCAAAAAGCGTATAAATTATCCGCTCATTAGCAAGCTGCCAGAATCTCATTAGAGATGGCAGAAAACTCAAGAAAATAGGCTTATGGACTAGTAGAGGATGTGCTAGTAAAGGTTGAAGGCCTTTACATCCCTGCTGATTTCATAATCCTAGACACTAGGAAGGATAAGGATGAATCCATCATCCTTGGAAGAGCCTTCCTAGCCACAGCAAAAGCTGTGATTGATGTGGACAGAGGAGAGTTGGTCCTTCAACTGAATGAGGACTAGCTTGTATTTAAGACTCAAGGTTCTCCTTCTGTAACCATGGAGAGGAAGCATGAAAAGCTTCTCTCACTGCAGAGTCAACCAAAGCCCCCACAGTCAAACTCTAAGTTTGGTGTTGGGAGGCCACAACCAAACACTAAGTTTGGTGTTGAACCTGATGACAAGTCATCCTAGCCTATTTTAACTAGTCTTTTCCTTTTGTTTTCATTAGAATTATGCACTTTCTTGAACCATAAGCAAGCTAATTGAGTAGATTTTCATGTTTCCCTTGATTGAATCAACCATGTATGAATTCATGCCATTTCATGAGGTTTTATGCTATAATTGTTGCATATTATGATAGAATGGATATCTCATGATTATGAGCATAGCTTTGATGTGTTTGGTTGATTAATGATAGGTGAAGAAAGCTTGGAGAAAGGTTGAAGCAAGAAGGAATAGCTAGGAGTAAAGAGAAGACAAGGGAATAAATGAAAATGAACCAAGAAGCAAAAAGTTGGACCTAAAGTTAGCCTCAAACTTTTGCACAAACTTTTGGGTGAAAAGTTAGCCCCAACGTTAGCCCCCTAACTTGGAGGCTAACGTTGGAACTTGAAAATCACTCCCTGGGTACCAAAAGTTTGCGCCAACGTTAGCCCCCTAACTTGGTGGCTAACGTTGGCACATGAAATTCACCCCTGGGCATCAAAAGTTTGCGCCAACGTTAGCCCCCTAACTTTGAGGCTAACATTGGCATGAAGAAAACCTCCCTGGGCACCAAAAGTTTGCGCCAACGTTAGCCCCCTAACTTGGTGGCTAATGTTGGCACATGAAAATCACAAGGGGAGGAGCAAAAGTTTGCGCCAACGTTAGCCCCCTAACTTGGTGGCTAACGTTGGCGCCACAAGTGCACAAGGTAAAGCAAACGTTGGGGCCAAAGTTAGACCCCTAACTTTGGCACCAACGTGAGTATCAGCAAAGTGGTGTTAGCTGATATGAAAAGTTGGAGCAAAAGTTAGACCCCTAACTTTTGCTCAAACTTTTGGTCCAACTTTTGCAAAACTCCAACCCGGTTCAATTGGTTCGTTTTGGTTCCTCTTCAAACTCCAGGAGCAATTAACCAAGGCATCTTTCAACCCAATTCCACCAAGAACAAAGGCCCAACTCAAGGCTTGAAGATCATTGGAAGAAAGTGTATAAATAAGATAGAATTCAAGTTCTTCGGGGAGCTTTTCTTTTAGAGAGCTTTCCTTTGGAATTTTCATAATAGTTTTCGGAGAGCTTTGGATATTGAGTGATCTTTAATTTCTTTGTCTTGGAAGGTGAATTCACTTCTCTTCCTCTCAGTTTTATTGCTTTCAATTTCAATTACAATTGTCTTGGATTTTGGGTTGGAGAATTGAAGAAATTCTGTTTCAATCTCAACCTTGGATCTCACTGCTTTATTTACTGCTTGATTGGATTTCAATTTCTGTTAATTGCTCTTCATCCACTTTCTTTGAATTTCAATTACAATTTCTTGTTGGATCTAGGAAGGCATTGAGATCTAGACTTGGTTTTCTAGTCTCTGGGTCCTGAGATCTGATTTCACATTTCAATTCTCTGTTTATTGCTTTATATGTTCATTTACTTTTCTGTTTCGGATCCGATTCAATTCCAATTCCCTTTTACTCTTCTGTTTAATGCAATTTAACTTTTCCTTGTTTAAATCCAAGCCTCAATCCCCTTTACATTTCAAGCCATTTATATTTCTTGCACTTTAAGATTCTGCAATTTACATTTCTTGCAATCTAAGTTTCCGCTATTTATGTTACTTGCACTTTAAGATTCAGCAATTTAATTCTCGTCCTCTTTAATTTCATGTCAATCACCCGTTCCCTTTACTTTCTTTGCAATTTAATTTTTGCAAATCACAAAACACTCAACCAAATCTTGATTCGCTTGACTAAATTAACCACTAAACTAAAATTGCTCAATCCTTCAATCCCTGTGGGATCGACCTCACTCCCGTGAGTTATTATTACTTAATGCGACCCGGTGCACTTGCCGGTTAGATTTGTGTGTTTTGGGAGAAATTTATTTTTCACCAAAATACTCATCAAGTTTTTGGCGCCGTTGCCGGGGATTGATTAGATTGACAATGATTAAGTGAGGTGGTGATCTAGATCAAGCACTTTTTCTTTAATTTGGATTAACCCACTAACTGTTTGATTTTTTGCTTAAACTAACTAACACTTCAATCTAGCAGTAGATTGAAGTGTCACTGGTTTTGTGCATTTCTCATGCTCTGCTTGTATGTCAGGTACAAGAAGAACCATACCCAATTTTCATGAACAAGACGAAAGAACTCTCAGGAGGTTAAGAAGAGCTGAAAGAGGGAAAAATATTGTTGGAGAAGAGGAATCAGATGAAGAATTCCAAGAGATGGAGGAACATTTAACCAATCCACCAGGTGGAGAAGACAACAACAATGACAACCCACCCCAGAGGAGAGTTTTGGCTTCCTATACCTTTGCAAATCCTAGACATTGTGGGAGCAGCATCTTGGCTCCAAATGTCAATGCTAACAATTTTGAACTCAAACCACAACTCATCACTTTGGTTCAGAACAATTGCTCTTTTGGTGGAGGACCACTTGAGGACCCACACCAACATTTATCCACTTTCTTGAGGATATGCAACACTGTCAAAACTAATGGAGTGCCCTCTGACAGTTACAAGCTGATGCTATTCCCATTTTCTCTCAGGGACAAGGCCACTCAATGGTTGGAATCTTTTCCAAGGGACAGCATCAACAACTGGGATGATTTGGTAACCAAGTTTCTTGCCAAGTTTTATCCACCTCAGAGGATTATAAGGTTAAAGGCTGAGGTACAAATATTTACACAAATGGAGGCCGAACCCATCTATGAGGCATGGGAGAGGTACAAGGCTCTAATCAGGAAATGTCCCCCTGCCATGTTTAATGAGTGGGAGAAGCTGCAGAACTTCTATGAAGGCTTAACACTGAAATCCCAGGAAGCTTTGGATCATTCAGCTGGAGGTTCCTTGCAACTCATGAAAACTGCAGAAGAGGCTCAAGAACTCATTGATATGGTGTCCAACAACCAATATTTCTTTGCTCATCAAAGAAGCTGCCAACCATCACAAAGGAGAGGAGTAATGGAGCTAGAAGGAGTGGATTCAATCCTGGCTCAAAACAAGATGATGCAGCAGCAAATTCAACAACAATTTGAGCAAATGGCCAAGAGGATTGATAGTCTCCAAGTTGCAGCAGTTAACACTAGCCAACCATCAACCACATGGGGACAGAGTGAAGAAACTCAAGAAGAACAACAACAAGAGCAAGTACAGTATATGCACAACCAAGGACCAAATGAAGTGTATGGTGATACATACAATCCTTCCTGGAAGAACCACCCAAACCTCAGATGGGGAGATAACCATACCCAAAACCAATAACCATGGCAGAGGAACTCAAACCAACACAACCCAAGAAGCAACCAAAACCACAACCAGCAGCAGACTAGCCAAAACCCCTACAGAAAACCTCAAAACAACTACCCCAACCTCAACCAATACCAATCTAATAACCAACCCACCAACCAAAATGCCTACCATCCACCACCCACATCTCATAACCCACCTCAAGTATCACCTGAAGCCCAAAGAATCACTCACTTGGAGGCCATGATAGACAAAATGTTGAAACACCAGGAAATGGTAACCAAGAATCAGGAAGTCTCCCTGAAGAGCCTAGAGAGACAGATGGGGCAACTCTCGAAGCAAGTATCTGTTGAGAGACCTTCAAACTCACTGCCCAGTGACACAATTCCAAATCCCAAGGAGGAATGCAAGGCAATACAATTAAGGAGTGGGAGAACATTGATAAGCAACAATGACACTACAAAGAAGCAAGCAGAGAACATCAAAGAACCAACGGAGGATGAGAATCAAACAAAGGCAGATGAGGCTAAGGAGCAAGTTGTGATGCCAAACAAAGGCACTGAGAAACTTAAAGAGAAGGACAACCAGCCACATAGCTCAAAGGAAGTAGCTCAGGGACAGCAGCAAATAGGAAAGAGCATCACACCTCCACTGCCATATCCCCAGAGGTTTAACAAAGGGGTTAAAGACCAGCATTTTCACAAATTCCTTGAGATTTTTAAGAAGATGGAAATCAATATCCCCTTGGCTGAAGCACTTGAGCAAATGCCTCTGTATGCCAAATTCTTGAAGGAGCTTGTCAACAAGAAAAGAAGCTGGGATGAGAAAGAAACCATAATGATTACTGAGGAATGCAGGGCCTTGATTCAAAAGGGGCTTCCTCCAAAGCTTGAGGACCCAGGGAGCTTCCTGTTGCCTTGCACCATTGGAGAATTGACCATCACTAAAGCAATGTGCGATCTCGGAGCAAGTATTAACTTAATACCATCCTCCTTGGTGAAAAAGCTGCATATAGAGGAGGTCAAACCAGTACAAATGTCTCTGGAGATGGTAGACAGGTCAATGGTATACCCCAGGGGTGTAATTGAAAATCTTTTGGTTAAGGTGGACAGTTTTATATACCCTGCTGATTTTGTGGTTCTAGAATCAAACGATGATGGTGACTCTGTTATACTGGGAAGGCCATTCTTGGCCACTGCTAGAGCTATCATAGACGTAGAGGAAGGGGAATTAACTCTCAGGATGCATGACCAGAGTGTCACTCTAAAAGTATTACCAGAAGCACAATTTAGCAAGGAGAAGAAAGACTATATGAAAAATGACCAGGAAGGTCACAGCAACATCCCAATGCTAAAGATTGTGCAGACTGATGAAGAAACCCAAGAGGGTATTAGAGTATTAGCCACTGAAAAGAGAGGCCCCCAAGGAAAGCCTACGGCCAGAAAAGAAAGATCAACAAAAGGAAAGATGAAACGCAGAAACAAAGCAAAAAGGGGTTGGAAGAATAGAAAGATTCCAACAGAGGGGCTTTCCAAAGGTGACAAAGTGCAACTGATATATCAACAGCTGGGGGCAAATCAACAAATCGAGGATTACTACACTGTCAGCAACATACTCTCATTAGAGCATGCTGAAATTGAACACAGAGAATAATGAAGAGGATCACGGTCAGAGGAGACAAATTGAGGCCCTACAAGCACCAACCAACATAAAAGAAAGCCTCAATGTCAAGCTAATGACAATAAAAGAGCGCTCCATGGGAGGCAACCCATGCTTTAAGATTCATGTCATTTTAAATTCAATAAGTTATGATCAATTGAGCATGAATTCTTTTCTCTTTTCATGAACATGTCCATTGACTGCATGCACTATTTTGAAACATATGCTAAGTTTGGTGTGCCTTCAAGCACACTAAACCAATCTCACAAATAATTCCATTTTGCATGTTTGGAGTATCTTGACAAAGCATATGGCCAAACACTAAGTTTGGTGTCCACATAGCTTCTTGAAAAGTAGAAACTCATGCATCAATAATCATACAATTGTTGTTTTCCAAAATCTTATAAATGGAAAAATTCTTTTCCGGTAATGAAGGCATTAATTGTGATGTACCCTTTGACAAGAAACAAGTTTGGTGTTCATCAAACCTTGGTGCACCGATTTAGGGATACAATTGATCCTTCATGAAAAAAAAAGGGGGAGAAAAAGAAAGTATGATGAAAATAATTCTTATGAACATTTAACATTTGAATCTCACTAATTGGAAGAAGATACTCATTTTCTTTATATATGACCAAACATTAAGTTTGGTGTCCTCAAAGGAGAGTGTCACGGTTCAAATGATATAAGAATTGATGGTTCACATAGTATTAATAAAAAGAACACTCTTGCTACGGTTGAATAAAACTAATGTATGTTGTCTTGTTGTGGTGACTAGGAAGTCAATGAATCTTCAAAGAAAAAGACAAGACAAATGAAAGGTGGACTTGCTCCTTGTTCATCACTACAAAGAAAAAGCATGCATTGTGTCTGTTTTAAGTTGTCTTTGCATCTTTAAGTAGTTATTATAATTAATAGTCTTTGCATCATGTTTGCTTCTCTTAAAATAAGCAAGCTAATCTATGTGTGTGCTTGTGTGTTTACTTTCACTTAGCAAAAAGCATGCTTTGTCCCCTGCATTTTTCAATTCAATAAAAGAAATGTTTGAATGTAAAGTAAGAGGGTCTCTGTTAGATAGAAGTAGAATAAAAGTAAGTGGTGGTAAGTGTGTGATTGTATAATAGCTCACTTTTAGTGAATAAAGAGCCAGGATATCGCCTCCTAAGTAGAGAGTAGCCTACTGTCTATGAATCTCAATTAAATCCCTTGGTTAGAAAGAAAAACAAAAAGGAGGAAAGAAAAGAGATCAGAACAAAAGGAAACAAAAAGAAACAAAGCGGGACACCAATAGCTTGAACTTTAAAATATATGCCTGTGATGTCTTTGTACTAGGATCTGCTTGGATTAGTAAGCTCTTAGGAGTGCATCAACACTCGGTGACTTGGGTTAACTAATCCGGGATCATCAGCTGAAAGTCCACTATCAAGAGCAACCTAACTACAAGGCATTTAGTAACCCAAAGAGGTGCTGGGCATCAATGTTTTAAGAAGGAATGTGAGCCAAGTGTCTATGGTGAATAATGTGTCAAGTATAAAGAAAAGAAAATGAACTTGCTACACATGACACTCAAATAAAGCTTATGAATAAAGTAATAGCCAAGGATAAAGGAATAATGAGAGGTCATAGCAGTATGTTACTTGAAGCTTGAAGGAGACTTTCTAGGCCTAGGAGTCAATAAGAAGTGAGTATTTGCATATTCACACAAAATCCCATGAACTATCAATAATACTCTGCTAGCATGAACATCCTCTTCCATCTCATTCTTTCTTCTCAATAAATCTTTTTCTTGCTTGGGGACAAGCAAGCTTTAAGTTTGGTGTTGAACCTGATGACAAGTCATCCTAGCCTATTTTAACTAGTCTTTTCCTTTTGTTTTCATTAGAATTATGCACTTTCTTGAACCATAGGCAAGCTAATTGAGTAGATTTTCATGTTTCCCTTGATTGAATCAACCATGTATGAATTCATGCCATTTCATGAGGTTTTATGCTATAATTGTTGCATATTATGATAGAATGGATATCTCATGATTATGAGCATAGCTTTGATGTGTTTGGTTGATTAATGATAGGTGAAGAAAGCTTGGAGAAAGGTTGAAGCAAGAAGGAATAGCTAGGAGTAAAGAGAAGACAAGGGAATAAATGAAAATGAACCAAGAAGCAAAAAGTTGGACCTAAAGTTAGCCTCAAACTTTTGCACAAACCTTTGGGTGAAAAGTTAGCCCCAACGTTAGCCCCCTAACTTGGAGGCTAACGTTGGAACTTGAAAATCACTCCCTGGGTACCAAAAGTTTGCGCCAACGTTAGCCCCCTAACTTGGTGGCTAACGTTGGCACATGAAATTCACCCCTGGGCATCAAAAGTTTGCGCCAACGTTAGCCCCCTAACTTTGAGGCTAACGTTGGCATGAAGAAAACTTCCCTGGGCACCAAAAGTTTGCGCCAACGTTAGCCCCCTAACTTGGTGGCTAACGTTGGCACATGAAAATCACAAGGGGAGGAGCAAAAGTTTGCGCCAACGTTAGCCCCCTAACTTGGTGGCTAACGTTGGCGCCACAAGTGCACAAGGTAAAGCCAACGTTGGGGCCAAAGTTAGACCCCTAACTTTGGCACCAACGTGAGTATCAGCAAAGTGGTGTTAGCTGATATGAAAAGTTGGAGCAAAAGTTAGACCCCTAACTTTTGCTCAAACTTTTGGTCCAACTTTTGCAAAACTCCAACCCGGTTCAATTGGTTCGTTATGGTTCCTCTTCAAACTCCAAGAGCAATTAACCAAGGCCTCTTTCAACCCAATTCCACCAAGAACAAAGGCCCAACTCAAGGCTTGAAGATCATTGGAAGAAAGTGTATAAATAGGATAGAATTCAAGTTCTTTGGGGAGCTTTTCTTTTGGAGAGCTTTCCTTTGGAATTTTCATAAAAGTTTTCGGAGAGCTTTGGATATTGAGTGATCTTTAATTTCTTTGTCTTGGAAGGAGAATTCACTTCTCTTCCTCTCAGTTTTATTACTTTCAATTTCAATTACAATTGTCTTGGATTTTGGGTTGGAGAATTGAAGAAATTCTGTTTCAATCTCAACCTTGGATCTCACTGCTTTATTTACTGCTTGATTGGATTTCGATTTTTGTTAATTGCTCTTCATCCACTTTCTTTGAATTTCAATTACAATTTCTTGTTGGATCTAGGAAGGCATTGAGATCTAGACTTGGTTTTCTAGTCTCTGGGTCCTGAGATCTGATTTCACATTTCAATTCTCTGTTTATTGCTTTATATGTTCATTTACTTTTCTGTTTTGGATCCGATTCAATTCCAATTCCCTTTTACTCTTCTGTTTAATGCAATTTAACTTTTCCTTGTTTAAATCCAAGCCTCAATCCCCTTTACATTTCAAGCCATTTATATTTCTTGCATTTTAAGATTCTGCAATTTACATTTCTTGCAATCTAAGTTTCCGCAATTTATGTTACTTGCACTTTAAGATTCAGCAATTTAATTCTTGTCCTCTTTAATTTCATGTCAATCACCCGTTCCCTTTACTTTCTTTGCAATTTAATTTTTGCAAATCACAAAACACTCAACCAAATCTTGATTCGCTTGACTAAATTAACCACTAAACTGAAATTGCTCAATCCTTCAATCCCTGTGGGATCGACCTCACTCCCGTGGGTTATTATTACTTGATGCGACCCGGTGCACTTGCCGGTTAGATTTGTGTGTTTTGGGAGAAATTTATTTTTCACCAAAATACTCATCAGAACCCCCACATTAAACTCTAAGTTTGGTGTTGGGAGGTCCAAACAATGCTCTGAACATCTGTGAGGCTCCATGAGAGCTCACTGTCAAGCTATTGACATTAAAGAAGCGCTTGTTGGGAGGCAACCCAATGTTATTTAATTATATCTATTTATTTTCCATGGCTATTTTATGTTTAATTTAGGTTGATGATCATGTGAAGTCACAACAACAACTAAAAAATCAAAAACAGAATGAAAAATAGTATTAAAAATAGCTCACCCTAGAGGAAGAACATTCTGGCATTTAAACGCCAGAAATAAGCATCAACCTGGCGTTAAACGCCAGAAACAGGCTACATTTGGGCGTTTAACGCCAAAAACAGGCAGCCGTCTGGCGTTAAATGCCAGTATTGCATACAGGGGGCGTTTTGCACACCTAAATGGTGCAGCGATGAGAAATCCTTGATACCTCAGGATCTATGGACCCTACAGGATCCCCACAGGATCTGTGGACCCCACAGGATCCCTACCTACCCCACCTCTTCTTCTCTCCTCTTCACACCTTTTCATAACTCTCTTCCCCAATATAACCTCCACCAATCACCTCCATTACTCCTCGAAAACCATCATACAACCCACCTACACCCACCACCCACTCAAATTCAAACCATCACTCCCTCCTTTTCACACATCATAACCACCTAAAACCCCCCTTGGTGACAGATGCTTCTAGGCGGGTCCAGTAGTCAATCTTAGGGATTTCTGGAAGGAACTCCTGCACCCTCCTTTTGATGGAGTTGTCTTGCACTTGTTGTCCTTCCATTGACTTCTTGGTGATTGGGATGAATTCATTTACTCCCATCCTCACCTCAGCATCTTTACATAGCAGAGAAATTAAGCTTGGGTATGCAAGTTTGGCTTCAGTAGAGTTCTTGTTTGCAATTGTGTAAATCTCACAAGAAATCAGATGATGAATCTCCACTTCTTTTCCCAGCATAATACAATGAATCATCACTGCTCTTTTGACAGTGACCTCAGAGCGGTTGCTAGTGGGTAGTATGGAACGCCCAACGAAGTCCAACCAGCCTCTTACAACTGGTTTGAGATCTCCTCTCTTGAGTTGGTTTGGGACTCCTTTTGAATTGGTTATCCACTTAGTTCCAGGGAGGCATATGTCCTCTAGAACTTGGTCCAACCCCTTATCTTCTCTCACCATTCTCCTATTAAAGGATTCTGGATCATCTTGTAGTTGAGGTGTAACAACCCCGATTTTCGAGTACGCGAGATCTTTTCTGAAAGTACGAATTTCTTCGGAAGATCAGTAAGTGGAAAACCTTTGATATATCATCAATTATCTCAATCCTCATTGTCATTATGTCATCTTTAAGTTAGAACCTTTTCCGAGACAAGCTCGATAACGCGGTCGCGAAGAACCTAGTTTTTGAACCGTATCGGTTAGGAGTTTTGATTCGGTTTTTCGTAAATAGTCTTAGTTTGACAAACCGGACCCAATTTATGAGAGAAGAGAGATAATAGGATGATATTATCATTATATTAGTATTAGAAGCTTCTTGAATGATATTATAAGGTTACCTGATCAGTTTTAGTTAAAAACAGAAATATCGGTTTAACCGGGTTCACAATTTACTGGTGCAGCTTAGCACCAGCACTCTCTGATGACTTTAGCAATGCTAAGGCCTCATTATTCATGTTTTATTCTCATAATAAATTTGTTACTAGTGTCATTTATGCTAGTAGCTCAGAAAATAATTTTTAGAGATGTTTTTGCAAGTGTTCCGATACATCTAGTTTTAGTAGTTATACACCTGAGATATTTTAATATTATTTTAATCCACCTCCAAGCCAACCAATCACAACTCACCCTACACCCCCAAAACCCCCAAGGCTGGGTCATTTTCACTTTGTGGCCAAAAATAGGTAGAGATAAAAAGAGAGAAAAGTTCTTAGTTCCAAATCTTCAAAGCTTGATTTCTGCTGAACTAAAACTCAAATCAAAATTCCAATCCGACCAAAATGATCCTCTCTTCTTTCTCTACATGATCATATGAATTATCAAGGCTGGGATCAAGGTGAGTTGGCTGCACCATCTCTCTTTTGATTTGGTTTCATGGAAACATGCTTAAATATGTGTTTTCTTGATGTGATTTAGGAGGAAAAAGTGCTTAAGGACCACCTGAAAGTTTAATCGAATTAGGATCAGCAAAACCAGGTAGGGTGTCATGAAATTAATCTTGATTATTTGTGTTTGAGTTGTGTGAATGTTGTATAAATTGGCTGTGCTAAAAATTGGTTGCATATATGATTGATTCTTGGTGAAAATTTGGTGAAATTTTGATGAAATTTGATGAAATTCAAGCTTTAAAGTTCATGTTCTTGGGCAGCTGGAAAAACGAAACCCTAAGCTTAAATTGAGGTTCAATTTGTGTTGAAATCATGTAGAAAAGATGGGGTTTTAGTGGCTGCTAATTTATTATGAATTATAGTAAAAATCGGTTGCTGAAAAGACTGAAAAACGGGTAAAAACAGAGAAAGAATCTGAAGAATTTATGAAGAACATGAAGAACACTTTGAGTGTGATGAAGAACAATGAAGAACAGGCCTTAGATCTTAAAAAGGGCAAGGAAGTAAAATTTTTGGTGTTTAAGGGGTTGTTTGGTAATTTCTGAAAGTTAGGGTGGTAAAAGTAGAAATATTAAAAGTTACGGGTGGTAAAAAGTAAATTTTAAAGGTTAAAAGTAAAAGTAAGTTAATTTTCGAAAATTTAATGATAAAATAATAAAAAAATAATAAAATATTAAATAATAATATTTAATTAAAAATAATATTTTAATAAAAATAATGAAATAATGCGGAAAAGGCAGTTTTCTGTAAAAGCTTTAGAAGGACAACTTTAAACGCAGAATCTCATAATTACCTTCATAAAACACTTAGGGAGTGGTAAAAACATATTAGTGAGGCAAAGATAAATAAAAGATAAAAAGTTGAAGAAAAGATAGAAATCGAAGAAAAAGTCTGTAAAGTTTTAATGACAGAAAAATAGACAGAGACTAGTGAACGAACTAGGGCAACATAGTTAGTCCTTGAATTGCGAATAGGGTTAGGTATTATATGAAAAGTTAAACTGTTTCAGTATAGACTTAATGAACCTATACTTGGGGCAGGCTAACTAATCATACCGAAATTTACATAAGCTTTAAATACAGACGTTTAACAGAGAAAGCAGAATAAAGTAAAGAAGCGCAGAGAAAAGAACAAACAGAGCAGAATAAAGAGACAAAGCAAAGAGAGTAATATGATAAAGAGTATAGGACCTATTGAGAGGTCATTTGTTGCATTAAGGCAACCTCAGAGATATCTATATGTTCATCTGCTGCATTGTGGCAGTAAGATAGATAATGGTGCGACCACTGAGAAACGTTTTCCTGCGGTACAGATCCATATTTTATTTCTGTAAGGCAGAGGGGTTATTTCCTGCTTCAGAGTACCGTGACCACCTGTTCCATTTCTGTAGTGGCAGAGGGGTTATTTCCTCTATACAGAAGGTGTTTCGGCATACATCCCCGCAGTGGCAGATGTGTTATTTCCTGCGTGCAGTGGACCCTGTGGTGGCAGAGGGGTTATTTCCTGTACACAGGGGTATAGCCAACAGGAAAGCCATATCCGGCTGGTAATGCTGGGTTACGTCGGGAGCGGGTAGAAACCGACAAATGAGCTCATTACCTGCACTAGGACTAGACATACATCATTCTTGTCTGCGCATTATTCTCTGTTGCATTCCTACTTGTGAGTGATCTATTTCTTTATGTTTGTTTGCTTGAGTGCTATGTCTGTGCTTTATCTTTTTGTATTCTCCTGCTTGTGTTATGTTCTTTGTTTTTCTATCTATTTTTAACTTCTGTTTACTACATTACTGTATTCTATTATCCATCTGCTAATCGAAAATGAATAAATGAACGTAACTAACAACCCCGACCCTACTAAGAACTACCCAGTTCTTACCCCTTCTCTCCCTTCCTCCCCCTCAGATGGAGAGGGGCGTGATCTTCTATGAGTTCGAGGACCCTTACATCTACGAGGATCCGGTACATCACAGTTACTTCATCATGGGATTGGAGCCTCGTATTAGATGATATGCGTTACCTAATCGAGCTTTTCAACATCCTCTGTCTAGCCCGCATTTTGATCCTGATTCTCCTTACGACTTTCCCTTATCCTGGTTACATCTTGACGCACCTGGTTATCCTTTTCCTGATGATCCTGAGCACCCTATACCAGCTCAACCTTTGAATGAGGTGGTACCTGAGCCTATCATTTCTGATGAGCCTGAGTTAGCTGGTGACTACATACCTATGATACCACCAGAGTGGGATTTCCCCCTGAGCCGATCCCCGACTTTTCACAGCCTGATGAGCCGGCACTACTGGACGGTGGAGTGGCTCCTATAAACGCGAATGGACCTGTGCTCGTGAACGGTTTTGTACATAGTGACAGCAGTGTTTCTGGTGGATCTAAGGGTATAGCTGTAGCTGTGGACGACGAGGAGGAGTAGGATCCTGAGATAGAGATAGAGCAGGATGAGGAGATGGACGAGCCTCACGGTGATTCTCCGAACGGCCACCTGTAGATATAGTTTGACTACGGAAGGGGCATTCTTTTGATGACACTCTAGTCTGACATTATCTGATAGTTAGTCTCTCACTTGTGTTAGTACACCCGAGAGCTAGGAGCTATATAGTGGTTAGGCTAGCCTGGGCGCCAGCTTAGTGGCTTTTTGTATGGGCCAGGCCCTGGGAGTGTCGTGTAAATATTAGCTACGTAGGATGACGAGGATGTAAACTGACTCTATCTTGTGTAAACACTACATGTTTTGTTATAGTGTACATGATGTATATTATCAGCTGTATTTCTATGTTTCTTTATGCCGCTTTTCTATTACTTTCAAAGTATGCTTGTTTATTTTACCTGAACATCCGCAACAAAAAAAAAGTTACTCATAAAATTGGCATCGCTCTAACAAGAAACAGGCTCATATATTAAATAATAAATAATAATTAGGTAGGATAAGTTAGTAGCACTTAGCTTCTTGTATGACCATGGCATACTGAGAGTTGGGTCGTTACAAGTTGGTATCAGAGCAGTTCATTCCCAATAGAGCCTGTAGAGTGGACTGACTATGCTTCATTGCATACTCTGTTGTGTGTCTCATGCTTATAGGATATCTATGTGATTTGTGTTGCATGATTGTCTCTGTGTTTTCATTCTGGGAGTGTTCACACTTGACTTGAAGTGTTAAGACTGATCACCTTAATAATGATTATTTGGTGTGAACAGGACCACGATGGGTTCACAGAGACGAGGCGTACGGGAAGATATTCCTAATGTTAACTACGAGAGGGAACAGGAGACGTTTATGACTACCATGAACGCTGTGGCTGAAGCAGTGCGTGAGGCTGCAGTAGCAGCGGCTAGGGCTGTTGATCGTCTTGGAGTGAGAAACGGGAATGAGAATGAGCATGGGGAAGATAGTGGAAATGATGAGAATAACTTGAGGCATCTCGAAAGACCTATGACCCTTGCGACTTTTCTGAAGGTTAAACCGCCTAACTTTAAAGGTACACTCGTTGCGACTGATGCTGACAACTGGTTTCAAGCTATTGAATGATCACTGCGAGCGCAGCATGTTCCGGAAGGCCAACACGTGGAGTTTTCTACTTATATGCTGGAAGGAGAAGCTGAGCATTGGTGGCAGGGGATACAGCGACTGTTGCAACAAGATGAAGCACAACATATCCATACGGTGATACACTTGTGATCACATATGGTCCCCTCCACCGGGATTTCAATTTCCCGGGGAATAGTCTGAGCCTAGAGTTAAATAGCAGAACTTTCTATCCTGGTTCAAAGACTCTAGATAACAGTTTCTTGTCATGCCACTTTTTTGCTTTCTCCTTATAAATTTTAGCATTTTCAAAAGCATTGAGTCTGAATTCCTCTAGCTCATTCAGCTGGAGCAATCTTTTCTCTCCAGCTAACTTGGCGTCCAAGTTTAGGAATCTGGTTGCCCATTTGGCCTTATGTTCCAATTCCACGGGTAGATGACAGGCCTTGCCATACACAAGCTGGTATGGAGAGGTTCCTATAGGAGTCTTGAATGCTGTTCTGTATGCCCACAAAGCATCATCCAAGCTTTTTGCCCAATCCTTTCTACGGGCAATTACAGTCCATTCCAGGATTCTTTTTAGTTCTCTATTAGAGACTTCAGCCTGCCCATTTGTCTATGGATGATATGGAGTTGCTACTTTGTGGCTAATTCCATATCGGACCATAGCAGAGTATAGCTGTTTATTACAGCAATGAGTGCCCCCGTCACTGATTAGCACTCTGGGGATGCCAAATCTGCTGAAGATATGTTTATAGAGGAATTTTATTACGGTCTTAGTATCATTGGTGGGTGTGGCAATTGCTTCTACCCATTTAGATACATAGTCTACTGCCACCAGAATGTAAGTGTTTAAGTATGATGGTGGGAAGGGACCCATGAAGTCAATACCCCATACATCAAACAACTCAATCTCTAAGATCCCTTATTGAGGTATGGCATAACCATGAGGCAAGTTGCCAGCTCTTTGGCAACTGTCACAGTTACGCACAAACTCTCGGGCATCTCTATAGAGAGTAGGCCAGTAGAAGCCACATTGGAGGACCTTAGTGGCTGTTCGCTCACCTCCGAAATGTCCTCCATACTGTGATCCATGGCAGTGCCATAGGATCTTCTGTGCCTCTTCTCTCGGTACGCATCTGCGGATCATTCCGTCTGTACATCTCTTAAAGAGATATGGTTCATCCTATAAGTAGTACTTTGCATCAGAAATTAGTTTTTTTGTTTGCACTCTGCTGTACTCCTTGGGTATGAACCTCACAGCTTTATAATTCGGAATGTCTGCAAACCATGGTGCTTCCTGAATGGCGAAGAGTTGCTCATCCGGAAAGGTTTCAGAGATCTCAGTAGGAGGGAGGGACACCCCTGCTACTGGTTCTATCCGGGACAGGTGATCAGCTAGCTAGTTCTCTGTCCCTTTTCTGTCTCTTATTTCTATATCAAACTCTTACAGAAGCAACACCCATCTTATGAGCCTGGGTTTTGAATCCTGCTTTGTGAGTAGGTATTTAAGAGCATCATGGTCAATATACACAATCACTTTTGAACCTACTAAATAGGATCTAAACTTGTCAATGGCATAAACCACTGCAAGTAACTCTTTTTCTGTGGTTGTGTAATTCTTCTGTGCATCATTTAAAACACGGCTAGCAAAGTAAATGATGTGTAGAAGCTTGTTATGCCTCTGTCCCAATACTGCACCAATGGCATGGTCACTAGCATCACACATTAGTTCGAATGGTAATGTCCAGTCTGGTGCAGAGATGATTGGTGCTGTGACCAGCTTAGCTTTTAGGGTTTCAAATGCCTGCAGACACTCTGTGTCAAACACAAATGGCGTGTCAGCAGCTAGCAGATTGCTCAGAGGTTTTGCAATTTTTGAAAAATCCTTTACAAAACCTCCTGTAGAGTCTTGCATGTCCCAGAAAGCTTCTGATTACCTTTACATTGGCAGGTGGTGGTAATTTTTCAATTACCTCTACTTTAGCTTGATCCACCTCTATTCCCTTGTTTGAAATTTTATGCCCAAGGACAATTCCTTCAGTTACCATAAAGTGACATTTTTCTCACTTTAAAACTAGGTTGGTCTCTTGGCATCTTTTCAGAACAAGTGCTAAATGGTCAAGACAGGAGCTGAATGAGTCTCCAAATACTGAAAAGTCATCCATGAAGACTTCTAAAAATTTTTCCACCATATCAGAGAAGATAGAGAGCATGCACCTCTGAAAGGTTGCAGGTGCATTGCACAGACCAAAAGGCATCCTTCTGTAGGCAAATACTCCAGATGGACATGTGAATGCTATTTTCTCTTGGTCTTGAGGAACTACTGCAATTTGGTTGTAACCTGAATAGCCATCCAAAAAGCAGTAATAATCATGACCAGCTAGTCTTTCTAGCATCTGGTCTATGAATGGTAAAGGAAAATGATCCTTTCTGGTGGCTGTATTGAGCCTTCTGTAGTCAATACACATACGCCACCCTGTAACTATTCTTGTAGGAACCAGTTCATTCTTTTCATTGTGAACCACTGTCATGCCTCCCTTTTTGGGTACAACTTAGACAGGGCTTACCCAGGGGCTATCAGAAATAGGATAAATAATCCCAGCCTCTAGTAACATAGTGACCTCTTTCTGCACCACCTCCTTCATGGCTGGATTTAGCCACCTCTGTGGTTAAACCACTGGCTTAGCATCATCCTCCAATAGGATCTTGTGCATGCATCTTGCTGGGCTAATGCCCTTAAGATCGCTTATGGAACACCCAAGAGCTGTCTTGTGTGTCCTTAGCACTTGAATTAGTGGTTTCTCTTCCTGTGGCTTTAAAGCAGAGCTTATGATCACTGGAAAAGTGTCACCTTCTCCCAGAAATGCATATTTCAGGGATGGTGATAGTGGTTTAAGCTCGGGTTTAGGAAGCTTATCCTCTTCCTGAGGAATTTTGAGAGGTTCTTTTATTTCCTCTGATTCCTCCAGATCAGGCTGAACATCTTTAAAGATGTCCTCTAGCTCTGATTCAAGACTTTCAGTCATATTGATTTCTTCTACCAAAGAGTCAATAATATCACGGCTTATGCAGTCATTTGATGTGTCTGGATGCTGCATAGCTTTGACAGCATTTAACTTGAACTCATCCTCATTGACTCTCAGGGTCACTTCCCCTTTTTGTACATCAATAAGAGTTCGTCCAGTTGCTAGGAAAGGTCTTCCTAGAATGAGAGTTGCACTCTTGTGCTCTTCCATTTCCAGCACTACAAAGTCAGTGGGAAAGGCAAATGGCCCAACCTTGACAATCATGTCCTCAATTATGCCTGATGGGTATTTAATGGAGCCATCAACAAGTTGAAGTCATATCCGGGTTAGTTTGACTTCTTCAGTCAAGCCAAGCTTTCTGGTAGTAGATGCAGGTATTAGGTTGATACTTGCTCCAAGATCACATAGAGCTGTTTTGGTACAAGCACCCTCTAATATGCATGGTATCATAAAGCTTCCTGGATCTTGAAGCTTCTCTGGTAAGCTTTTTAGAACGATTGCACTGCATTCTTCAGTAAGAAATACCTTTTCAGTTTCTCTCCAATCTTTCTTATGACTTAAGATCTCTTTCATGAACTTAGCATAAGAGGGTATTTGCTCAAGTGCCTCTGCAAATGGGATCTTTATCTCAAGAGTCCTGAGATAGTCTGTAAAGTGGGAACATTGTTTATCCTGCTCCGCTTGGCGGAGTTTCTGAGGATAAGGCATCTTGGCTTTATATTCTTCAACCTTAGCTGCTGCAGGTTTATTCCCTACAGAGGTGGTTGGAGAAGCCTTCTTAGAGGGGTTACTATCAGCACTTTCAGGTGTCTGATCCCTCATTGGCGTTTGAACGCCAGGATTGGGCAAGGAATGGGCATTCAACGCCAACTTTTCTCGCTTTTCTGGCGTTTAAACGCCAGAAGTGGGCATCCAGTGGGCGTTTGACGCCAATCTTTCACCCTTTTTCTGGCGTTTGAAGCCAGAATTATTCCTCTCTGGGCTCTTGTTGTCCTCAGAGGGATTTTGGGCAGTGGTTTGGTCATCCTCTGTCAGTTGTTCTTTTCTTGGCTTTCTACTACTTTGAGCTGATTTATTCAATGTCTTCCCGCTCCTTAATTGGACAGCTTGGCATTCTTCTGTTATCTGTTTAGATAGTTACTGTCTTGTCTGATTCAATTGTACTTCCATATTCTTGTTAGCATTTTTAGTGTCATGGAGCATCTCTTTAAATTTTTCTAATTGTTTTGTCACAAGGAGTAATTGCTGATTAAGTTCAACAATCTGTTCTTGAGGATTAGGATCAGTAGTTACTGTCTTAGCCTCTTCTTTTATGGAGGACTCACTGCTTGAGTACAGATGTTGATTTCTAGCAACCGTATCTATGAGTTCTTAAGCCTCTTCAATCGTCTTTCTCATGTGTATAGATCCACCAGCTGAGTAGTCTAGAGACATTTGAGCTCTTTCTGTAAGCCCATAGTAGAAGATGTCTAACTGTACCCACTCTGAAAATATTTTAGAGGGTTATTTTCTTAGCATCCCTCTGTACCTCTCCCAGGCATTATAAAGGGATTCATGATGCTCTTGTTTAAAGCCTTGAATGTCTAGCCTCAGCTGTGTCATCTTTTTTGGAGGGTAAAATTGGTTCAGGAACTTGTCTGATAACTGTCTCCATATTTTTATGTTTGCTGTGGGTTGGTTATTTAACACCTCTTAGCTTGATCTTTTACAGCAAATGGAAATAATAATAATCTGTAGACATCTTGATCTACTTTTTTATCACGTACTGTGTCAGCAATTTGTAAGAACTGTGCCAGAAACTCAGTAGGTTCTTCCTGTGGAAGACCGGAATACAGTCAATTTTGCTGCACCATGATAACGAGCTGAGGATTTAGCTCAAAACTGCTTGCTTTGATGGGAGGTATACAGATGCTACTCCCATATGCAACTGTAATGGGGTTAGCATATGACCCCAGGGTCCTTCTGGACTGTTCATTTTCACTTATGTCTATGATGGAGAAAAGGGAATTGATATGAATTGCAATTAAATTATATTTTTAATTTTATTTTATTTTATTAAAAGTGACCAAAAAAAAATAAACAAAATAAATGGAAGATCAAATAAAATTTTTGAAAATTAGAAGAGAATGAAATAAAAGCAAATTGAAAACTAAATTAATTAATTAATTAAAAAGATTTTGGAATTAGCAATCAGAAAGATATGATTAAAAATTATTTTGAAAAAAGATATGATTGAGAAGATATGATTGTAATAAAAAGATATGATTGAAAAGATATGACTGAAGAAATTAAAAAGATTTGATTTTTGAAAAAGATTTGAAAAGATCAATTTTTGAAATTAGAATTTTGACTTGACTAAAAAAAAAGATATGATTTTGAAAATCTTTGACTAATTTAATGCAAAATTTCGAAATTTATGAGTAAAATAAGGAAAAGATATTTTTTTTTATTTTTGAATTTAAATGAGGAAAGAGAAAAACAACAAAATGACACTAAACTTAGAAATTTTAGATCAAAACAAAGAGAACAAACAAGAAAACTTTGAATGTCAAGATGAACATCAAGAACACTTTGAAGATCAAGATGAACACCAAGAACAAATTTTTGAAAAATTTTTAAGTAAATAAAAGCACAAAGGACACCAAACTTAAAATTTTTAGAAAATGAAATACAAATTTTCGAAAATTTTAAAGGAAAACACAAAGAAGACACCAAACTTAGAATTTTTAAAGATCAAGAAAGAACTAAGAACATGCAAATTCAAAAAATTGAAAGAAAATAAAAGTATGTAATTGATACCAAACTTAAAATATAAAACTAAACTCAAATAAAAGACTCAAATTTAGTGACTCTAAACCAACAAAAATAAATTATTCCTAATCTAAGCAATAAAATAAACCGTCAGTTGTCCAAACTCGAACAATCCCCGGCAACGGTGCCAAAAACTTGGTGCACGAAATTACAATCACACTTTTGCAACTCCGCACAAATAACCAGCAAGTGCACTGGGTCGTCTAAGTAATACCTTACGTGAGTAAGGGTCGATCCCACGGAGATTGTCGGCTTGAAGCAAGCTATGGTTATCTTGTAACTCTTAGTCAGGATATTAATAATTCTCAGATTTAATTGTAAAAAGTAAAAGAACATGAAATAAATACTTGTTTTGCAGTAATGGAGAACAGGTTGAGGTTTTGGAGATGCTCTATCTTCTGAATCTCTGCTTTCCTACTGTCTTCTTCTTCATGCATGCAAGGCTCCTTCCATGGCAAGCTGTATGTTGGTGGATCACCGTTGTCAATGGCTACCATCCATCCTCTCAGTGAAAATGGTCCAAATGCACTGTCACCGCACGGCTAATCATCTGTCTGTTCTCACTCATGTTGGAATAGGATCCATTGATCCTTTTGTGTCTGTCACTACGCCCAGCACTCGTGAGTTTGAAGCTCGTCACAGTCATCCCTTCTCAGATCCTACTTGGAATACCACAGACAAGGTTTAGACTTTCCGGATCTCAGGAATGGCCGCCAATAATTCTAGCCTATCCCACCAAGGTTCTAATCTTATATTAGAAACCCAAGAGATATGCACTCAAGCTATTGCAGATAGAACGGAGGTGGTTGTCAGGCACGCATTCATAGGTGAGAATAATGATGAGTGTCACGGATCATCACATTCATCAAGTTGAAGTGCGAGTGAATATCTTAGAATAGAAACAAGCGTGATAGAATGGAAAACAGTAGTAATTGCATTAATTCATCGAGACACAGCAGAGCTCCTCACCCCCAACCATGGTGTTTAGAGACTCATGCCATAGAAGATACAATATGAAACGTGTAGAGTGTCATGAGGTACAAGATGAATCACTAAAAGTAGTTTTTATAATAAACTAGTGACCTAGGGTTACAGAAAATGAGTAAGCTAGAATAGTTAGTGTAGAAATCCACTTCCGGGGCCCACTTGGTGTGTGCTTGGGCTGAGCATTGAAGCTTTCACGTGTCTCCCTTTCCTGGAGTTAAACGCCAGCTTTTGTTCCAGTTTGGGCGTTTAACTCCAGCTTTCATGCTAGTTCTGGCGTTTTGACGCCAGAATTTCTATGCTGACTTGAAACGCCAGTTTGGGCAATCAAATCTCGGACAAAGTATGGACTATTATATATTTCTGGAAAGCCCAGGATGTCTACTTTCTAAATCAATTAAGAGCGCGCCAAATGGGCTTTTTTAGCTCTAGAAAATCTACTTCGAGTGCAAGGAGGTCAGAATCCAACAGTATCTACAGTCCTTTTTCAGCCTCTGAATCAGATTTTTGCTCAGGTCCCTCAATTTTAGCCAGAAAATACCTGAAATCACAAAAAAATACACAAACTCATAATAAAGTCCAGAAATATGATTTTTGATTAAAAACTAATAAAAACATAATAAAAACTAACTAAAATATACTAAAAACATACTAAAAACAATGTCAAAAAGCGTATAAATTATCTGCTCATCAACAGTATAATTTAATTTTAATTTAGAATATCTAAAAATTTCAATGGTTTTGACTTGTCACAGTGACATATTTCATTTATTAACACTGCAAAATGATATCATATTATATTATAAGTTGATGCATTTGACTCTATTTCTCATATAGATTTGTGGTTTTGGTTTTGAAATTTTGTCGTTTGCAGTACACGGTGTCGAGTATGCATTCTCGAGGCTCACGAGTACTCATCGGCAGAGGGGTATTCGAAGGGGAACCAAAGAGGTGTGAAGATTTTAGATTCAGGAAGACAATACTAATTGGGAAGATAGATATGGAGACGAACGAAGTGAGAGCGGTCACGGAAGAACTTGCAACTGATTCAGGAAGGATTTGCATTAAGAATGAAGTTTAAGAGTCATTTTTTAAGATGTTTCACCGATCATAATAGCATGTAAATAATTCATGAAAATTAATAAAAAAATTAATTCTTTTTATTGGTTTTTATTTTTTTATTTTGATTTTTTTTTAATTTGACAAAGGAATAGGCCACGCTTTGAAAGCATGGAAAAAGGTTCTAGCTGGCAAGCCATGCTTTGAAAGCATGGCGATATCTCACATACGGTCACGCTTTAAAAGCGTGGCAATATCTCTCACATACGGCCACACTTTTAAGCGTGGAAATCTGTAAAAGCGTGGCAAAAAATAAAGCGTGGCGATGGAGCAACCGGCACCCTTGCAGATGTGACCCTTTCAAAAGCGTATCGGTAGTTCAAAAAGCGTGGCAAAAAGCTATTGCCACGCCTTTTTCAACTTTTCCCCACGCTTTAAAAGCGTGGCAATAGAGCTATTTTCTTGTAGTGATATTCACACCTACTATACTTTATTATTATATATCTTATTAATTATGCAATAACCAATGCTAGGGAAAAAGATAGATCAGTTTGTGCAAGGTATTTAACGAGGCAAAGAGGCTAATCTCTGTAACATCCTACTACACAGAACCTTATGCTCGAGTCGTAAAGCAGAGGTGGCAAGGTATTACGAGCTCTAAAAGAAAAGACGTATATAGATATAGTTGAAGGAAATACGTATCTATGAGCCTTGAAGAAAAGAAACTTAAGCAAAACCGCAAAACGAAAAATGCAAGGTACGAAGATTGAAACGTGAAGAAAGTTATATGTACATATATAGGTCAGAATTCCAAAATACAGATAATCAAGTTTTTAACTTGACCTGCGAAGCAAAGGTTGGCCAAAGTATACATATACATATATATATACAACTCAAAATTATCCCAGAAACAAACAAAACACCTGTCTCTCAAAAGGTCGACTCTAAGAGGCCAAATACAAATATGTATATGTGAAGAGTCGATATACACAAATACATAACTAAAAAAAATAAGACATAGAATTCCCAATGACTCCAACTTTGCTTGCATAGAAACTTTAGAAACTCAGCGAGCTGTCTCTCAATCCTGCATCTTAAAAGCAGCAATATTATATGGAATGAGAACCGGAGGTTCTCAATATGGTTGTGGTGCCCACATACATAATATATAAGGTCCCAGAGGCATTCCTAGAACTTCGACACTTAGATTTAAATCTTAAAGGCATAATTAAACCAGAATTCAGGTGAGTTATCTAAGTACTCAGGCTCTAAATGAATCTACCCTAACACCTCACTTTCTCTATCTATTCCAACCATTCAAAACTCCGTGAAACAACCTTCAATGTTAACTCCGCCAGCATAAGGGATGTAACACCCTAACTTTTAGCACCTCATGATCGTACCAAAAGCGCAGGCATTACTTACCTCTAAACCATTTTATTCTATACTATCTTTATTTAATATTGAGCATTCATGAACACGAACTGAAATTTTAATTAAGAAAACAAAAGGAGACTTTATTTTAAATCACTTAACCACAAAGGTATATATATATATATTCACATAGTATTAAATACATAGACTTATTTCAAAATTCTCAAAAACAAATCCTAACCCTCTAAAAACTAAAAACAATAAACGACGAGGAAAAAATAAATTCTAAAAACTCAACTCGTGAACATAATCTTCTATGCTCCTGTAGCTCCGCACTAAACCTTCATACCTGTAGCTGAAAGGGGTAGAAATAGGGGGTAAGAACTGGGGAGTTTTTAGTAGGATCGGGGTTAGAAGTTAAGTTCATTTTAGATATACTTAGTCAGTAATAAAAGTCAACAAGGTACCATCCAATTTAAAAATTAAAAACACTGAATTCAAACAGTCATTTAGCACACCCACAGTCACAGAAAACACACTCACAAACAAATATGCGCAAACATGTATGATGCATGTCTTTCCCTAGTGCAGGTAATGAGCTCATTTATCAGTTTCGACCCGCACCCGATGCAATCCAACTCGCAAGTTAGATAAGGCATTACAGTGACATAACCTCTGTAAGTTTCTACTTCTTGAAGGTGCTGATTCTCCAGCTGAAGTATGTCGAACATGACCTCTGCAAGTACTTGCAGACGTTGATTCTCCAGCTAAAGCATGTGACCCCTTCTCCTGGAAGCCATTCGATATTTACGGGCATCCCCGCACAATCATTCACATACAAAGTCCACAGATTATTAACATTTATCCTTCGGCACAATAACTATACTATCATCACCCTCTCGTGACCTTCCCATAATCATACGTGCCGATTTATCTTTTCTTCAGTCTTTTGATTATCAACATAAATAAATCAAATTATCTTCGCACTATTCTCTCATCTTTCACTATATATCTTATGGAAAAGAATCATAAGTGTTCCAAGGGTTACCTGAAACTGAAGGCCGATCTCAGAGGAGATCTGCTGTGGTGGCCGGAGCTGTTGTGTCCGACTTGTTGGATCTGGTGGTGCTGCTGATCCTTGATCACCGGAGGGTGGTGGTACCTACAAGAGACTCCGATGCTTAAGTTAGCACGTGCTTTAGGCAGGTTTTTTGTGTAGAATCAGAGTATGAGTTATACCTGGGTGCTCTGGTGCATTTATAGTAATCTGGGATGACCTCCCTTGAGATAAGTTTGTTATCTTATCTTATCTTTTGTGGGTCGGTCCCCTTATCTTTTTGGCCAGCCGCCTTTAGGTGGGTGCGATCTTCTGTTTTGGGCCTACTTGGGCCCTTATAGCAACTTGGACGAGCTCTTTGGGCAGAGGTCGGTGTCGACCAAACTTTATAAGAGGTCGGTCATTTTTATCTTCATCCATCCCGGCTCACATAGCTCGACCCATGGTATGAACAGTGCCCCTGTTCGAGCTTCGATCTTCCCTTGAGGTTGTGCCTTCCGGCCTCGATCCTTTAGGGGAGTCGTCTTCGAGCATCTTGGTCCAAGCTGTATCTCTGTTGGCGAGTTTTACGCTAAGTTTAAATACGAAGCGTTTTTTTGTTTTTTGACTCTTTTGCCGCGTTCGTTTCTCTTGGGAATACGCACGGGCCTTTTAATGCTCATTGATTGGGCTTTACATTTTGCTTTTTGCCGTTTCTTTTCCCTCGTGTAACTTCGTTTAAAAATCAAAGGAGAGGTTTTTACCTTTAGTTTTCAGTTTCCTTCTTTCTTCTATTTCATTTTGATCTTGCCCCTGCGCTTGGTTTTCTGCTAAAATTTACCCTTGAGTTGTGCATTTCTTTGCTCAGCGAAAAGAAGTTTCCTTTCCTTCATTGGAAAGATTGTTCCTTTCTTTGGATATTTGGGGCTTCCTTTGGCTCTATCGCGCTTACTTCTTCTCCATTGCACAGGTTGGTACTCTTCCCTTGTCTTCTGATTTTTATGTTTCTTTCGTGCTTTGTATGCTTTGTTTGTCGTTGCTCCTGTTGCTTTTCATTCTTGCATGCTTTCTTTTTGTACAAAGTTTGTTACTTTTTTCTGGAAAATCTTTTGAAAAGGTTGAAACTTTCTGCATGTCTTTATCTTTGTTCAGGATTCAAATTGCGACCTTTTTTGTTTTTTTTTCTTTGTTCTGGGGACTCGTAGGTATTTAGGTGATGAGGCTTTGGTTGCGCCCTTTTTGGCGAAGGGGTTGGGGTTTCCATTAGGATCTTTGATTATTTCGTTGATTTTCCTGTGTGCTTGTATCTTCATTGCCTCCAGAGGGTGCCCCTAGTCTTTGTTGGAGTTTTTTGTGAAACCTGGGGTGCCCTTTTGCTGTGATATTCCTTGTGCACTAGTTTCTTTACTCTCTGTTTTTTGTCCGAGTTGTTTCGGTAGTGACCTGTTTTTTCTATTTCTTACTGTAGGGATAGTTGGTCTATGTCTTCACGAAAAAATATTGTCGAGATATCTTCCAAAGTTCCTGCTGGTATGGCCGATTGGCTGGATTTGATAGTTCTGATGTGTGTGACCGTAGCTAATCCCGAGTATTGTGTAAGGCTTAAGAGATTCCATAGGATCTGTAGCAATAGGGATGATGAAAAGAATTATGAACTGGTGTCTCCTGATCCCGAGGAGAGGGTTAGTTTCCCTCCCTTAACTCAAGGAGAACGGCCCTTTTTCTATGCTTATGATTACTTTTTTAGTCAGTTGAATATCACCCTTCCTTTTACTGCCTTTGAGACCGACCTGTTATGGTCTTGTAATGTCGCCCCTTCTCAGCTTCATCCGAACTCATGGGGTTTTATAAAGATTTTTCAACTGTTGTGTCGAGAATTAGGTGTCCGACCTACCAAAACTCTTTTTCTTTATCTTTTTGTATTGACAAAGGCCGGGGTGGCTGATGAGCGGATAATTTATACGCTTTTTAGCATTATTTTTTGGTAGTTTTTAGTATGTTTTAGTTACTTTTTGTTATATTTTTATTAGTTTTTATGCAAAAATCACATTTCTGGACTTTACTATGAGTTTGTGCATTTTTTTTGTAATTTCAGGTATTTTCTGGCTGAAATTGAGGGACCTTAGGAAAAATCTGATTTAGAGGCTGAGAAAGGACTGCAGATGCTGTTGGATTCTAACCTCCCTGCACTCAAACGCGTTTTTTTGGAGCTACAGAAATCTAATTAGTGCATTCACAATTGGGCTTAAAATTTAACATCTTGGGCTTTCCAGCAATGTATAATAGTTAATACTTTGCTCGAGATTTGATGGCCCAAACTGGCGTTAAACGCCAGCCAGAAACCTTTTTCTGGCGCAAAACGCCAGAACTGGTACACTTCTGGGCGTTAAACGCCCATTTTGGCACCCAAGGTGGCATTTAACTCCAATTTGAGGCCCATCCACGTGGAAGCTTGAAAGCTCAGCCCAAACACTCACCAAGTGGACCCCGGAAGTGGATTTCTGCACTATCTGCACTTAGTTACTCATTTTCTGTAAACCTAAGTTACTAGTTTAGTATAAAAACTACTTTTAGAAATTTATTTTGTAACTTATGACATTTTACATCTCATATTGTATCTTCTATAGCATGAGTCTCTAAACCCCAGAGGTGGGGATGAGGAGCTTTGCTGTGTCTCAATGGATTAATGCAATTACTATTGTTTTCTTTTCGATCACGCTTGATTCTGTTCTAAGATACTCACTCGTACTTCAATATAAAGAATATGATGATCCGTGACACTCATCATCATTCTCAACTTTATGAACGCGTGCTTGACAACCACTTCCGTTCTATCTGAGCTCAACGTAGTCATTAGGTGACAGCTTGAGTGCGTATCTCTTGGGTCTCTGATCCACGGATTTGACTTGCCTCTCCTAACAACAGAGCATTCAAATCTGTGAGATTAGAACCTTCGTGGTAGAAGCTAGAACCAAATGGCAGTATTCTTGAGATCTGGAATGTCTAAAATTTGTCTGTGGTATTCCCAGTAGGATCTGGGATGGGATGACTGTGACGAGCTTCAAACTCACGAATGTTGGGTGCAGTGACAGTGTGCAAAAGGATAGATAGATCCTATTCCGACACAAGTGAGAACCGACAGATGATTAGCCATGCGGTAGCTGTGCCTGGTATTTTCATCTGAGACGAGAGATCCGACAGTTGATTAGCCGTACAGAAACCGTACCTGGACCATTTTCACTGAGAGGACGGATGGTAGCCATTGACAATGGTGATCCACCAACATACAGCTTGCCATGGAAGGATGCCATGCGTGTTTGGAGAAGAAGACAGTAGGAAAGCATTGATTCAGATGACAGAGCATCTCCGGAACCTCAACCTATTCCTCATTACAGAATCACAAGTATCATTCATTTCATGTTATTTTCTTTTCATAAACAAAATTATTTTTATCACTAATCTCCTGACTAAGATTTACAAGATAACCATAGCTTGCTTCAAGTAAGCGATCTCCGTGGGATCGACCCTTACTCACATAAGGTATTACTTGGACGACCCAGTGCACTTGTTGGTTAGTTGTGCGGAGTTGTGAAAAGTGTGATCACAATTCCGTGCACCAAGTTTTTGGCGCCGTTGCCGGGGCTTGTTCGAGTTTGAACAACTGACGGTTCATCTTGTTACTTAGATTAGGAAAATTTTATCTTTTTGGTTTAGAGTCAATAAATTTGAGTCTTTTATTTTCGTTTCAAAAATCTTTCAATAATCTTATTTTTCTTTATTAATCTTTAATTTTCCTTTGAGTCTTTTATTATTGTTTCTGTTAAAATTTTAAATTTCTTATTTTCTTTTTCTAGATTTTTTTGAAAATTTTTAATAAATAGATAAAAACCAATAAACTAATAATTGAGTCTTCTGTTTGAGTTTAGTTTCATGTTTTAAGTTTGGTGTCTGGTGCACGAATTGTGAATCACACTTTTCACAACTCGTAGCACTAACCAGCAAGTGCATTGGGTCGTCCAAGTAATACCTTACGTGAGTAAGGGTCGAATCCCACGGAGATTGTTGGTTTGAAGCAATCTATGGTTATCTTGCAATTCTTAGTCAGGAAGTCAATTCTATTTATCAGTTGAATTGCGAATGAACAAGAGAGCATGGGTTAAAGGTTACTTGTTATGCAGTAATGGAGAATATGTTGGAGTTTTGGAGATGCTTTGTCTTCTGAATCTCTGCTTTCCTCTGTCCTCTGATTCACGCACGCACGTCCTTTTATGGCAAGCTGTGTGTTGGGGCATCACCGTTGTCAATGGTTACATCCCCTCCTCTTGTGAAAATGGTCCAAATGCTTTGTCACAGCACGGCTAATCATCTGAGGTTCCGGATCATGCTGGAATAGGATTCACCCTCCTTTTGCGTCTGTCACTACGCCCAGCACTCGCGAGTTTGAAGCTTGTCACAGTCATTCAATCCCTGAATCCTACTCGGAATACCACAGACAAGGTTTAGACTTTCCGGATTCTCATGAATGTCGCCATCAATCTAGCTTATACCACGGAGATTCTGATTAAGGAATCTAGGAGATATTCATTCAATCTAATGTAGAACGGAGGTGGTTGTCAGGCACGCGTTCGTGGGAGAATGATGATGATTGTCACGTTCATCACATTCATGTTGAAGTGCGAATGAATATCTTAGATAGGAGCACACATGTTTGAATAGAAAACAGGAATACTTGCATTAATTCATCGAGACACAGCAGAGCTCCTCACCCCCAACAATGGAGTTTAGAGACTCATGCCGTTAAAGAGTACAAAGTTCAGATCTAAAAATGTCATGAGATACAAAATAATTCTCAAAAAGTTGTTTAAATACTAAACTAGTAGCCTAGGTTTACAGAAAATGAGTAAACTATGATAGATGGTGCAGAGATCCACTTCTGGGGCCCACTTGGTGTGTGCTGGGGCTGAGACTTAAGCAATTCACGTGCATAAGGCCATTTTGGGCATTCAACGCCAGGTTTGGATCCATTTCTGGCGTTGAACTCTAACTTTTAATCCTTTTCTGGCGTTGGACGCCAGAATTGGGCAGAGAACTGGCGTTGAACGCCAGTTTACATCATCTATCCTTGAGCAAACTATGGACTATTATATATTTCTGGAAAGCCCTGGATGTCTACTTTCCAACGCAATTGGAAGTACGCCATTTCGAGTTCTGTAGCTCCAGAAAATCCACTTTGAGTGCCGGGAGGTCAGAATCCAACAACATCAGCAGTCCTTTTTCAGCCTGAATCAGATTTTTGCTCAGCTCCCTCAATTTCAGCCAGAAAAATACCTGAAATTACATAAAAACACACAACTCATAGTAAAGTCCAGAAATATGAATTTTTCCTGAAAACTAATGAAAATAAACTAAAAACTAACTAAAACATACTAAAAACTATATGAAATTAACCCCAAAAAGCGTATAAAATATCCGCTAATCACAACACCAAACTTAAACTGTTGCTTGTCCTCAAGCAACTAGACAAATAAAATAGAAGACTAATAGGTTGAGAAGCAATAATATCTCAGAGTTTTTTGAGTGAAGCTCAGATTCTAATTAGATGAGCGGGACTAGCAGCTTTTTGCTTCCGAACAGTTTTGGCATCTCACTTTATCCATTGAAGCTCAGAGTGATTGGCATCTATAAGAACTTAGAATTCAGATAGTGTTATTGATTCTCCTATTTCAGTATGATGATTCTTGAACACAGATATTTCATGAGTCTTGGCCGTGGCACTAAGCACTTTGTTTTCCAGTATTACCACCGGATACATAAATGCCACAGACACATAATTGGGTGAACCTTTTAGATTGTGACTCAGCTTTGCTAAAGTCCCCAATTAGAGGTGTCCAGAGTCCTTAAGCACATTCTTCTTTCTGCTTTGGACCTTGACTTGAACCGCTCAGTCTCAAGTTTTTACTTGACACCTTCACGCCACAAGCACATGGTTAGGGACAGCTTGGTTTAGCCGCTTAGGCCGGGATTTTATTCCCTTAGGCCCTCCTATCCACTGATGCTCAAAGCCTTGGGATCCTTTTTATTACCCTTGCCTTTTGGTTTTAAGGGCTATTGGCTTTTCTCTCTTTTTTTTTTTGCTGCTTTTTCTTGCTTCAAGAATCAATTTTTTTATGATTTTTTAGATTATCAATAACATGTCTCATGTTCATCATTCTTTCAAGAGCCAACATATTTAACAGTCTTAACCAACAAATTCAGAAGACATATGCACTGTTCAAGCATTCATTCAGAAGACAGAAATTATTGTCACCACATGTAACTAATTAGAATTTTTCTTATTAAAACCCGAAATTTTATTGCCTTTTATTCAAAAGATCTACTATTTTATTCATGTTTGCTGATGATGAGAAAAATAAACTATGGCTTAATTGGGGATAAGATCAAAATAGATACTAATTACTACTATGTGACTCCTAAGGTTAACTTCTCTAATGACACTATCACAGAGTTAAAGCAGAAATTGGAATTTAACAACCTTTGTTCTGGGAAATAGGTGTTCCTCTGATCCGTAGGGTGCTTGATTCTTCAAGAGATAACTTCTGGCGCTTCAATTCCCTTAAGTCACGCCCTTGCTCCTCTTGTTCTTTAAACATATAGGTCAGCATTTGACTGTGTTCCTTCTGTTCTTTTATTATTTGCTCCATAGCTTCCCGTATCTTGGTGATAGATGTCTCAAGATACTCCCAGTATTCAGATTGAGGGATTTCTGGGAGAAATTCCTGTGTTTTCTTTTTGGTGGGATCATCCTGTGCTTGTTGTTTTTCCATTGATGCTTTGGTAATTGGTTTCTCAACTGAGATATACTCAGTTATTCCCATCCTTACCCCAGCGTCCTTGTAGAGCAGAGAAATCACGTTTGGATAAGCCAACCTGGCTTCTTTAGAATTTTTGTTAGCAATTTTGTAGAGTTCAGCTGAGATCAGCTGATGAACTTCCACTTCTTTTCCCATCATGATGTAGTGGATCATTACTGCTCTTTTAACTGTTACTTCAGAACGGTTGCTGGTAGGCAACAGAGAATGCCCAATGAAGTCCAACCATCCTCTGGCGACTGGTTTGAGATCTTCTCTCTTGAGTTGATTTGGGACACCCTTTGTGTTGGTGGTCCACCTGGCTCCAGGGATACATATGTCCTCTAGAATCTTATCCAGGCCCTTGTCTGTTCTCATCATTCTCCTGTTGAAGGAGTCTGGATCATCTTTCAGTTGAGGTAGCTTTAAGATCTCTCTGATCTTGTCAGGAGTGGTATGAACAATCTTTCCTCTGACCATGGTCCGATATTCATAGAAAGCAGTTCCAGATAGTTTTTGCTTGTCAGTCTGCCACATATTAGCATAGAACTCCTGGACCATATTCCTTCCCACTTTCGTTTCAGGATTATCTAGGACTTCCCAGTTCCTGATTCGAATTTGCTCTTGGATCTCCGGATATTCATCTTCTTTCAGATCGAATCTAACTTCCGGGATCACTGATCTCAGACCCATTATTTTGTTATAATGGTCTGAATGTTCTTTAGATAAGAACTTCCCTTGATTCCAAAGTGGTTTTGGAACGCTCTCTTTCTTGCCTCTTGGAGTGGGTTGTTTTCCTTTGGGAGCCATGATCTTAGTGATCGCGGATAAACACACCAAACTTAGAGGTTTGCTTGTCCTCAAGCAAAAGAAAAGAAAGGAGAGGGATAGAAGGAGAGCTAGGTGCAATTGTTGATGGGAGGGGAGGGAGGCCGAACTCTAATTTATAGGGAGGGAGGGTGGGTTTTCGAAAAAGAGATAAAGATATGATAAAAAGATTTATTTGGAAAAGATAAGATAGAAGATATGATAAGAGAAGATATAGTTTAAAATTGAGAGGATATTAAAGATTTTTGAAAAAGATAGATTTAGATTTTGAAAAAGATAAAGTGGAGGTTTTGAAAAAGATATTGATGAGTTGAAAAGATAGATTTGTAAAAAAAGGTTTTGAAAAGAGTTGGATTGAATTTGCAAAGAGGCCTGGTGCTTATGGATTAAAATACATTTGATATTTTTAAGGTAGGATTTTTAGAAATTAGGGATTTTAGAAATCAGGGTTCTTAACATGTTTATGTAAGAAATCATGTATTGAAGTATGAAAATCAAGATTTAGAATGAAAAAATTTGAAGAAAAATGAGTTTTGTCTCCACCCTGCCATCCTGGCATTTAAACGCCCAAACACTGCCTGTTTTGGGCGTTCAACGCCCAAATGCTGCTCTCCTGGGCGTTCAATGCCCAGCTGCTGCCATTACTGGCGTTGAACACCCAGTGGGTGCCTATTTCTGGCGTTGAACGCCCAGATTGCTACCATTACTGGCGTTTTCTTGCCAGTGAGATCTTTTTCTCTGTTTTGTGTGCCGAGTCCTTCTGTAACTCTATGGACTTATATAAATGATTTCTCACCTTAGTGTCAGTGAACTTTATATAAACAAATAAAAATAAAAAAAGGGCAAAATGCTTAGAGGATTGTTGCCCCATGGCTGGGTTGCCTCCCAGCAAGCGCTTCTTTATTGTCTTTAGCTGGACCTTGCTGAGCTTTTAGTCTAGCTTCAGCCTTGAGCACTCTTGCTCAATGTTGCCTTCAAGATAGTGTTTGATTCTCTGTCCATTGACAATGAACCTCTTATCAGAATCAATATCTTGAAGCTCCACATAACCATATGGTGATACACTTGTAATCACGTATGGTTCCCTCCACCGGGATTTTAATTTCCTGGGGAATAGCCTGAGTCTAGAGTTGAACAGCAGAACCTTCTGTCCTGGCTTAAAGATTCTAGATGACAGCTTTCTGTCATGCCACTTTTTTGATTTCTCTTTATAAAGCTTGGCATTTTCGAAAGCTGTGAATCTGAATTCCTCTAGCTCATTTAGCTGGAGCAATCTTTTTTCTCCTTCTAATTTGGCATCAAAGTTTAGGAATCTGGTTGCCCAGTAGGCTTTATGTTCCAGTTCCACGGGCAGGTGACATGCCTTACCATACACAAGTTGGTATGGAGAGGTCCCAATAGGGGTCTTGAATGCTGTTCTGTAAGCCCACAGAGCATCATCCAAGCTCCGTGCCCAATCCTTTCTACGGGTACTTACTGTCCATTCTAGGATTCTCTTTAATTCTCTGTTAGAGACTTCAGCTTGCCCATTAGTTTGTGGATGATATGGAGTAGCCACCTTATGGCGAATTCCATACCGAACCATGGCAGAGTAAAGCTGTTTATTGCAGAAGTGAGTGCCCCCATCACTGATGAGTACTCTAGGGACACCAAACCTGCTAAAGATATGTTTCTGGAGGAACTTCAACACTGTTTTAGTATCATTGGTGGGTGTGGCAATGGCCTCAACCCATTTTGATACATAGTCAACTGCTACCAGAATATAAGTGTTTGAGTATGATGGTGGGAAAGGTCCCATGAAGTCAATTCTCCATACGTCAAACAACTCAATTTCCAAGATTCCTTGTTGAGGCATGGCATAACCATGAGGCAGATTACCAGCTCTTTGGCAACTGTCACAGTTACGTACAAACTCTTGGGAATCTTTATAAAGTGTGGGCCAAAAGAAGCCACATTGGAGGACCTTGGTGGCTGTTCGCTCACCTCCGAAATGGCCTTCATATTGAGATCCGTGGCAATGCCACCGGATCCTCTGTGCTTCTTCTCTAGGCACACACCTACGGATTATTCCGTCTGCACATCTCTTAAAGAGATAAGGTTCATCCCACAAGTAGTACTTTGCATCAGTAATTAATTTTTCTTTTGTATCCTGTTGTACTCCTTGGGTATGAACCTTGCAGCTTTATAGTTTGCAATATCGGCAAACCATGGTGTTTCCTGAATGGCAAATAAATGCTCATCTGGAAAAGTCTCAGAGATCTCAAGAGAGGGGAGGGTTGTCCCTTCTACTGGCTCTATCCGGGATAGATGATCAGCCACTTGGTTCTCTATCCCTTTTCTGTCTCTTATTTCTATATCAAACTCTTGCAGAAGCAACACCCATCTGATGAGCCTGGGTTTTGAATCCTGCTTTGTGAGTAGATATTTAAGAGCAGCATGATCAGTATACACAATCACTTTTGATCCTACTAAGTATGATCTGAACTTGTCAATGGCGTAAACCACTGCAAGTAATTCTTTTTCTGTGGTTGTGTAATTTTTCTGGGCATCATTTAGAACGCGACTGGCGTAATAAATGACGTTCAGAAGCTTATCATGCCTCTGTCCTAACACTGCACCAATGGCGTGATCACTGGCATCACACATTAGCTCAAATGGTAATGTCCAGTCTGGTGCAGAAATGACTGGTGCTATGACCAGCTTAGCTTTCAGCATTTCAAATGCCTGCAGGCACTCTATGTCAAACACAAATGGCATGTCAGCAGCTAGCAGATTGCTTAGAGGTTTTGCGATTTTTGAAAAATCCTTTATAAACCTCCTATAGAATCCTGCGTGCCCCAGAAAGCTTCTGATTGCCTTAACATTAGCAGGTAGTAGTAATTTTTCAATTACCTCTATTTTTGCTTGATCCACCTCTATTCCCTTGTTTGAAATTTTATGCCCAAGAACAATCCCATCAGTCACCATGAAGTGACATTTTTCCCAGTTTAAAACTAGGTTGGTCTCTTGGCATCTCTTCAGAACAAGTTTCAGGTGATCAAGACAGGAGCTGAATGAGTCTCCATATACTGAGAAGTCATCCATGAAGACTTCCAGAAATTTTTCCACCATATCAGAGAAAATAGAGAGCATGCATCTCTGGAAGGTTGCAGGCGCATTACACAGTCCAAATGGCATCCTTCTATAAGCAAACACTCCAGATGGACATGTGAATGCTATTTTCTCTTGATCCTGAAGATCTACTGCAATCTGGTTATAGCCTGAGTAGCCGTCCAAAAAGCAGTAATAATCATGACCTACTAGTCTTTCTAGCATCTGGTCTATGAATGGTAAAGGAAAATGATCCTTTCTGGTGGTTGTATTGAGCCTTCTGTAGTCAATACACATGCGCCACCCTGTAACTGTTCTTGTAGGAACCAGTTCATTTTTTTCATTATGAATCACTGTCATGCCTCCCTTTTTTGGGACGACTTGGACAGGGCTCACCCAGGGGCTATCATAAATAGGATAAATAATCCCAACCTCTAGTAATTTGGTGACCTCTTTCTGCACCACTTCCTTCATGGCTGGATTTAGCCGCCTCTGTGGTTGAACCACTGGTTTGGCATTATCCTCCAATAAGATTTTGTGCATGCATCTAGCTGGGCTTATGCCCTTAAGGTCACCTATAGACCACCCAAGAGCTATCTTGTGTGTCCTTAGCACTTGAATAGGTGCTTCCTCTTCCTGTGAATTTAAGGCAGAGCTTATGATCACTGGAAAAGTGTCACCTTCTCCCAAAAATGCATATTTCAAGGATGGTGGTAATGGCTTGAGCTCGGGTTTAGGAGGTTTTTCTTCTTCCAGAAAAATTTTCAGAGCTCTTTCATGTCCTCTGAATCCTCTAAATCAGGCTGAACATCTTTAAAGATGTTTTCCAACTCTGATTCGAGACTCTCAGCCATGTTGGATGTCAATGAGGGATCGTCCAGTTGCTAGGAAGGGTCTTCCTAGAATGAGAGTAGCACTCTTGTGCTTCTCCATTTCCAACACAACAAAGTCAGTGGGAAAGGCGAATGGCCCAACTCTAACAATCATGTCTTCAATCACGCCTGATGGGTATTTAGTGGAGCCATCAGCAAGTTGGAGACATATCCTGGTTGGTTTAACTTCTTCAGTTAAGCCAAGCTTTCTGATAGTGGATGCAGGTATTAGGTTGATGCTTGCCCCAAGATCGCATAAAGCTGTCTTGGTGCATTAACCTTCCAATATGCATGGTATCAGAAAACTCCCAGGGTCTTTGAGCTTCTCAGGAAAGCTTTTCAGAATGACTGCACTGCATTCTTCAGTGAGGAGAACTCTTTCTGTTTCTCTCCAATCCTTTTTATGACTCAAGATCTCTTTCATGAACTTGGCATAAGAAGGTATTTGCTCAAGTGCTTCTGCAAATGGAATCTTTATTTCAAGAGTCCTGAGGTAATCTGCAAAGCGAGCAAATTGCTTATCCTGCTCCTCTTTCCGGAGTTTTTGAGGATAAGGTATCTTGGCTTTATATTCTTCAACCTTAGTTGCTGTAGGTTTATTGCCTACAGAAGTGGTTGAAGAAGCCTTTTTAGAGGGGTTGTCATCAGCACATGTGTCTGTCTAATCCCTCACTGGCAATTGAGTGCCAGAGTTAGAAGCTGGAGTGACGTGAGATGCCAACTCATTGTCTGTTCCTGGCGTCTGAACGCCAGAACTGTGCCCATTTTGGGCGTTCAGCACCAGGTCTTGCCCATTTTGGGCGTTCAACGCCAGATTCTTGCCTATTTCTGGCGTTGAACGCCAGTCCTGCCTTGTTTCTGGCGTTGAACGCCAGTCCTGAGCATGGTCTGGGCGTTCAGCGCCAGCTTTCCACCAAATTTCTGGCGTTTTAATTCCAGAATTACTTTTCCCTGGGCTCTTACTGTCCTCAGGTTAATTTTGGGTGGTTTTCTCGTTTCTTAGCTTTTTGCTACCTTGAGGTGGGGTATTTAATGTTTTCCCACTTCTTAGTTGAACTGCTTGGCATTCTTCTGTTATTTGCCTTGACAGCTGCTGCTTTGTTTGCTTAAACTGTTCATCCATATGTATATTAGCCATCCTTGTCTCTTGTAGTCTATCTTTGAATTCGGCTAACTGCTTTGTTAGAAAGTCCAATTGCTGATTGAATTCAGCAGCTTGTTTTACAAGACTGAGTTCAGCAATTGCTGTTTTAACCTCTTCTTTCATGGAAGGGTCACTGCTTAGGTACAGATGCTGATTCCTGGCAACTGTATCAATGAGCTCTTGAGCCTCTTCAATTGTCTTTCTCATGTGGATAGATCCACCAGCTGAGTAATCTAGAGACATCTGAGCTCCTTCAGCAAGCCCATAATAGAAGATGTCTAACTGAACCCACTCTGAAAACATTTCAGAAGGGCATTTTCGTAGCATCTCTCTGTATCTATCCCAGGCATCATAAAGAGATTCACTATCTCCTTGTTTAAAGCCTTGGATGTCCAGCCTTAGCTGTGTCCTCCGTTTTGGGGGAAAGTATTGATTCAGGAATTTTTCTGTCAGCTGTTTCCATGTCCTTATGCTGGCCTTAGGTTGGTTATTCAACCACCTCTTAGCTTGATCTTTTACAGCAAATGGAAACAGTAATAGTCTATAGACATCCTGATCTATTTCTTTATCATGTACAGTGTCAGCAATTTGTAGAAACTGTGCCAGAAACTCTGTAGGTTCTTCCTGTGGAAGACCGGAATACTGGCAATTTTGCTGCACCATGATAATGAGTTGAGGATTCAACTCAAAGCTACTGACTCCAATGGAGGGTATGCAGATGCTACTCCCATATGAAGCAGTAGAGGGGTTAGAATATGACCCTAGAGTCCTCCTGGACTGTTCATTTCCGCTTAGGTCCATGATGGAGAAAGAAAGATGATGTAAAAAAAATATTTTTATTTTTATTTATTTATTTATTTATTTATTTATTTCGAAAATAAAATAAATTAAAATAAAATAAATAAAAATAGGTGAAGATTTTCGAAAAAAATGAGGAGAGAAAAAGTGGTAAGGAAGTTTTGAAAAAGATATGATTTGGAAAAGATTTTAAATTTAAAAAAAAAATCTGAAAATTTTTTTTTAAATTGATTTTCAAAAATTTGTTTTAAAATTAGAGAGAAAAGATATTTTTGAATTTAGTGAGGAAAGAGAAAAACACCAAGGAACACCAAACTTAAAAATTTTAAGATCAAGACACAAGGAAAACTCAAGAATACTTTGAAGACTCACAAGAACACAAGAACACGAAGGAAGAACACCAAACTTAAAATTTTTAGAAAACCAAACTAAAATTTTCGAAAAACACAGAGAAATCAACAAGAAAACACCAAACTTAAAGTTTGGCACCGGATTTAATAGAAAAATTATTTTTGAAAAAGGTTTTAATAAGAAAATAAGGATTCTAAAATTTTAACACGACAATAATACGAGACTCTAAACAAAAGGAGAAATTTTTCCTAATCTAAGCAACAAAATAAACCGTTGGTTGTCCAAACACGAACAATCCCCGGCAACGGCGCCAAAAACTTGGTGCACGAATTGTGAATCACACTTTTCACAACTCGTACCACTAACCAGCAAGTGCACTGGGTCGTCCAAGTAATACCTTACGTGAGTAAGGGTCGAATCCCACGGAGATTGTTGGTTTGAAGCAATCTATGGTTATCTTGCAATTCTTAGTCAGGAAGTCAATTCTATTTATCAGTTGAATTGCAAATGAACAAGAGAGCATGGGTTAAAGGTTACTTGTTATGCAGTAATGGAGAATATGTTGGAGTTTTGGAGATGCTTTGTCTTCTGAATCTCTGCTTTCCTCTGTCCTCTGATTCACGCACGCACGTCCTTCTATGACAAGCTGTGTGTTGGGGCATCACCGTTGTCAATGATTACATCCCCTCCTCTTGTGAAAATGGTCCAAATGCTCTGTCACAGCACGGCTAATCATCTGAGGTTCCCGATCATGCTGGAATAGGATTCACCCTCCTTTTGCATCTGTCACTACGCCCAGCACTCGCGAGTTTGAAGCTCGTCACAGTCATTCAATCCCTGAATCCTACTCGGAATACCACAGACAAGGTTTAGACTTTCCGGATTCTCATGAATGCCGCCATCAATCTAGCTTATACCACGGAGATTCTGATTAAGGAATCTAAGAGATATTCATTCAATCTGATGTAGAACGGAGGTGGTTGTCAGGCACGCGTTCGTGGGGGAATGATGATGATTGTCACATTCATCACATTCATGTTGAAGTGCGAATGAATATCTTAGATAGGAGCACACATGTTTGAATAGAAAATAGGAATACTTGCATTAATTCATCGAGACACAGCAGAGCTCCTCACCCCCAACAATGGAGTTTAGAGACTCATGCCATTAAAGAGTACAAAGTTCAGATCTAAAAATGTCATGAGATACAAAATAAGTCTCTAAAAGTTATTTAAATACTAAACTAGTAGCCTAGGTTTATAGAAAATGAGTAAACTATGATAGATGGTGCAGAGATCCACTTCTGGGGCCCACTTGGTGTGTGCTGGGGCTGAGACTTAAGCAATTCACGTGCATAAGGCCATTTTGGGCGTTCAACGCCAGGTTTGGATCCATTTCTGGCGTTGAACTCCAACTTTTAATCCTTTTCTGGCGCTGGACGCTAGAATTGGGCAGAGAACTGGCGTTGAACGCCAGTTTACGTCATCTATCCTTGAGCAAAGTATAAACTATTATATATTGCTGGAAAGCCCTGGATGTCTACTTTCCAACGCAATTGGAAGCGCGCCATTTCGAGTTCTGTAGCTCCCAAAAATACACTTTGAGTGCAGGGAGGTCAGAATCCAACAGCATCAGCAGTCCTTTTTCAGCCTGAATCAGATTTTTGCTCAGCTCCCTCAATTTCAGCCAGAAAAATACCTGAAATTACAGAAAATCACACAACTCATAGTAAAGTCCAGAAATATGAATTTTTCCTAAAAACTAATAAAAATAAACTAGAAACTAACTAAAACATACTAAAAACTATATGAAATTAACCCCAAAAAGCGTATAAAATATCTGCTCATCCGTGTCAATTGCATGTTTTTATTTTTCTTCATATTTTTAATTACATGTTCTTAGTTCTTTCTTGATCTTCAAATTGTTCTTGATAATTTTCCTTATTTGATCTTTAAATTATCTTGTTTGGTGTCTTTTGTTGTTTATCTTATATATTTTCGAATTATTAGTGTCCAAAGTATAAAAGTTTTTAAGGTTGGTGTTTTTTGTGTCCTTATTTCCTTAAAAATTTTCAAAATTTGTTCTTGGTGTTCATCTTGATCTTCAAAGTGTTCTTGGTGTTCATCTTGACATTCAAAGTCTTCTTGTTTGTTTTCTTTGTTTTGATCTAAAAATTCTAAGTTTGGTGTTATTTTATTGTTTTTCTCTTTCCTCATTAAATTAAAAAAATATATATTTTCCTTTATTTACTCATCATTTTCGAATTCCTTAGGTTGACTTAGTCAAAATTTTTAAAATTTGGTAGTTTCTTGTTATTCAAGTAAAAATTTCAATTTTAAAAATTTATCTTTTCAAATCCTTTTCAAAACATTCCTAACCACTTTCTCTCTCCTTTTTTTTTTTCAAAAATCCACACCAAAAATTTTCAAATCTTTTTAATTAATTAATGAATTTAGTTTTCTAATATCTTTTATTTCTTTTTCTTTTCTTAATTTTCGAAACATGCATCAAATTTTTTTTATTTAATTTATTTTAATTTCTTTAATTTCAAAGAAAAAGAGGAATAAAATTTTTATTTACAATCCACATCATCTCCTTTTCTCCATCATGGACCTAAGTGGAAATGAACAGTCCAGAAGGACTCTGGGGTCATATGCTAACCCCACTACTGCTTCATATGGGAGTAGTATCTGTATACCCCCTGTTCACACCCTGGGTCGAGCTATCCGATCCGGGATGTTCAGTAACAAAGCGACCGACCTCTTTAGGTCAGGCTATCCGGCCTCTTCTTAAAGAGCTCGGTCAAATCGATAGAAAAGCCCAAAAAGGAGCCCAACTTAAGGAATACGACCCAAATCCAAAGGCATCCCAAGCCTATAGAGAAAAGGGCGGTTCCCTTAAAGATAAGCTGACCTTACTCAAAGATAAGATAAGATAAAGATAAAATAACTAACTTATCTTATCTAAGAAGGTCACTCCACACTATTATAAATACACTGGAGCACCCAGGTATAACTCATACTCTGATTCTACTAAAAAACCTACTTAATGCCCATGCTAACTTAAGCATCGGAGTCTCTTGCAGGTACCCCCCACCCTCCAGTGACGAAGGATCAGCAGTGTAGCTAGATGAACAAGTTGGACACGACAGCTCCGGCCGCCATTCACCAGCCGGACATGTCATCACCGACTAGTAAAGGAAATCTCGTCCGAGATCCACCTCCAGTTTCAAGTAACCCTCGGAACATTGGCGCCGTTGCCGAGGAACCTAGAAGTCATCCCATCACCATGGCGGACGACCATGACAACGACCACGATTCGGATCTAGAGGATAGAACACCGCATAAAAACACGGGCAATACGCTGAAAGATACCTTGAAATCTAACGGGAATAAAAACTCATCAAATCCGGGAGTGATAGAAGCGCTTTAAGATCGTTTAAAGCAACTTGAAAAAGAAACCCAGCACCAACGAGAAGTTGGGAAGGATCTACAAAGAGAGGTAAGGCGACGCCGAGAATTAGAAGATAAACTTCTAAAACTCGAAACCGATCTCAAAGCCAAAGCTACTCGGTCCACCCTGAGGATAACTCTCGCAAGGATCAAGATCCATTAACTAGGGAAATCATGAAGACCAAAATCCCCAAGGACTTCGAACTTCCGGATATGACTTTGTACGATGGCACTACATATCCTAACCATCACCTCAGCAATTTCAGAAGTAGAATATACCTCACCGACGCCTCAGATGCAGTTCACTGCAAAGCTTTTCCAATAACCCTCACAAAGACAGTAATAAGATAGTTCGACAACCTACCTCCGAAGTCCATCTCAAGCTTTGATGACTTAGCCAAAAAGTTCATGGCCAGATTCTCCATCCAAAAAGATAAGGCTAAACACGCCCCCAGCCTATTAGGAATCAAGCAAGGAGATCGGAAATGCCTTCACAACTACATAGAAAGATTCAACAAAATATGCCTAGACATACAAAGCCTACCAACAGAGGCCGCCATCATGGGCCTCATCAATGGCCTAAGAGAGGGACCTTTTAGCCAATCTATATCAAAGAAGTACCCCACATCTCTGGGCGAAATGCAGGAACGAGCGGAGAAATACATCAACATGGAAGAAAATTCTCGACTAGGAGAAACCTCAAAATCTGGATTCACCTACCGAGACAAAGATAAAGAGTCCAAAAAGAAGGAAGATCGACAAGGGGAAAAAATTAAAAAATATCATAATTACACCCCTCTTAGGGTGTCCCTGGTGGATGTTTACAAAGAAGTCAGCCACACAGAAAAATACCCCCAGGTCGACCACTCAAAGGCAAAAGAGGAGGAAAAAATCGGAATGAATATTGTGAATACCATCGAGTCCGTGGGCACTCCACCAACGAATGCTTCAACTTAAAAAATGTCATAGAAAAATTAGTGAGAGAAGGAAAACTAGATCGGTATCTGGCCACCCGGGACGATGAGCAAAGAAAAAGGAGAAGAGACGAGGAGGTTGGACGAACCGAGCGATCACCTCGAACACCAGAAAGACATGTCCATATGATACACGGAGGGTCCGCAAGAGGAGGAATCTCCAAATCATCTCGCAAAAGATATCTCAAAGAAGTATATCATGTCGGAGGAATGGAGGAAGCACCCGACATCCTGGCAGTTACGTTTACCAAGGAAGATGCATCCGGGATCATCTCAGGACACGACGATCCCATGGTCATCACCATTATACTGGTAAATGCAAATCTCCACCGCACACTGATAAACCAAGGGAGCTCCACCGACATCTTATTGAAAACTGCCTTCGACAAGCTCGGCCTGGAAGATAAAGAACTCAAAGCATATCCAAACAGCCTGTTCAGACTGGGAGACACTCTAGTACAACCACTGGGATACGTCCCGCTACACACAACCTTCGAAAAAGGAAACCAATCTAGAACACTCAAAATAGACTACATCGTGGTCGACGTAAGTTCAGCCTACAACGCCCTAATAGGTCGGACAACATTAAATCAACTCGGCGCAATAGTTTCAACTCCACATCTATGCATGAAATTCCCAACTGCAGAAGGGATAGCTACGATAAAAGCATATCAGAAGATGGCGCGCTGCTGTTATAACGAAAGTCTAAGCCTCAGAGGCAGAGGAGAAGAATTCCACACAATCGAACTTGGTGGAGTTCAGAGGCGAGAAGAACTCCGTCCACAACCTGAAGGTGAAATAAAGAAAGTCCAGATCGGAGACATCTTGGACAAAACAACCAATATTGGCACGACTCTAAAAGGAGACATAAAAGAATCACTCGTACAGTTCTTACGAGACAACGTTGACCTCTTTGCGTGGAAGGCTGCAGACATGCCAGGCATAGACCCTGAGTTAATGTGTCATAAGCTAGCAGTCTACCTTGGATCTCGGCCAGTACAACAGAGGCGTAGAAAGCTCGGACCCGAAAGATCCTAAGCTGTGGAAGAGCAGGTACAAGCTCTATTGGAGGCAGGATTCATAAGAGAAGTCAAGTACCCACTATGGTTAGCTAATGTCGTCTTGGTGAAAAAATCAAACAGGATATAAATATCTCAACAAAGCCTGCCCAAAAGACCCTTATCCACTCCCAAATATCGACGATCTGGTAGATGCTTCCTCCGGATATAAATACCTCTCGTTTATGGATGCATATTCCGGATACAATCAAATCTCCATGTATCCACCCGATCAAGAAAAAACCTCGTTTTTAACACCAAAAGCGAAATACTGCTACATTGTGATGCCTTTTGGTCTCAAGAACGCGGGAGCTACTTATCAAAGGCTAATGAATAAAGTATTTTCAGATCATATCGGAAAAGTTATGGAAGTCTACGTGGACGACATGTTAATAAAGACACAAAGTGAAGAGACATTATTGTTCGACCTGGTCCAAGTGTTCGACACTATAAGGAAGCATGGCATGCGACTCAATCCTGCAAAATGCACCTTTGCAGTAGAAGCAGGCAAGTTCTTAGGTTTTATGCTCACACAAAGAGGAATTGAGGCAAATCCGGATAAATGCCAGGCCATACTCAACATGAAGAGGCCAACTTGTGTCAAAGAGGTACAACAACTCAACGGGAGACTAGCAGCCTTATCCACATTCCTAACGGGATCAGCGATAAGATCTCTTCCCTTCTATGCTACTCTAAGGAAAGGAAAGAAGTTCGAATGGACAACAGAGTGCGAACAGGCCTTCCAAGATTTCAAAAGATTTCTAGGACGGCCACCTATCCTATCTCGGCCACAAGAAGGAAAACCACTCATATTATACCTCGCGGTAGGGAGTCGGGCAGTAGCCTCAGCACTAGTTCGAGAAGAGGACAGTGGGCAAGAACCCGTATACTTCATCAGTAAAGCATTACAAGGATCCGAGCTGAACTACCAAAAAATAGAAAAGTTTGCCTACGCTCTCATACTAATATCTCGATGACTTCGCCCGTACTTCCAAGCTCACACCATTAAGGTTCGGACCAACCAGCCCATAAAAGGGATATTGTAGAAAATAGATCTAGCAGGCAGAATTTCACAACGGGCAGTCGAGTTATCCGAGTTTGACCTCCAATATGAAGCTCGGACAGCCATCAAATCACAGTACTTAGCCGACTTCATTGCAGAATTTACAGACACCCTGGAAACCCTCACATAATGGAATCTCTACGTGGACGGTTCCTCGAATAAGACTGGAAGCGGCGCAGGTGTGATAATTGAAAGTAATCAAGGAACCTAAATCGAACTCTCTCTCAAATTCGGGTTCCCTGCCTCAAACAACCAGGCGGAATATGAGGCACTACTAGCTGGTTTAAAGCTGGCTAAAGAGGTCGGAGCTCAAAGACTCATTATCTTCAGCGACTCACAGGTGATCACTTCACAAATAACGGGGAGCTACCAAGCCAAGGACCCCAATATGAAAAAGTACCTGGGCAAAACCAGGGAACAGCTCGGACAATTCCGGGAATATGAGATCCGCCACATACCCCGCGAGCAGAATGCCTGAGCTGACGCACTCTCAAAACTAGCCAGCACTAAACCAGGAGGCAACAATAGAAGCCTCATCCAGGAAATACTATAGAACCCGTCAATCTTGGAAGAGGAAAAAGTCCTAGCCATAACAGGTCTAGGTCAAGGATGGATGACTCCTATAATTAACTACCTCAAAATAGAAACACTTCCTACAGATGAGAAGGAGGCAAAAAGGTTAAAATGGGAGGCACAATACTACACAATCATAAACAATACTCTATACAAAAGAAGAATTTCAATAAAAATGTGTACCGACTTCCAACACGAAGGAAGTTCTAGAAGAAATACACAGTGGCATCTGTGGCAATTATCTCGGAGCACAAGCGCTCACCAAAAAAGTATTCCGGGCAGGATTTTATTGGCCAACTCTACAAAACAAGGCCACAGAGTTCGTAAAGACATGTCTATCATGTCAAAAACATGCCAACTTTCACATCACCTCGCCAGAGGAGCTCATCAGCGTAACCTCACCTTGGCCATTTACAAAATGGGGACTCGACCTTCTCGGACCTTTTCCTCAGGGATCGGGCCAAGTTAAATTCCTCATAGTAGGGGTAGACTATTTCACAAAGTGGATCGAGGCAGAACCCTTAGCTAATGCCACTGCTCAAAGAAGTTAAAAATTCCTATATAGGAACATTGTCACAAGGTTTGTGGTTCCATACTCCATCACCACAGACAATGGCACACAATTCACAGATGCAGGCTTCATAAAATTAGTAGCCGACTTGAACATAAAGCACCAGTTCACTTCCATCGAACATCTCTAAGCCAATGGACAAGCCGAAGCTGCCAACAAAGTCATATTGGCTGGGCTAAAATGGAGATTACAAGACGCAAAGGGAGCTTGGGCCGAAGAGATCCCACAAGTCCTATGGGCATATCGAACAACGCCACATTCCACCACAAAAGAATCACCCTTCCAATTAGCATACGGGACAGAGGCAATGATCCCAGTGGAGATCGAGGAAGGGTCGCCTAGAATGGTCCATTACAATGAGGAAGCCAACTCCCAACTTCAAAGGGAAGAGCTCGACCTACTTCCTGAAATCCAGGAAAGAGCTCGGATAAAGGAAGAAGCACTAAAACGTCGAATGGCTTCCAGATATAATCAAATGGTAGTGCCAAGAGGTTTCGCTGAAGATGATCTCATCCTAATCCGAAATGATATTGGAACAACTCGATCTGGAGAAGGAAAGCTAGCAGCAAACTGGAAAGGACCCTACTGAGTTGTAGAAGTACTTGGGAAGGGCTACTACAGACTATTCGAACTCGATGGGCGAGAGCTTCCTAGGTTGTGGCATGCCTACAACATAAGAAGGTACTATAGCTAGAGACGGTAAAAGATCTCAGCATAAGATGCACTCTTTTTAATGAGGCACCAAGTTGAGATCCAGAAATTATCCGACTCAAAAGGATAAAAACTTCGTATGTACATATTTTCATTTTCTTTTAAATAAAATATATTAGACGTTCTACAAGTTTTCAAGATGCATTAATCTGAAACATTCATTGTCCGATTATAAAGCAACAGATTGGCAGAAAGTGAAAAACAAATTCACTGCACGATCACGATAAAGAGCAACAGAGATGAAAACCAAATTCATCTAAAGGTCGACTAAACGAGGATTGAACTCACCTTCTACAAATCGGCAAAGATGAAAACAGAATAATGCAAGAAGTTATCGAAAGTGATCCGGAGAAAAGACCTAACGAGGTCTTAATGGATTGCTAAATAATAACTTAAAGACTGGCCGACGTTAAGAAGTCGGACCAAGTCAAACCAAGTTATAAGTAAACCCTGGAAAAAGTTCTGGCCAACCCTATAAAAGAGGATTACTTTAACTTAGAAGGGCTCGACATGACGAAGTCGGCCCAAGACATAAAAGTTATAAAAGTAATCCCTGAAAGAGACCTGAACAAGGTCCAAGAAAGAGGATTACAAAAATAACTTAGAGGGGCTCGACATGACGAAGTCGGCCCAAAACATAAAAGTTATAAAAGTAATCCATGAAAGAGACCTGAACAAGGTTCAAGAAAGAGGATTACAAAAATAACTTAGAAGGGCTCGACATGACGAAGTCGGCCCAAAACATAAAAGTTATAAAAGTAATCCCTGAAAGAGACCTGAACAAGGTCCAAGAAAGAGGATTACAAAAATAACTTAGAAGGACCCGACATGATGAAGTCAGTCCAAAACATAAAAGTTATAAAAGTAATCCCTGAAGGAGACTTGGACATGGTCCAAGAAAGAGGATTACAAAAATAACTTAGAAGGACCCGACATGACGAAGTCGGCCCAAAACATAAAAGTTATAAAATCAATCCCTGAAGGAGACCTGAACAAGGTCCAAGAAAGAATATTACAAAAATAACTTAGAAGAACTCAACGCGAAGAAGTCGGTTCAAAACATAAAGCTACCAAAATAATTCCTGAAAGAGACCTAAAAAGGGGTCCAAAAAAGAGGATTATCAACAATAGCTCGGACAAAACCAACATAATGAAATCGGCGACCTTAGTGTTATACGATGAAAAGTTTTAGCACTACCAAAAACCTAAAAAAGGTGCCAAGATAAGATAAAGATCGACATGATATTAAAGGCGTGGAGATATAATAAAAACAAGTTCAAAGAGGCTACCCAAATCTGCCCCAAGAACTTGGAAGCTATTTTTTGGTTTTCAAAATAAGGTTGCTAAACAAGCGACTAAAAAGTGTCAACGGTCAGAAAAACATCAATTCCAAAATAAAGAGTTTAATAGCCCACAAGCCGGACAATATACACAAACAAAGAGAAATTTCAGCTAAGATCTGAAGCCTTCTTGCAGCATCAGCACGGGGTGAAGGAGGGTGAGCCTGGAGAGGCACTGCATCCACTGTGCCATCATCCCTATTCAAAATTTGGCAATCAGGATCTAATTCTAGAGGAACTGTAGAAGTCGACACTTTGGCAGCAGGCGCAGAGGGAGGTTCGACATCATCATCATCCGGGTCGTCAGGGACAATCTTACCATCCCTCACAACATTGTCCAGGCTGAAGAGAGTAAGGTTGACCTCAAGAGCAAGAACTCGAACCTGCTCCTTCAGGTTCTCATAAGCAGCATTTATGCTGCCAACAAGGTGACCCTAGAGCTCGGAGTAATCAACTTGGGCAGACTCCAACCCCTCCTTCAGACGCATTACCTCCCGATAGGATGTGATGTAGCTGTCTTTTTATTATATTTTTATTAGTTTTTTGCAAAAATCACATTTCTGGACTTTACTATGAGTTTTTGTGTTTTTCTATAATTTCAAGTATTTTCTGGCTAAAATTGAAGGACCTGAGCAAAAATCTGATTCAGAGGCTGAGAAAGGACTGCAGATGCTGTTGCATTCTGACCTCCCTGCACTCAAACGCGTTTTTCTGGAGCTACATAAATCCAATTGGTGCGTTCTCAATTGGGCTGAAAATCTAACATCTTGGGCTTTCCAGAAATGTATAAGAGTCAATACTTTGCCCGAGATTTGATGGCTTAAACTGGCGTTAAACGCCAGCCAGAAACCCTTTTCTGGCGTAAAACGCCAGAACTGGCACACTTCTTGGCGTTAAACGCCCATTTTGGCATCCAGGGTGGCGTTTAACTCCAATTTGAGGCACATGCACGTGGAAGCTTGAAATCTCAGCCCAAACACTCACCAAGTAGGCCCCGGAAGTGGATTTCTACACTATCTGCACTTAGTTACTCATTTTTTGTAAACCTAAGTTATGAGTTTAGTATAAAAACTACTTTTAGAAATTCATTTTGTAACTTATGACATTTTACACCTCATATTGTATCTTCTACAACATGAGTCTCTAAATCCCATAGGTGGGGGTGAGGAGCTTTGCTGTGTCTCAATGGATTAATGCAATTACTATCATTTTCTTTTCGATCACGCTTGATTCTGTTCTATGATACTCACTCGTACTTCAATATAAAGAATATGATGATCCGTGACACTCATCATCATTCTCAACTTTATGAACGCGTGCTTGACAACCACTCCCGTTCTATCTGAGCTCAACGTAGTCATTGGGCGACAACTTGAGTGCGTATCTCTTGGGTCTCTGATCCACGGATTTGAGTTGCCTCTCCTGACAACAGAGCATTCGAATCTGTAAGATTAGAACCTTTGTGGTAGAAGCTAGAACCAACTGGCAGCATTCCTGAGATCCGGAAAGTCTAAACCTTGTCTGTGGTATTCCAAGTAGGATCTGGGATGGGATGACTGTGACGAGCTTTAAACTCACGAATGTTGGGCACAGTGACAGTGTGCAAAAGGATAGAGAGATCCTATTCTGACACAAGTGAGAACCGACAGATGATTAGCCATGCAGTAGCTGTGCCTGGTATTTTTCATCCGAGACGAGAGATCTGACAGTTGATTAGCCGTACAGAAACCCTACCTGAACCATTTTCACTCAGAGGACGGATGGTCGCCATTGACAACGGTGATCCACCAACATATAGCTTGCCATGGAAGGAAGCCTTGCGTGTTTGGAGAAGAAGACAGTAGGAAAGCAGAGATTCAGACGACAGAGCATCTCCGGAACCTCAACCTGTTCCTCATTACTGAATCACAAGTATCATTCATTTCATGTTATTTACTTTTCATAAAAAAATTATTTTTATCACTAATCTCCTGACTAAGATTTACAAGATAACCATAGCTTGCTTCAAGCCAGCAATCTCCGTGGGATCGATCCTTACTCACGTAAGGTATTACTTGGACGACCCAGTGCATTTGCTGGTTAGTTGTGCGGAGTTATGAAAAGTGTGATCACAATTTCGTGCACCAGTGGCTAAGAAAAAAGCTTCTTGGATTTCATTCCGAGCTACTCAAGGGAAGAAGGTGTTCTCTATGTTTGATGAGTCCTTTAGGGACTTTAAGAATTACTATTTCGAAGTCCGAGTTGTTGAGGGTGCTTGCCCTTTTTTTTAGATGAGAATGATGAGCCCACCTTCCCTTTATGTTGGCAAGAAAATGTAATAGTAGTCAAGTATTCTTGGGAAAGTTAGAGTGAAGTAGAACAAGCTTTGGTAGGCATTTTGGAGGAGCATTGGGGGGAGCCTCCTTACTTGGATAAAAAGAAGTTTCTAAGTGATCCTTCCCTTCGTCGTGCTAAACTAGGTAGTGTTCGACTTCTTTTGGATAGTTCTATTTGGTTTGTTTTCAAGTTTTACCCCTCTATGTCATTGTGACTTGTTTTCCTGGCTTCATTTTCAGAGATGGTGAAGTCTTCAGACTCCATGAAGGCCTTCCGTAGGGCTAAGAAGGCGACGGCTGCACAAAACTTGATGGCAAAGACCTCGGGAGAAGGGTCCTTTTAGGTGCCCCTGAAGAAGCCAACTTCTGACACTTCAGGCCTGAGGAAGACCATTCCGACCTCAGAAGTTCGGACGATTCCAACTGACCCTGTTCATCCGACCTCTGGTGCTGCCTCCTCCCCAACTGCTGTTGGTCCTCCTCCAAAGCGGCAAAAAACTATTGGCACTTATGATCTGAATAGTAAGGATTTTGAAGGCGTGGGTTTTACCACTGAGGTGATATCTTCTCATGGTAAAGTTTCTTTGGATGATATGACCATCCTCCATCATCTGGATTTTATTACTAGTAATAGTATTCGGATGGCCAACCTGGGTGGGCCTTATTTCGTGTTGTTCAGGATTCTCCAGTTCATGCGACTAAGCCCTTTATGGAAGACGCTAAGTCAGAGTTTGATAGAATTAAGGGTTTGAAGGATGAGTTGGATGCTAAGGTGGCCAAATTGGAGTTGGATGTGGAGAAGGAGAAATCCCGAGCTACTGCTGTTGAGGCAACTGCGAACCTGCTTGGAGAAATGGTGAAAAAATACAAGGAGAGCTACACTCCTACATATGGCAAGCTGCTGGAAATTAAGGAGAGGCTTCAGTCTGCCTAGGCTGATTACGCCGAGCTCCAGGGTCACATGGTGGACAGTGTGACCGATGTATATGAAAATTTGAAGGCCCAGGTCCAGGTTCTTGCTCCTAAGCTCGACTTTACTTTATTCAGTCTAGATAATGTAGTGGAGGACAGCAAGATCGTGCCTGCCCCAGATGATGAAGATGAGGGTCCTCTTCTTGTGCCATCAGGGAAAGCCTCAGCAGCCTCAGCTTCTTCCGTCCCTTTAGAGGTCGACCATCCAGAGTCCGAGCCTGATGTGTAGATTCTGAACCGATTGGATGAAACTGTTGATGCTGTCCCGATCTCGACCATTCCACCTCCTCCAACCAAGGATGCTACTACTGGAGAGAATTTGGATCCTCTATAACTTTCTGTGTTTGTATTATAGTCCGACTTGTGGAATTTTGAACTTGCTTATGTTTTTGCTAGTCCTATTTATATTTGACTTTTTCTGACATTTGGTTGCTTTTCTGCAACCTTTATTTTGAAAAAACAAACATTTAAACTCTTGGGATGCATTTTAAGCAGCCTTTGAGTCTTTAATGCTTTGAAGGATGCGTTTCGCGGATATCTTAGTTAAACCTTTGATACTTGTAGGTTTACCTTTGCGACCCTTGAGGTTTTATAGAGGTTCGATACTTTCTTGTCTGACCTCTTTGTAGTTTGAGTTTTTGTCCTTGCCTTTTTGGATCATGCCTTGCTTTGAATTTGTGTTGTCTGTCCTCTGCTTTGGTAAAGTGATCCTGAAGGCTTGGTGTCCGGGCTTTTAGTAACTTGTCCGACAACTTTTTAGTGTTCTATAGAACCTTTTTAGTTAGTTCGGATGACTTCTTTGTAGCCCTATTTCGAGATTGTTCCTTTGTTGATCGAAGCTGTTCCCTTTTTAGCTGAGCACGTTTGAGCCTCAGGTTGTTTTCAACCTCTTTGGCTCTTATTATTTCCTTGAGGTCGTGCTTGCTTCACGAGGTCGTCCATTTGGTTGATGTTTGACGTCAGCTTTTTAGTCATGTTCCAACAACTTTTTAGGAAGTATTCCAAAGGGGGAACCTTTTCTTTATAGTTTGTTTGGACGACATTTTAGCTCTTGTTTGTGCTTTTGCTTTTTAAGTAGTGTCTTTTTTGGCAAGACTTGTACTTTTATAGCTAGGCACTTTTGGCCTTTGCTAGGCTTCTTTTTCCCTTTTCAGTGATCATTTCATTGGTCTGAATTCTCTGTCGGGCCTTCTTAAGTTATTTTTAGTAATCCATTTTTAGTCAGACCTTGTCAGGTCGCTTTCTATGGGTTACTTTTTATAACTTCCTGCATTAACTTGCTTCTATCACTTTCACCTTGCCATCCTTTTTGTAATCGGGTGATGAATTTAATTTTCACCTTGCCGACCTCTTTGTAATCGGGCGATGAATTCTCGCATTTTGTGAGCTTAGAGTAATGCGTCTTGGTAGGAAACCTTTTAGGGAATTTGTGACTTTTATTTGAATAATAATGAGATAAAAATATAAATATAAGTATGTACATATAAGTGCTTACCCTTATAGGTCGGACAATTTCTTAGATCTTGGCTTGGCGCCTCATTAAAAAATCTTTGTAGGAAAAAGAGTGCACCATGACCTAAGGCCTCTTTTTCTAACTATAGTACCTTCTTAGATTACAGGCATGCCATGACCTTGGTAGCTCTCACCATTTGAGGTTGGACACCTTGTAGTAACCTTTCCCCAGTACTTTTACAACTCAGTAAGGTCCATTCTAGTTAGCTGCTAGCTTCCCTTCTCCTGATCGACCTGCTCCGATGTCATTTCGGATTAAGATGAGATCGTTGGTGGCGAAGCTTCGCTAGACTACCTTCCTATTATACCTTAAAGCCATTCGACGCTTCAGCGCTTCCTCTCTAATCCAAGCTCTTTCTCAGACTTCTGAAAGTAGGTCGAGCTCCTCCCTTTGAATTTGGGAGTTGGCCTCTTCATTGTAGAGGATCCTTCTAAGGGATCCTTCTTCTATCTCCATTGGAATCATTTCCTCCATTCCATAAGCAAGTCGAAAGGGTGATTCTCCCGTGGTTGAGTGTGGAGTTGTCTGATATACCCATAGGACTTGTGGGAGTTCTTAAGCCCAAGCTACCTTTGCGTCCTGTAGCCTCTGTTTTAACCCAGCCAGTATGACTTTATTGGCAGCTTCTGCCTGTCCGTTGGCTTATGGGTGTTCTACAGATGTGAATTGGTGCTTTATTTTTAGGTCAGCTACCAAGTTCCTGAAACCTGTATCAGTGAACTGAGTACCATTATCTGTGGTAATGGAGTAAGGAACCCCAAACATTGTGATAATATTTCTATACAAAAATTTCCAACTTCTTTGGGCGGTAGCAGTAGCTAGTGGCTCTGCTTCAATCCACTTGGTGAAGTAGTTTATGCCTACGATAAGAAACTTGACTTGCCCTGAACCCTGGGTGAAGGGTCTGAGGAGATCGAGTCCCCAATTGGCGAATGGCCAGGGTGAAGTGACGCAGATGAGTTCCTCAGGTGGAGCTATGTGGAAGTTGGCGTGCTTCTGGCATGGTGGGCATGTGTTAACGAACTCTGCTGCTTCCCTTTGCAAGGTCGGCCAGTAGAAACCAGCTCGAAGTACCTTTCTAGCAAGAGCTCACGCCCCAAGGTGGTTGCCGCACATGCCACTGTGGACTTCTTCGAGAACTTCCCTTGTAGTGGAGGTTGGGACGCATTTTAGGAGGGGCGTAGAGATTCCTCTCCTATATAGGACGTTGAAAAGAGAACTTTTGCGTGGTCTAGAAATTTGCAGATAAATCCTCGTTGCAGGTATAGCTTCTAAACCAACAAAAGTCCTTTCTTACAAACATTTTGGTTGTCACAAGTAACAAACCCCTTTAAAATTGATAACCGAGTATTTAAACCTCGGGTCGTCTTCTCAAGAAATTGCAGGGAGGTGTTCTTATTATTGGTTATGAGTCTTGTAAATTGGGGGTTTTGAAAGTAAGAAACCAGTATGTTAAATGATAAGAAAAATAAAATAGTAATAATAAAATAAACTCTTGGCAAGGTATTAGAACTAGAAGTCCTATCCTTATCAATTGTTATGAGAATTGGATTTTAATCCCACTTTGTTAACCTCTAACTATGAAGGTAAATCAAGTGGACTAATTAGCTTGATCCTCAGGTCCTAGTCAATTCCTATGGAAAGACTAGAGTTATTGGAGTAACTCCTAATTTTAACCACTGCTTTATTTGACAGCTCAAGCGTAACAAATTACTTAACCAAAGCCAAAAGGAAGAAAATATCTAAATTAAATTAAAAGCATCAATATAAATAAAGCAAAGCAATCTTAAATCCGAAATACCTCAAATAACATTAATTAAGAAAATCATAACATGAATGTAGCATAAGCTAAATTGAAAATATAAATAATAATTAAAGGTATATATTAAAAGTAGAAAATAAATAAGAGGAACATTGAACCTGTGATGAAGAAGAAATAATCATAAATCCTAAAACTAAATCCTAAGAGAGTGGAGAGAACCTCTCTCTCTAAAAACTACATCTAAATCTTAAAATTGGCAAATTATATATCGTTATGAAGCCCCAGATGTTAGCTTTTCAACGCAACTAGAACCATCTCATTTGGACCTCTGTAGCTCAAGTTATGGTCGTTTGAGTGCCAGGAGGTCAGGCTAGACAGCTTTAGCAGTTCCTTCAGTTTCCTGTATTCCTTCCACTTTTGCATGCTTCCTTTCCATCCTCTAAGCCATTCCTGCCCTGTAATCTCTGAAAACACTTAACACACATATCAAAGCATCTAATGGTAATAAGAGAGGATTAATAATTAGCAATTTAAAGGCCAAAGAAACATGTTTTCAATCAGAGCACAAAATCAAGAAGGAAAACATAAAGCATGTGATTAGTATGAATAAATGGGTAAAGAGTTGATAAAAACCTCTCAATTGAGCACCAGATAAACCATAAAATAGTGTTTTATCAACCTTCCCACACTTAAACATTAGCATGTCCTCATGCTAAGCTCAAGAGAAGCTATAAGAGAGTGAAGAAGAATGGTAGAAAGTATGAAATGCAACCTATCTATATGAATGCAACTACATGCAAAATTTTTCTACCTACTTAGTTAAAAGTAAACAAATCTTTCAAGAAGAAATATGAACTGGATTTCACTAATTCAAATCATGAAAATGAAGTACAAATAGACTTGCAAGAAGAAAATAGCTCGTGAAAGCAGGGAACAAGGAATTGAGCATCGAACCCTCACTGGTAGTGTATACACTTTAATCACTCAAGTGTTTAAGGTTCGATTCTCTCAATTCTCTACTAACCTTGCTTTCTAAGGCTTGCTTTTCTTCTACTAATCAACAAAAATTTAATGCACAGATACACATATCAAGAGGTCTTTTAAGGGTTGTAATGGGGTTAGGGTCAAGGTAGGATTGTATTTGGCCAAGTGGACTAAAATCTGAATCCTTAATTAACTTAAACTTTCCACCTAACTTTAGACAATCCATGTAATCATAATACAAAATCTAACTATCCATTAACCATATTTTCCACGTATTCATGCATTCTAATTTCAAGTACAGTACATATGCATTGCTTTCACCACTTACTTTGGGGCATTTTGTCCCCTTTTTGCTTAATTACTCTTTTTTTTTCTTTTTCTCACTTTTTTTATATATACAAAATTTTTTTCTTTTCTTTTATTTTTCTCAATGCATATGATTAAATTATTGGATGCATGAATCATGTCCTAAACATTTTTTTTTCACATTTTCAGAAAATTCTAACATACTCAATTCTCAAACCAAATGTTTCCAAATTCAACTTTTCCACACTTAATTCATGAGTACTCTCACTAGTCTAAGCTAACCAAGGATTCAAATTAAGAACATTATTGTTTTCAGCTTAGAGTTAATGATGTGCTAAAGTAAAGAACAAAGGGGTATAATAGGCTCAACATTAGTTTGCAAAGAATAATGAAAGGGTAAGGCTATATGGGTATGTAAGCTCAGTGAAACAAAGGCCTCAATCATATAAGTGCATGTATACATCAAACAATGGAAATATAGAATTAAGCAAGACAAAGATCACAATTTTAGAGAGAAAAACACACACCAAAAATAAAATATTGGTTGGTAAAATGCAACCAATTCAAATAGGTTCAAAAATCTCACAGGTTTTGTGTGTTCAAGCTCTAAACCATGTTCTAGTATAATATTTCTTCAAACAAGTGTAACATTAAATTTTATTCAAATTAGTGAAATACTCTTAAAAGGTTTCTTGAAAAAGAAAATATTACTTCAACCAAGTGATAAAATATGCACAAAATAAAATAATCATGCAATCAAACATGCAAATGCAACAACTAACAAGGAAAATAAACCATTGGTGTTGAGATAGAAGAGTGACTAACCCATGGAGATCGGTATCGACCTCTCCACACTTAAAGATTGCACCGTCCTCGGTGCATGCTAAGATGTGCCAGTGGACGGGTTGCTTCAACTGTCGCTTTTCTCCAAAGACTGTGCAGGTGGACTTGTTTGTCTTCCCATTAAGAAGCTTTTCCTCTCCCTTTGTGGTGGCCATCCTGAAAAGAAGAAAAGTAACCCAAAATAAAGATAGAAAATAAATAAAATATGGGTGTTAATGCCAGATAATAAGAGTCTCAATTACATGGTAGCTACAACATGTAAGTGAGAAAATAGTAGAAGTACATGGCAAATCAATAGTGCAAAAATTTGCAACAATGGGGAAGAGAGTGCAAAACAATATAAATTAATGTCAATGCAAAATTAATACAAATATCATAAAAGATTAGCATTTGACTTAAATAATATTACCCAACAGTGTAGAACAAGTAACTGAGCATCAAAATAATACCAGAAAAGACACAACAGTTGAATATGAACAAGTGACACCAATGGGAAAATAATAATAAGTTTAGAAAAGAAAAGAAAAATATGCACAAAATTAAAATGTAATGAATGAAATATGCAAATAAAGTAAGTAAAATAGAATGAAGGTGAAAAGGAATGAGATGTGAAAGAAATAAAGTAGGAAAGAAAGAAGAAAAGATAGAAGAAATTAGGATTAGAAAAGATAAGAAAAATAAGGATTTGGAGAAGAAAATATAAGATATTTTGGCTGATCTGGATATTCTGTGCGCCGCATGTGACGCGGACGCGTAGGTGACACGGTCGCGTGGTGCGTGATAAGGTTAGGTGACGCGGACGCGTGGGTCACGCGATCGCGTGACCTGATTTGTGCGATTGGCCCGAGTGCAGCCTCGCAGTCGCACAACTCTCTGTTCGAAACTTGGTATTGCCAAAATCCGGGGTGACGCGGTCGCGTGGTCGACGCGATCGCGTGAGTGGCCATCATGGGCATATGACGCGGACGCGTGAGCCATGCATCCGCGTGGTAAGGCGTGTGCGATCAGCACCAGTCCAGCACCACTCTCGCACAACTTTCGATCGTGCACCCTTTCTTACGTCGATTTCCAGGTCACGCGGCCGCGTGAGTGACGCGGACGCGTGGGGGGCAGGTTCCCCATGTGACGCGGACGCATCAGCGACGCGGTCGCGTGGGATGGTTTGTGCTAAAGGCACGCCTCCAGCCACGCTACCGCAGAACTCTCTGTTCGATTTCTCTTCTTTACAACGCACATGTGACGCGGACGCGTCAGCGACACTGCCGCGTCGCGTGCTTACTTTTTTTTTTTTAAATAATGCAGTATGCAGAATGCAATGCTAATATGAATGTTATGCAAAATTCCAGGTTCAATACAATAAAATAAAATAAAACTCAAAAACAAATAAAACTAAATAAAAATGAAAAAGGAATGATCATACCATGGTGGGTTATCTCCCACGTAGCACTTTTAGTTAAAGTCCTTAAGTTGGACATTTGATGAGCTTCCTGTTATGGTGGCTTGTGCATGAACTCATCCAGGAATCTCCACCAATGTTTGGAATTCCAGTAGCCTCCGGGATCCCAAACTAGGCATGTAAAGCCTTTGAGCAGCTTCAAGCAGATTCTTAGGCTCCCAGGGTGTTGGATGTCAGAACAGATTCCAGGATCCCAAATCTTGCTATTGCACCCGTCTTCTTGTTGATCATCATAATTCCATCCGGGTGGCAAGCAATCTGAATTCTTACTAAAGCGGCCAAATAACTTCCTAGACCCATTCAGTTGAGCTTTACACCAACCCTTGCATTTAAACCTTAAGCTTCAAACCATAATGAACCTTGCAGGACAATTCTTACCACTGACCATCTTCCTCTTACTCTTTATGCCACAAAGAGCTCTAAGTTGACCATCCGTCTCCAGTAGCCCATATTCAAGTGGAATTAGAAAGCTAAGGGATATGAATTTTACCCACTTGAATGTTGTGAAGGATGATGGAAACTTAGGGGGAGGGGTCTCCAATAACTTCGGCAAGGTGATTTCCAGCTCCACTCCCTTGTGCTCTTCTTTGACAACTTCCACCTCTTTGCAAGCTTCTTCAATTTTAACTTCTTCCTCTTGGTAGCTTTCTTCCAGTTCAATCTTTTCTTTATTGCTCACCAAGGGCATAGGAGGTTGTGCTTCTGCTTTTTTAATCTCCATTTCTTGATCAACCTCTTCCAACTCTTCAACCATGGTATGCCTTGGAGGTTGTACACCCTCCTCAGCATTAATTTCAATTGCCTTTGAAGGAGGTTCTATATCCTGACTTTCCCATGGAGGTTCAGCATCTCCTAATTCTGCAACCAATTCTTCTTCTTCGATAATTTCGGCTTTCTCCACTTGTTCCAGTACAAAGTCATGCTCCTCACTATCCACTGGAGTTTCTAGTATCTCCTTCATGCTACGTTCTTCATTAGATTGCCCACATGAAGCCATGGGGGTTCCCTGAATGTCTGAATGTTAGGAAGGTAATTGATTTATTGCTTGGTCTAGCTGGCGAAGGGTTGCATTAAGTCTTTCCATTGCTTCCTTGAAACGCTCTGTTGAGTCTTGAGGTGATGGATATGGACATGGTACATAGGGAAGTGGTGGTTCTTGATATGGTTCATATGGCTCATAAGGTGGTTGGTATGGTGGATAAGGGTTAGGATCATATGAGGGTGTTTGGTGGTAAGGGGCTTGTGAGTATGGTGGTCCAAAGCTATTTTGAGGAGGTGGTTCATTGGCATATGATGGAGCTTGCTGGTAACTATAAGGGGGTCCACCATATCTATTGTCTTGGCATGCATTGTAGGATGGTCTTTGTCCATGGTATCCTGGAAGGTGTTGTTGCCTAAAGGGTTGATCAGATCCTCTTGGCTCCTTCCATCTCTGATTGTTTTGACCTTGATGCATGTTCCTGTTATAATTTCCATTCCTTGCAACAGCATTGGAACCAAACTCAAAGCGATGGGGGTGAGAATTCATAATAGCAAATAAAAATTAAAAACAAAAATAAAAACAAAATTTAAATTAAAAGGTTATTGAAATTTAAATTATGAAAATTAAATTTTGAAATTAGAAATTTGAAATTTGAAATTTGAATATTGAAATTTGATTTTTTTTTAAATAAGATAAGATAAGATTTTGAAAAAGATATAATTTTTTTTGAAAAAGATTTAAATTTTGAAATTTTAAATTTTGAAATTTGAGATTTTAATTTTAAATTTTTAAATTTGAATTTTGAAAATTAAAATTTGAAATTTTGAAATTTGAATTAAAATTTTTTTTAATTTGAATTTTGAAAATTGAAATTTATTTGAAAATTGAAATTTGAGTTTTAAATTTTGAATTTTTTTTAATTTAATGAGGAGAGAGAAAAACAATAAATTGACACTAAACTTAAAATTTTTAGATCAAAACAATGAAAACCACTAAGAACAACTTGAAGGTCAAGATGAATACGAAGAACAACTTGAAGATCAAGATGAACACCAAGAACAAATTTTTGAAAAAAAATTTTAATAACTAAATAAAAACCAATAACCTCTTAATTTATGAAAAAGCAAAAATAAAAACAAAAATAAAAACAAATAAACAAGCAAAAAGCAAATATTTACAATAACTAATAATAAGGCACACGTTTGCAATTCTCCGGCAACGGCGCCATTTTGAAAAGAGAATTTTTGCGTGGTCTAGAAATTTGCAGATAAATTCTCGTTGCAGGTATAGCTTCTAAACCAACAAAAGTCCTTTCTTACAAACGTTTTAGTTGTCACAAGTAACAAACCCCTTTAAAATTGATAAGCGAGTATTTAAACCTTGGGTCGTCTTCTCAAGGAATTGCAGGGAGGTGTTCTTATTATTGGTTATGAGTCTTGTAAATTAGGGTTTTGAAAGTAAGAAACCAGTATGTTAAATGATAAGAAAAATAAAATAGTAATAATAAAATAAACTCTTGGCAAGGTATTACAACTGGAAGTCCTATCCTTATCAATTGTGATGAGAATTGGATTTTAATCCCACTTTGTTAACCTCTAACTATGAAGGTAAATCAAGTGGACTAATTAGCTTGATCCTCAGGTCCTAGTCAATTCCTATGGAAAGACTAGAGTTATTGGAGCAACTCCCAATTTCAACCACTGCTTTATTTGACAGCTCAAGCGTTACCAATTACTTAACCAAAGCCAAAAGGAAGAAAATATCTAAATTAAATTAAAAGCATCAATATAAATAAAGCAAAGCAATCTTAAATCTAAAATACCTCAAATAATATTAATTAAGAAAATCATAACATGAATGTAGCATAAGCTAAATTGAAAAGATAAATAATAATTAAAGGTATATAATAAAAGTAGAAAATAAATAAGAGGAACATTGAACCTGTGATGAAGAAGAAATAATCATAAATCCTAAAACTAAATCCTAAGAGAGAGGAGAGAACCTCTCTCTCTAAAAACTACATCTAAATCTTAAAATTATGTATTATGAGAGCATGGTAAGAATGGATGCATTCCCCCACTTTATAGCCTATAATCTTTGTGTTCTGGGCTGAAAACTGGGTCAAAAGTAGCCCCAAAAACCCTGCGATTTCTGGTACGTTCAGGTCGCGGGAAAGTGACGCGGGGGCGTCGTCCACGCGTCCGCGTGGATTGCAATTCGTAGACGCAATGCGGGCGCGTCATTCACGCGTTCGCGTCGCCTAAATTCAGGGCAGCTATGGAAAATTATATATTGTTGTGAAGCCCCGGACGTTAGCTTTCCAACACAACTAAAACCATCTCATTTAGACTTCTGTAGCTCAAGTTATGGTCGTTTGAGTGCCAGGAGGTCAGGCTAGACAGCTTTAGCAGTTCCTTCAGTTTCCTATATTCCTTCCACTTTTGCATGCTTCCTTTCCATCCTCTAAGCCATTCCTAACCTGTAATCTCTGAAAACACTTAATACACATATCAAGGCATCTAATGGTAATAAGAGAGGATTAATAATTAGCAATTTAAAGGCCAAAGAAACATGTTTTCAATCAGAGAACAAAATCAGGAAGGAAAATATAAAGCATGCGATTAGTATGAATAAATGGGTAAAGTGTTGATAAAAACTTCTCAATTGAGCACAAGATAAACCATAAAATAGTGGTTTATCAGACGTCATGTATTATGGTGTAGTACTGTGCTTCTCGAACTAGCCTTTTTGCCTCCTTTTTGTCTGCGGGAAGTATTTCTGACTTGAGATCAGTGTTATCAAAATCAAACTGGACTAGCTAGTTCAACCAAAAAATCGGTGAACCGAACCTTCTACCGGCCGGTCTGATGTTTGGACCGAATAAGGTATAAACCCGCTGCGAACCGGTTAAACTCGGTGCGAACCGATCGAACTCGGTAAAGTTCGGTCCAATCGAACCGGTCAGGAACTAAATTTTAACAAAATGTTACATATGGGGTTCAAACCCCTCTCCTCTTGAAGAAAGGGGCTATGCATAGCCACCAGGCTGTGATGATTTTCATTAAAATTCATACAAATTAATATATATATATATATATATATATATATATATATATATATATAATATATATATATATATATATAATATATATATATATATATATATATATATCTTTTATCAAATAATTTACCTCTATATAATTTATTTTAAATTTAGTTATAAATTTACTCATTCTTAAATTAATTATATTTTTATTTAACAATAATTATAAATTCATTTATTTTTTTCATAATTATATAATATATATTAGAATTATTTTTTAATAAATATTTGTAGTATATAATAATATAATAGATATAAACTAATTAATAAATTATTAAAATTTAAAATAATAGTTATTTTAATATAAAAAAATAAAAATATTTATGATTGAATAAAAATAACAAAATACTTATTATTTATGGTCCATATTATTTTAAAATAGCTTGATATTCTTAAAATATTAGTAAAAATATGTATTTTAAATTATAATTTTAAATTTTTGACTATTTTTATTTTTTTATTTACATAGTACCGAGTCAACCAGTTCAACCAGTGACCCACCGGTTGAACTAGTGACCCATTGACCCGGTAACCTGACCGGTTCGATCACCGGTTCGATTCTGACAACTATGCTTGAGATAGCTAACTATAGGAGTCATCCGTCCTTGGCCCTGGTCTGATATGTTTAGGACATTTTTATCTTCCATGGTTGATGGATTTGGTAATGTTTCTTGGATGAGGCTTCTATTATTGCCCCCTGGTTTGGTGCTGGCTAGTTTCGAAAGTGCATCAGCTTGGGCATTTTGCTCTCGGGGTATTTGTCGTACCTCATATCCCCTAAATTATCCGAGCTGTTCTTCGGTTTTGTCGAGGTATTTTTTCATGGTGGGATCCTTAGCTTGATAGCTCCCTTGCATTTGTGAAGTGACTACTTGGGAGTCGCTAAATATGGTAAGTTTTTGGGCTCCCACTTCCCTAGCCAGCCTCAAACCAGCCAGTAGTGCTTCATATTCAGCTTGATTATTTGAGGCAGAAAACTCAAACTTTAAGGAGAGCTCGATTTGGGTTCCCTGATCATTTTCTAAAATGACACCTACACCACTCCCGGTTTTGTTTGGGGAGCCATCCATATAAAGGCTCCACTCTGTAGGGGTGCCCAGGATGTCAGTGTACTCTGCGATGAAGTCGGCCAGGTACTGAGATTTGATAGCTATCTGAGCTTCATACTTGAGGTCGAATTTGGATAACTCAACTGCCCATTGTAGGATTATTCCAGCTAAGCCTGTTTTCTGTAAGATCCCCTTTATGGGTTGGTTGGTTTGCACACTGATGGTGTGAGCTTGAAAGTATGGTCAGAGTCGTCGGAAAGTGAGTATGAGGGCATAGGCAAACTTTTCTATCTTTTGATAGTTCAATTCAGCCCCTTGTAAAGCCTTACTGATAAAGTACATGGGTTGTTGCCCACTTTCATCTTCTCTGACTAGTGCTGATGCTGTTGCCCGACTTCCTACAGTAAGGTATAGTATGAGCTCTTCTCCTTCCCGTGGTCGAGTAAGGACGGGTGGTTGCCCTAGAAATTTCTTAAAATCTTGGAAGGCTTGTTCGCATTCTGGGGTCCAATCGAACCTCTTTCCCTTCCTTAATGTTGCATAGAAGGGGAGAGATCTTAAGGCTGATCCGGCTAGAAACCTAGACAGAGCCGCTAGTCTTCCATTGAGCTGCTGGACCTCTTTGACACAAGTCGGATTTTTCATGTGAAGTATAGCCTGGAATTTATCCGGGTTTGCCTCGATTCCTCTTTGGGCGAGCATGAAACCTAAAAATTTGCCGGCTTCTACCACGAAGGTGCACTTTGCGGGGTTAAGTCGCATGCCATGCTTTCTTATGGTGTCGAACACTTTAGTGAAGTCGGATAACAACAATTCCTCACTTTGTGTTTTTACCAGCATGTCGTCCACATAAACCTCCATTAGCTTCCCGATGTGGTCGGCAAAGACTTTTTTCATCAATCTTTGGTATGTAGCTCCTGCATTTTTGAGTTCAAATGGCATGACTATGTAGCAGTAATTTGCCTTTGGAGTTAGGAACGAGGTCTTTTCTTAGTCGGGTGGATACATTAGAATTTGGTTGTATCCCGAATAAGCATCCATGAAAGAGAGGTACTTGTATGCGAAAGAGGCATCCACTAGAGTGTCTATATTTGGGAGCGGGTAGGGGTCCTTAGGGCAAGCCTTATTGAGGTCGGTGTAGTCGGTAGACATTCACCACTTTCCATTTGACTTCTTTACCAAGACGACATTTGCTAGCTATAATGGGTACTCGACCTCCCTTATGAACCCTGCCTCCAGTAAGGCCTGTACCTGCTCTTCCACAGTTTGGGACCTTTTTGGGCCAAGCTTCCTGCGCTTCTGTTGCACTGGCCAAGATCCAGGATACACCGCCAGCTTATGGCACATTAACTTGGGATCTATGCCGAGCATGTCTGCAGCCTTCCATGCAAAGAGATCGGCTTTATCCTTTAGGAACTATATCAGTGGCTCCTTTAAGTCTTCCTTTAAGGTTGCCCCTGTAATTGTTATTTTATCCTGGGCATCCCCGATTTGGACTTCTTTGGTCTCACCTTTAGGTTGTGGACGAAGTGCTGCGCGAGCTCGAACTCTGCCGAGTTCGATGGTGTTGATTTCCTCTCCTCTGGGGTTGCCTTTGAGGTTCAGAGTTTCGTTATAGCAGCGTCGCGTAAGCTTTTGTTCTCTTTTTATCGTGGCGATCCCTTCTGGAGTTGGGAACTTCATGCACATATGTGGAGTGGAGACTACTGCGGCGACCTGGTTTAGTGTTGTCCGACCTATAAGGGCGTTATAAGATGAGCTCATGTTGACTACGATGTAGTATATGTTTGGTGTCCTCGACCTAGTTTCTTTTCCAAAGGTTGTATGCAGCGAGATGTATCCTAGTGGTTGAATTGGGGCGTTTCATAGCCCAAATAGGCTATTTGGGTATGCTCTGAGTTCTTTTTCTTGTAAGTCGAGCTTGTCGAAGGCGGATTTGAACAGTATATCCGCAGAGCTTCCTTGGTCGACAAATGTTCGATGGAGGTTGGCATTGGCAAGTATTATGGTAATGACCATAGGGTCATCATGCCACTAAGTCATACACCCATGCTGGAAATAGTAAATTATCCCGGTCGTGAACTTGACTCATCGCTTGCCTGACAAGAAGCGGAATATTCACCAGCTTCTCCGTGAGAACACACCAAACAAGCAAGGCGAGGTCTTCCGTGAGGGACGACTTGTGGGTGCTAGGTAGCACATAGTGGGATAGGATCTGGGCCCAAGCTCTAGCTTCTACAGTGAGGAAGCGAGCGTCAATGCTCTTGGGTCTCATCCGGAGTCGACCTTGGGTCTAAAATGTCCCTGGCTTAGCAATGACTCAGAGAATCGAGTCCCAATTGAATCCATACTTCTCTCGCTGACGTAAGACTTCTTGGTAGCCATCCATGTCACTTGGCACTGGTAGGACATTAAGCACTTGCTAAATAGCCTCTTCTTAAACTGAGACTTGCTTTCGGCGCATGTATACCGATTGAAGAGAGGGAAGATGGTAGTTAGTGTAGAATTCTTCCACCCAAGAGAGGTTGATTTCCCTTGGTGTCCTCAAAAGAAACTCTCATCCTCGCTATTCAATGCGGGGGCAAAATATAAGGAGCGACCTTGTCCGGCGGAGCAAGTAGATGCTCAGGATGATAGTTCTTTATAGCTATGGAGGGGAACATAAGTTCACAAAAGCGGTTGGGGAACCTTGAAGAATCTTTTTCCGGTTTGCCCTTGTCATTCTCATCAAAAGGAGCGGGTGTCTTCCCTTTCTTAGATAGGGGTTTGGCTCCTAATGAAGAGCGTGCTTTAGAATTTGACTTTTGGGGTGCCCTTTTTGTGGCTGGTTTCCTTGAAGCTATCTCCTTGCCTTTCTTGGTGGCCATCCTGAAAAGGAAGAGAAGGAAGGAAAACATTAAACCCAAGAATCAATTTGACAAAAAACATGCAAGTGACTTGTGGTGCCCATGATGAATGTAAAAGCAAGGGTCATAACACTTGGCATGGGATGCAAGAGGAAGTAAGCATGCAATGGCATGAGAAGAGTAGTCTCAAGCATCCATAATAAAGAGCAAGTCATGTTCAATTAATATCTAATTGGCAAGTATAAACTTTAAGCACACAAATTAGACTCAATGCATTTAAGAGAAAGTAAGTGAATGAGGAGGGAGCACCAATTTGAGAAATATATGACTAAAATGAACCAAAATGGTATATGTGTATTTCCTCGAACACTTGGCATGCAATAATCAAGCAATGAGCAATTATGAGATACTAAACCAATTCAAAGCCCAAAATGGAACATCAATCATTACATAAACATCACACAATGGGAAAGATAAGAAAAAGAATGACAAAAGATCCATTAATGCAAATTAAGCTCAAATTCAACATCCATGGAGAAATAAGGAAAAAGGAAAGGTAAGCAAACAAAAAGCAAGAAACATCATCATGCAAGTAAAAGGGAAACTAAGTAAAGCAATAAGAAGCATCTAACTAGAGGAAATAATGCAAGAGAAAATAAAGAAGAGAAGTAGAAGAAGTGAAATCTTGAAAAGTATGAAGGAACAAGGTTGAATCTTCTTTTGTGAAGATGAGAAAGAAAATGGGAGAGGTGTAGTGCAACCAGAAAAAGTTGGTTGTCGCCGGTGAGTGGCCGGAGACAGTGGTGGTGGGGTAGGGAAGAAGAAGAGGAGAAGGGAGATGATGGAGGGAGAAGGAAAAGAAGCTAAGAAAGAAAAGGGTTTGAGAGAAAGAAAAACAGGGCAAGGCGTGAAGTATAAAACTGACTCGCGCAACCGCCGCGCGCGCACAAGGTGCGCTGGCGCGTTGGTGAGGATGCTAGCAGGGGACGCGTGCGCGTCAGTGGCACGCGCGCGCGAGGGGAGTTGTGCCTCAGGCACAGAAGTGGCACAAAGTTGGCTCAAGTCTCTGGTTTTTGTACCGGAGTGAATCAGTGAGGCAGGCGCGCGGACGCGCACCTTGCGCAGACGCGTGCTTGAGGTATTCCTCAACTGGTGCGGACGCGCACAACGCGCGGACGCGTTAGTTTTGGCACAAGCATGGCCCAATTGTGGCACAACTCTCTGGTTTTTGTACCAGAGAGTCCACATATCTCCATCGGCGCGCGCGCGCACCGTGCGCTGGTGCGTCGATGGTTGAATTGCAAGGGTGCGCGCAGGCGGCATGTACGCGAACGCGTTGGTGCCTGGTGCGACTTGGGCACAAAGTGGGCATGACTCTCGGGTATTTGGCCCAAGAGTGGAATTTCGCCACTGGCGCGCGCGCGCACTGTGCGCTGGCGCATCGGTGCCCTTCTTCAAAGAAAAATTTTTGTTTTCTTTATCTTTTTCACATCCTATCTACATGAACATTCTACTTATCCAACAAAATCAACAAAGCTAGCATTCCTATGCATTCAATCAATCATCAAAAGATCATAAAATTCACAAGAAACTAAAGATATGAACAAGATGGTATAAACAAGGAAGATCTTACCACGGTGGGGTGCCTCCCACCAAGCACTTTTCTTTAACGTCCTTAAGTTGGACGGTCCTTTTCTTAAGCATCCTCTCTCCTTGGTGCATCCTCCAATATGTACACCTCTAGCTCTCTTGGGGGCTTGCAACCATGATACTTCTTCACTCTATGTCCATTCACTTTGAAAGTTGCTTCACTCTTGGGATCATACAATTTCACCACTCCATAGGGCTTCATCTCCTTCGCCTTGAAAGGTCCTTCCCATCTAGAATGGAGCTTGCCAGGCATAAATCAGAGCCTTGAGTTGTAGAGGAGGACCTCATCACCTTCTTGAAAGTCCTTCTTCCAGATGTGATGGTCATGAAATGCCTTAGTCTTTTCCTTATAAATTCGGGCATTTTCATATGACTCGTTCCTCAAACACTCAAGCTCTTATAGTTGTAACTTCCTAGCTTCACCCGCCTTGGCTAAATCCATGTTGCACTACTTTACCGCCCAATAGGCTCGATGCTCAATCTCCACCGGAAGGTGGCACGCCTTACCGTAGACGATCCGGAAAGGACTCATCCCTATCGGAGTCTTGTAGGCCGTTCTATACGCCCGTAGTGCATCTCCTAACCGGAGGCTCCAATCCTTTCTTTGTGGATTGACCACTTTCTCCAAGATTCTCTTGATTTCTCGGTTGGACACTTCCGCTTGTCCATTTGTTTGCAGATGATAAGCAGTAGCAACCTTATGCGACACTCCATAGCGCTTGAGCAATGCTTCTACCTTCCTGTTACAAAAGTGGGATCCTTGGTCGCTCATGATTGCTCGTGGCGACCCATAACGGCATACAATATGATTCCTAATGAAAGAAACAACGGCATTGGCGTCGTCAAGGCGGGTAGGTACGGCCTCTACCCACTTTGATACGTAGTCAACCGCTAACAGAATATACAGATACCCACTAGAGTTGGGAAACGGTCCCATAAAGTCAATGCCCCATACATCAAATATCTCACAGAACAACATAGGTTGCTGAGGCATTTCATCCCTTTGGGATGCGTTTCCTGAATTCTGACACTGATGGCAAGACACACATAACCGGTTAGCATCCTTGAATAAGGTTGGCCACCAGAATCCACAATCCAACACTTTTTTAGCGGTCCTTTGTAGGCCAAAGTGGCTACCACATTAGGACGAATGACAAGCTTCAAGAATTGGTTGGAATTCAGACTCCGGGACACATCTTCGAATTACTTGGTCTACGCCCCTCTTCCACAACTGAGGGTCATCCCAAATATAGTATTTGGAATCACTCCTCAACTTGTCCCTTTGGTTTTTCGAAAAGTTGGAAGGGAAGATTCTTGCAACCAAGTAGTTCACCATTGGGGCAAACCAAGGAAAGCTATCTGACACAGCATGCAAACTATCCAACGTATGAGTTTAGGCTTTGACTCATTCTTTGTCAATAAGTACTTTAAAGCTACATGATCCGTGTATACCACTATCTTTGAACCTGGAAAATAAGATCTGAATTTATCTAAAGCATGAACAATAGCTAGGAGTTCTTTTTCAGTAGTGGTATAGTTGGATTGTGCTACATCTAGTGTCTTAGAAGAGTAAGCAATGACATAAGGGAGTTTACCATCACGCTGTGCAAGCGCGGCACCCACAGCATGGTTTGACGCATCGCACATTATCTCAAATGGCAACGTCCAGTTGGGGCCTCACACAATTGGTGTCGTGGTAAGAACTCTCCTTAGCTCTTCAAAAGCTTTTTCACATTCACCATCAAACTCAAAATCCACATCTTTTTGGAGTAGGCGCGAGAATGGCAAAGCAATCTTGCTGAAGTCCTTGATAAAGCGCCTATAAAATCCTGCATGTCCCAAAAACAAGCGGAAATGTCTACAGAAATGTCTTCATGAGATACTACATGTCCTAACACTATACTTTGTTGTACCATAAAGTGACATTTTTCAAAATTTAAGACAAGGTTAGTGTCAACACATCTAGCTAGGACCTTTGCCAAGCTCTCTAAACAAAAATCGAATGAAGTACCATAAACGCTGAAGTCGTCCATAAAGACTTCCAACCAATTCTCCATTAGATCGGAGAAGACACTCGTCATGCACCACTGAAAAGTAGCGGGTGCGTTACATAGTCCAAATGGCATCCTTTTATTGGCAAAGGTGCCAAACGGACAAGTAAATGTGGTCTTCTCCTGATCTTCAGGAGCAATATGTATCTGGAAGTAGCCAGTAAATCCATCAAGAAAGCAGTAGTGAGATTTACCTGCCAAGCGGTCTAGCATCTGATCGATGAAGGGTAAGGGGTACTGGTCCTTCCGTGTGGCGGCGTTCAATCTTCTGTAGTCAATACATACTCGCCACGCATTTTGTACTCTTTTAGTAACCATTTCACCGTCGTCCTTCTCGACCATTGTGATGCCCTACTTCTTGGGGAGAACTTGAACTGGGCTCGCCCACTCACTGTCGGAAATTGGGTATATGATATCCGCATCCAGTAATCGGGTGACCTCTTTCTTCACTACATCGAGGATGGTTGGGTTGAGCCTCCTTTGCGGTTGCCTAACCGGCTTAGCTCCATCTTGGAGAAATATCCTATGCATGCACTTGCGGGGGTTAATTCCCACAATATCCGCTAAGCTCCATCCTATTGCTTTCTTGTACTTTCTGAGAATATCTAGGAGCTTTCCCTCTTCTTCACTTGAGAGTTCACTAGCAATAATGACCGGAAACCTTTAGTTATCCTCTAAGAAAGCATACTTCAAATGAGATGGAAGGGGCTTCAATTCACCTTTTATCTCAAGTTGAGGTTCCTTTTCATCAATCTCATGGGATTCATTCTCGACAACTTCTTCATGTTCATCTTCTTGGTCATCCGTCTCCTCAACAATGGGGTAGCACAACTTGTCATGGTCTTCTTCTTGTACTTCCGCTTCCACTTCATCAATCACATCACATCGGAGCACGGAATGTTCTTCGGGAGGATGTTTCATGGCTTCCTCTAAATTGAACTTGATAGTCTTGTCTCCAACCCCAAAGGAATATATACCGGTGAAGGCATCTAACTTGAATTTGGAGGTTTTGAGGAAGGGTCTACCAAGTAGAACGGAGGAGGAGCTTCTATTTTCTGTTGGAGGCATTTCAAGGATGTAAAAGTCAATCGGAAAAACCAAATCCTTAATTGCCACGAGTACATCTTCCGCTATTCCCATCACTGTGATCACACTCTTATCGGCTAAGGCAAACCTCGCCGCTGACTTCTTTAATGGACCTAAATTCAACCGTACATAGATAGAAAGTGGCATGATGCTTACATAAGCTCCCAAGTCACACATACAATCATGAAAAGTGTATCCACCAATACAACAAGACACTAAGCACGGTCCAGGGTCACCACATTTTCTTGGAATAGGTTCCATCAAGGAAGAAATTGAACTACCCAAAGATAATGTCTCCAATTCTCCTATCCTATCCTTGTGTGTACACAAGTCTTTCAAAAATTTTGTATACTTTGGAATTTGTTGAATAGCATCAAGGAGTGGTATGGTTACCTCAACCTTTTTGAACACTTGAAGCATGTTCAAATCAAACTCCGGTGTCTTCTTCGGCTTCTTCACCATGGAAGGAAATGGAATAGGAATTGACTCATCCACTATAGCTTTCCTCTTGGGTTCCTTGAGGTTTACTCCTTCTTTCTCATGACTTTTGTCTACCACCTCTTCTTCATGTGGAGCTTCAACAACTACCTCTTCCTCATGAATTTCTCCCATGACCCTTGGAGGTATCTTCTCTAATGTAGTCCCCGACCGTAGAGTGATGGCATTGAGACCGCCTCTTGGGTTTGGTTGGGGTTGGGATGGAAGGTTAGAGGAACTTGAGTGTTGATTGGTGTTGTTATTGGGGTTGGTGATTGGCTTAACATGTTCATCTTTGAAAGTATATTGGTGAGGTTGGCCAATTGAGTATTCAAGGCCTCGAATTGAGCCTTGTTGCCCTCATCTCATTTTTCCATAGCAGCTCTAAGCTCATCAACTTGATTGTTGGAGGATGGAGGAGTTTGGTTTTGATTTTGTTGTCTATAGTGTGGTGCTTGGTACTTGGTGTAGTTGTTTTGGTTTTGGTTGGAGTGGCCTTGGTTGGCTTGGTAGTTGGTGTTGTTATGGTGGTATTGGGATGAAGATTGGTTATTGTTGTAATGAGAAGAAGAGTTGTTCCACCTTTGGTTTTGATTGCTTCCTTGTGCATTATCTCTCCATCCTTGATGTTGATTACCACCTTGATGGTAGTTGTTTTGACCTTGAGAAGGGTAGGGTGGATGGTTGTTGTAATTCACATTGGCTACCACAAGGGCATGTTCCTCTTGAATTTGATGGCATTGGTCGGTGTAATGTGTGGTGCTAGAGCACAAACCACAAATTCTAGGAGGGCCTTCAAGTTGAGCAACCAGAGGTAGGGCTTGGACGGCTTGGATGGAGTAGTATTCCTTTTGATCCCTTTGGATTTGTGTAAGGATGGTGGTCATATCCCCAAGTGCCTTGGTTAGACTTGCTTCGGAGGGGGGTGGTTCTACCACACCCTTGAGAGGATTACTTCTCACCCTTGTGTGTTGTGTAGCTTCGACAACATCCTTTATCAAATTCCAAGCTTCTCCCTCCGTCTTGTTTTTCGAAAGGGAACCACCACTAGAAGCGGTGAGCAATCTTCTATCTTCCGCACAAAGACCTCCGATAAAGTAGCTAATGAGCTAGTGAGTGGTCATTCCGTGGTGTGGACATGACGCCAATAGCCTCTTGAACCGAGACTAATACTCGTACAAACTCTCTTGGTCTCTTTGCATTATACCCGAAATCTCTTTCCGGATGTAGTCGGTCTTCTCCGGTGGGAAGAACTTATCAAGAAACTCTCTTCTCAAGAAATCCCAATTAGTCACAATCTCATCCGGTAGTGAGTAGAACCATGTTTTTGCTTGCGCTTCAAGAGAGAAAGGGAATGCAAAAACCATGATAGCTACCTCATCGGCTCCATGCCTTTGAGCCGTAGAACAAGCAACTTGAAAATCCTTCAAATGTCGGATGGGGTCTTGACCCGGCAACCCATGATACTTAGGAAGTAGATTTATCAAGCTACTCTTCAACTCAAAGTTTGGATCAAGGTTAGGATACCTTGCTTACAACGGTTGAAGTATGATATTCGGAGCTCCTTGCTCATGCAAAGTGATCCGGTGTGGCTCCGCCATGTGTGGCTCACCTGTAGGATGCAAAGATGTATTAGTAGTGTCAACAGAAGAATAGGAAGTAGCGGAATCTAAGTCACTCTCGGTGACGTCTAGTGATTTGGTATCTTTCTCAAGAGAGGCCGAAGTACTAGGCGTATAGTCCAACCGCTGTCTAGCTTGCCGAGTGTGTAACAAAGTTCTTTCGATCTCGGGATCAAAATTGGCTAAGCTAGAATTCGGTTGAGATCAAGTCATCAAACTTGAAAGTCATAGCACAAATGCAAAAGAAATCTAAACTATAGCTAAGTATTGAGAGAAGTAAAATATCTACAATATTCACATATTCACATAACCAATATCAAGGCATATGTTACAACCATTCCCCGGCAACGGCGCTAAAAATTTGATAGGCTCCCAAGGGTGTATTGGTAAAGATTTTCTCCAATAAAACCACGTTGCAAGTATAGCTCTACCAACAACAATCCTCGGGGGTCAAATTTAGAGAGGGATTTGGTTGTCACAAGTTCAACCCCAATAGAAATAATCGAAGTATTCAAACCTCGGGTCGTCTCACAAGGAATGGGAAAACATGTGCTTCAACATTGGTTAGAAATCCGGGGTTGTGAGTTATGAGCATGAAAATAAATGGGAATCTTAACAAGCAAGTAATCTTAAATTGCAACAAACTAATTCAACTATCTAAGCGAAACATAAGCAATTCCAATGAACAAGCAACATTCCACTTAATTCTATTTTAAACCAAGCAAGTAACTGTAACTAAAGCAAATAATTTGGGAAAATTGGTTTTCAAATATGAATAATAAAAGCAACTCTTGGCTAGGCATGGGAACTGGGGTCACGATCCTTGTCTAACAACCGTATCTTGACAATTTTGAGGAACCAAGCTCATTAAGTCTACCCTCAAAGTCTTAAGTACATGATATCTACTCCTAGACTTGAAGTACGTCAAATGGCTTTGACCACATCAACCCATAAGTCCCAACCTACCTACTAATTGGATTAGTAGTGGTTTGGCGTCAATGAGTATCAAATTGACCACCAAGGGCTCCCAAATCATCAAATCCATTAGACCCAATGACTCAAGTTTACCCAATTCCCTTGACCTAGGCCAAGAGTAAAGAAGACTACTCCATAATCAAAGTAAACAATTCATCGAACACTTGGTAACCATTAACAAAAGACATGTTCAAAATAGCAATTAAATTGAAATCTACAAGTACCCACTAACAATTATCAACATACAATCATCCAAACAACAAGATTAAACATAGAAATCATCAATGTAACATCAACAAGTCAAGATTCATAACATTCATGAAATGGGTATAAAATGACAATTGACAAGAATTCATAAAACTATCACTAGATATAAGCAAAATTGTAACAAGGAATTCAAATTGAACAATTAAAACTAGTAATTAACAAGATCCAATTCATAAATCAACAAGGGAAGATCAAATTAAAACTAGATCTAGAGAGGAACATGGGTTTCTCTCTCTAGAATAACCAAAGAACCAAAAACTAGCTAAAGTTATGTCTTAGTGTAAAAATGATTGATCCCCCCTTTTCCCCTAGCATCCTTGGGTCTTTTCCATGCAGAAACAGCTTGAAATTGGGCCTGATGAGCCTCAGAAATCGCCAGGCACGATTTCGTTTAATGAAGTCACGTGCAGCTTTCCACGCGTGCGCGTCATGCGTGCGTGCGCGCCGATTGCTTTTATGATCCACGCGTGCGCGCCAAGTGCGCGTGCACGTCGATAGGAATCTTCTGATCCGCGCGGATGCGTCCATCCTTGCGCGGCGCTTGCAGCCAATCCCATCCACGCGTCCGCGTGGAGTGCGCGGGCTCGCCGATGCTGCTTTTCCCAAGATTTCAATTCTTCATGTTCCTCCCTCTTTGTACATGCTTTCTCCCTCCTTTCCCAAGGTTTTGTGTTCACAGCATCGAATGACAATAGAAGAAGATTAAAATATGGCAATTTTCAGGCAAAATAAGCATGTTTTCCATCATGGAGCAATATTGGGAAGTGAACACAAAACAATGCATTTCTTGCGAATAAGTGTGAGAAATATTGATAAAATCCTCCAAAATAAGCACAAGATAAACCACAAAATCGGGGTTTATCACGGCGTCTTCTTGAGTGAAGGTAATAGTAGGGAGGTTGACCGACCTGTCTCCTCCTCCAACATGGTACACCTTTTTAAGGTGTCTTTGGAAGGACGAATTAGAGATCCCTCCTCTTGCGAATCCTCCGTTTATCATGTGAACATTCCTCTCAGGGGTGTGACATTCAGCTCGTCCGACCTCTTCATCCCTTCTTCCCTTTTTTGGTTCGTCTGCTCTGTTGGCTAAGAACCGATCAAATCTTCCTTCTCAGGCTAGCTTTTCTATAACGTTCTTTAGGTCCTAGCATTCGTTGGTAGGGTGCCCGTAGACTCGGTGGTATTCACAATACTCTGTCTGACTTCCTCCTCTTTTATGCTTAATCGGACGAGGGTGCGGGATCTTCTCAGTGTTGCATATCTCTCTGTAGACATCCACAAGAGTCACCCTGAGGGGGGTGTAGTTGTGGTACTTTCTAGGTTTTTCAGTAGACTGGTCTTCTTTTTTCCTGGACTCTTTATCCTTGTCCCGAGGTGGGTAGGAGAATCCAGATTTTGAGGTTTCTCTTAATCGAGAGTTCTCTTCCATATTAATATATTTTTCTTCCCGTTATTGTACCTCATTCAGGGATGTTGGGTGCTTTTTGGATATGGAGTGGCTAAAGGGTCCTTCTCGTAGGCCATTGATGAGACCCATGATGGCCACTTCTATTGGCAGACTTTGTATGTCCAGACATGCTTTGTTGAATCTTTCCATGTAGTTGCGGAGGCTTTCCCGATCACCTTGCTTAATCCATAACAGGCTTGAGGCATGCTTAGCTTTGTCTTTCTGGATAGAGAATCTAGCTAGAAATTTCTTGGCGAGGTCATCAAAGCTTGCTATTGACCTTGGCAGCAAATTGTCGAACCACTTTATTGCCGTTTTGGTCAGAGTGGTTGGGAAAATATTGCAACGGATTGCGTCTGAGGCATCCGTAAGATACATCCAACTTTTGAAATTGCTGACATGATGGTTTGGATCAGACGTACCATCATACAGGGTCATGTCAAGGGCTTTGAAATCCTTTGGAACTTTAGCTTTCATGATCTCCTTCGTGAATGGATCTTTCATGATTCGAGTAGTCTTGATTTTGAGATCAGTTTCGAGCTTTAGGAGTTTACTCTCTAGCTCTCGACGCCATCTGGTTTCTCTCCGAAGGTCTCGCTCAGCCTCCCACTGCTGGTCGGCTTCTTGTTCTAGCTGTTTAAGGCGATTCTGTTGTTCACGGCTGGTCCCTAAAATTTTTGCATTTGGGGGCTGTTTGTCTCCCTTATTTTAAGGGATATCCTTTGGTATGGTATCCACGTTCTTGTACGGCGTTCTGTCTTCTAGGCCAGAGTTGTGACCGTTGTCATGGTTGTCATCCATGATGATGGAATGACTTCCAGGTTCCCCGTAACGGCGCCAATGTTCCGAGGGTTACCTAAAACTGAAGGCCGATCTCGGAGGAGATCTGATGTGGTGGCCGGAGTTGTCGTGTTCGACTTGTTGGATCTGATGGTGCTGCTGATCCTTGATCACCGGAGGGTGGTGGTACTTGCAAAATACTCCGATGCTTAAGTTAGCACGTGCTTTAGGCAGGTTATTTTGTGTAGAATCAGAGTATGAGTTATACCTAGATGCTCTAGTGTATTTATAGTAATTTGGGATGACCTCCCTTGAGATAAGTTTGTTATCTTTTATTATCTTTTGTGGGTGGGTCCCCTTATCTTTTAGGTCAGCCACCTTTAGGTGGGCTGTGATCTTCTGTTTTGGGCCTACTTGGGCCCTTATAGTAACTTGGCCGAGCTCTTTGGGCAGAGGTTGGTGTCGACCAACCTTTATAAGAGGTCGGTCGTTTTTGTCTTCATCCAGCCCAGCTCACATAGCTCGACCCGTGGTATGAATAATAAGCTTCTTTAATTAAGTCGGTGTTCTCTAAAGCTTTTAAGATTACTCTGTTATTTATTGAATTATATTCCGACTTAACTCACTAACCTTTGTCTGATTTTGAGTTTCAGTGTCATAACCTCTGTAAGCAACCTCTGTCTTACAGGTGCGGCTCTCTTGAGCCGATGTATGCAAATATGACCTTTATAAGTAACCTCGGTCTTACAGGTGAGGTTCTCTCTAGCCAATGTATGTATTGAAAACCTCTGTAAGCAACCTTTATCTTACAGGTGCAACCATCCCTTGGATTGGCCAATGTATCTCTGGAAAGCAAATCTTGGCTGACTCACCACTATATGTCTTCTTACCTCATTTTCTTTTCCTTCTTTCTTTCTTCTCTTTCTTATCATTCCACAATATAAAATATCTTTGAATTATTCTCTCACCTTTTCCTAAGTGTCTTATGGAAAGAGAATCAAAGATTCGTAATTTAGATTTGTCTTTCTAAATCTTTTAGGACAGTTCTCTGCTTACCCTTTTAATATATCATAAATAAAATAATATCTTTACAAGATAGTATTCTTAATAAAATAAAATAAGATAATTTAATTGTCAAATAAATAATATTTATATTTTTTTCTTAAAAACTTAGCTTTGTAAAGTTTTTATTCCTAAACTCTTATTATCTTATATCAATTTTTTAGGGCAAAAATTTTTTAAGGTAGGTAGAATGTAACGGCCCCATTTTTTAAAAATTTAAATATAAATGAGTTATAATTTATTTTATTTAGTTGAAGTTTCTTATTTTTATAAATTATTTTATTAAAAATAATTAAATTAATTTTATAACTATTTGAGCTCAATTAAATTTAGATTTTTGTATATATTTTTGTTATGATGAAATATTTTACGTAATTGAAACTATAATTTTAGTAATTTATAAGTAATGAAAATTATACATACATACATATATATATATATATATATATATATATATATATATATATTAATTTGAATAATGATGCACATAAACTAGTTATGCTACGATTTAGGAAATTGCACGATCGGCAAAATTCCTTCCGGTAAGTGCACCGGTTATCGTCAAGTAAAAACTCACAATAGAGTGAGGTCGAATCCCACAAGGATTGGTTGAGTGAGCAATTCGGATTAGAAGTGTGTTCTAGTTGAGCGGAATCAAGATTGAGATGAGTATTGCGGAATGTAAAAGTGGCGGGAAAAGTAAATGACAAGAAATTGAAATGGCGGAATCTTAAATTGCATGAATTAAAGAGCAGAAACTAAATTGCTGAAATTAAAAGGGAATGGGGGTGATTGCATGAATTGAGTAGCAGAACGTAAAGAGAAAGTGGAAATCAGAATTGGGGAATTCATTGGGTTATAGGAGATATTGAGATCTCCGAATCAAAACATGTTTATCTCTTCCTCAACCAATGCGTTCATTGAATTTTGCTTGGCAATCTTATATGATTGGATCCCAATTCCTTGGCTCACCAATGCTCTCTAAAAACAAACAAATTCCCAATCCCTTGGTTTAAATGTTCATAAGAAGAGATGATGCTTGATCACTGATTATACCACACAATTTCATGAACCACAATTTGGTAGGATTACATGTCACAATATCCATCCAAACCCCAATCCAATCCACTGTGAGAAAGCTTCTCTAGCATGAATCCTCCATTCCTTTCCCAAGGCTCCGAAGGATTCCAAGTATGAGTAGTTTCTTTCCCAAGACAACTACTCAATGGAATTAGATCGAGAAGCTTTCTAACAAAATTCAAGAGAAAAGATTGAAGAAGAAGATAAACTATTATTGATTCATTGAATTACAATAGAGCTCCCTAACCCAATGAAAGGGGGTTTAGTGAATCATAGCTCTGAATTCAATTACAAAGAAAAGGAAAACTAGCTAAAAGTGAAAGTAAAAAGTCTTCTCTAACTTAACTTCTATCCTATTTATACACTTTCTATATTGAGCTTCAGTTGTGCTTCTTGGGCTTTGAGGCCTCTCCTTGCTTTCCTTTTGCCTTGGGTTTATGATCCATAACCTTGATGAGGTTGTTGATCCAAATCCTGTAACATTTATTGAGCCAACTTAGTGATAATCAAATAATGACACATGACTCAATAAATTGAGATTTCAAACTCATCAATCCTTCAGGCCCAATCCCATAAACCATGATATTCAATTGGGTTTCATACCAAAGTAAGTTTAAGTTAATATTTGTGCTCAAAGACTAACTTAAATCACAATATTTTTGGCCCAGAAACCTTTTCCAAGAGTGGCGTTTAAGTTGTAGTTTAAGCTTAAACTGCAGCTTAAACGCCAGACACTTCCAGTGAGGCCTTTTGTAGAAGCACGTTTAAGCTTCAGTTAAGGTTAAACTGAAGCTTAAACGTGGAAATGGAAGAAGGTAGCCCTGGAGAGTCATGTAGTCGAACACGTTTAAGCTTCAGTTTAAGGTTAAACTGAAGCTTAAACGTGGAGATAGGAAAGGCAGCCCTGGAGGTCGAACACGTTTAACCTCCAGTTTGAGGTTAAACTGGAGGTTAAACGTGGAAAAGGGTGGAGGCATACTGGAGGTCGAACACGTTTAACCTCCAGTTTGAGGTCAAACTGGAGGTTAAACGTGGAAGCTTAGAATGGTGGCCCTGGAGGTGTCGAACACGTTTAACCTCCAGTTTGAGGTCAAACTGGAGGTTAAACGTGGAAATGGAGAGAGCAACCCTGGAGTAGAAAAGCTGTCGAACACGTTTAAGCTCCAGTTTGAGTCAAACTGGAGCTTAAACGTGGAATGGCTCCCTGGTACTCTTCCTGGTTCTGGCGTTTAACCTCCAGTTTGAGGTCAAACTGGAGGTTAAACGTGGAATGCTCCTTAAGTGAGGCTTTTCATTCTGGCGTTTAACCTCCAGTTTGAGGTCAAACTGGAGGTTAAACTTCAATCCCAGCATTTCTTATCCTTCATGATTTTGGCGTTTAAGCTCCAGTTTAGGCTTAAACTGGAACTTAAACTCCACATGTGATATTCAAGCTTCCTTTATTGATTTTGTTGCTTCCTTGCTTAGCCTCTTCTTCCCTGAAATCATCCAAACAATTGCATCAAAGTCTTGCAAAATTTCATGAGAAATCTTCCATTCATAGCATTTAAGTAATATAACTAAAACTCATGGATTTTGCATCAAAATCATATTGTTTGGATGGTTCATTACTTTGTTCTTCATTTAACCATTTTTGGTTACTTTAAGCTCAAGAAAATGCATAAAACAACTAAAACTAACAGAAAAATGCTAGTGAAACTAGCCTATGATGCCTTGGCATCACAACACCAAACTTAATACTTGCTTGTCCCTAAGCAAGTCCTGAGTTATTTGAGAAGAAAGTATGAAACAGAAAGCAATTACATTGGCTATATTAGCAAGCATTTGAAGTTCATCAGAAGGGTTTTATGCAGAAAGTTGCAGCATCACTTTTTCATACTTATCAGGTAGGATTATCACTTTTTCATTGCATCCATCAAACATTGCTATGGCCTCTTGTTATTCTTATGTCTTTGGCACTTTTCTTTTCTTTGTTTTTCTTTTCTTTTTCTTAGAGCTTCTTTTGCTCCTTGTTTGCTTAGTGTCATGTGTTGCACAAGCCTTTGGCATTTTCTTTTTCTTATCAGTGCACTACACATATCCACTTTAGGCATTTTAGTTCACATTTCTTCTTGAGACATTGGTGCCCAGCACCTCTTTGTGTGACTAAATGTTTTGTATTTAGGTTGCTCTTGATAATGGACTTTTGGTTGATAATCCCGGGTTAGTTAACCCAAGTTACCAAGTGTTGAAACACTCCTCAGAACCTATTCATCCAAGCATATCCTTAATACATAAACACCACAGGCATTTGTCTCAGAAGTTCAAACCATTGGTACCTAGCTTATTTTCTCAATTTTTTTTTTGCTTTTTGGTTGCCTTTTTCCGTGGCTTTTTCTTTTTCTTTTTCTTTCTTTTTTTTTTTTTTTATGGCCAAAGACATTTATTCATCAAGATCCATAGACAATTTTCACTTTCTACATAAAAAATGATAATTCTACGCTCTAATTTTAGTGATCTGACTAAACAATCAAGCATGCATACCACCACTTAATTCTACTTGATTTGTTACTAATTTAGCCAAGTTACTTTTGTTCAAACTTTTTCTTTTATTTTTGGAAACAGAACAAGCATGGCACGCACTTGTTTAAGAAGGTGAAGTTATATCCAAACATCTAGGCATTCACTTTATTCAAAGCAATTAACAAACAGACATACTAAAAAAACTACACATTCCAGAAAGATTCAACATTTACAGTTTAAACCAGAACACGCATGCTTTTGTTTGCCCTTTTTAAAGAATTATCAAGGAACAATACCACCTTGTGAAATTCCTTGTTTTCTCTTTGTTGTCAGGAAACAATTTGATTTCTCCTTCTTCTTCCTAAATGTTGCTTCATGCTTTAAGGTTCTTGTTTCCTTTCCTGCAAAGAGTAATGAAGTTGCTTGCTTCTCAAGCACTTGAGTGGTTAGCTCAACTATGTGTGGGTAAGTATCGGATTCTTAGATTGGTGTGTGAACACCAAACTTAGTCTCCCACTTACTTCTCTCTGTTCTTTGAATCCTTGAGTTATCTTGGAATGATGTTGCTACTAAGGGTTTTAAGCATTTCTGTGACTGCTTAGAATAGTTGTTCCTTTCATATAATTCAAAGGTTGTTGTGTTCAGTTGATCTTTATGGTGGAACACCAAACTTAGATTCACACATTCCCCTTTGACTTATTGATCCATGAATTCATTGTTTGGTGTGAAACACCAAACTTAATTCTTTGCAATGCACAGAAACTACTTTACCCTTTTTATTGAAACAAATAAAAGAAACAGCAACAAGGTATTACCTCAGGTTGGGTTGCCTCCCAACAAGCGCTTCTTTAACGTCATTAGCTTGACGGTCAGCTTCCTCAGTTGAGGTGATATTTAACTTTGTCCTTCTCCTCCACATCTCCCAAGTAATGTTTGAGTCTTTGACCGTTAACAATGAAGGTTCGTTGTGACTTTTCTTCCATGATTTCTACTTGTCCATAATTGGAGACCTTGGTGACAAGGAATGGTCCAGACCACCTTGATTTTAGCTTCCCTGGAAATAGCTTCAGCCTAGAATTGTAGAGCAATACTTTTTGCCCTTCTTCAAATTTCCTTGGGGCTATGTTGCTGTCATGCTTCTTCTTTGCTCTTTCTTTGTAAATTTTGGCATTCTCATAAGCTTCCGCTCTGAATTCTTCCAACTCTTGAATTTGCAACATCCTTCTTTCTCCAGCGGCTTTGTTGTCCAAGTTCAGAAGTTTCAAGGCCCAGTATGCCTTGTGCTCCAACTCCAGTGGCAGATGGCAAGCTTTTCCATATACTAGTTGGTAAGGAGACATTCCAATTGGTGTTTTGAAAGCTGTCCTATATGCCCAAAGAGCATCATCTAGCTTAATCGACCAGTCCTTTCTTGAGGTTCCCACAGTTTTTTCCAGGATTCTTTTGAGTTCTCTGTTAGATATTTCGGCTTGCCCACTTGTCTGTGGATGGTATGGTGTGGCTACCCTGTGTTTGACTCCATATTTTAGGAGCAATGCCTCTAATGGTTTGTTGCAAAAGTGGCTTCCTCCATCACTGATGATTGCTCTTGGAACCCCAAAACGGCAAAAAATGTGTTTTCTGAGGAAGTTCATGACTACCTTATTATCATTGGTTGGAGTTGCTATTGCTTCAACCCATTTAGAGACATAGTCTACTGCCACAAGAATGTAATTATTTGAGTATGAGGAGGGAAAGGGTCCCATGAAATCTATCCCCCATACATCAAACAATTCAAGTTCCAGAATGAATTGTTGTGGCATTTCATTTCTTCTTGGCAGGTTCCCAGCTTTCTGGCATTCATGGCAGTGCTTCACTAATTCTTTTGCATCTTTGAAGATAGTAGGCCAATAAAAACCACACTGCAACACCTTAGCTGCTGTTCTTTCTCCTGCAAAGTGCCCTCCATAAGTGGAGCCATGGCAGTCCCATAAAACTTCCCTTCCTTCTTCCTCGGATATGCATCTTCTGAGTATGCCATCGGAACATTTTTTGAACATGTATGGTTCGTCCCAGATGAAGTATTTGGCATCATTTACCAATTTCTTCCTTTGATGTTTGTTAAATTCCAAAGGTAAACTCCCAGTGGCCTTGAAGTTTGCTATGTCTGCAAACCAGGGTGCTTTGTGAATTATCATGAGTTGTTCATCAGGAAAGCACTCATTTACATGTGTGCTTTGTGTGCTTCCTTCTTCACATGGTATCCTTGATAAATGATCTGCCACCTTGTTCTCTACACCCTTCTTGTCTTTGATTTCAATGTCAAATTCCTGCAACAAAAGAACCCATCTAATAAGTCTCGGTTTAGATTCTTGTTTAGCAAGTAAATATTTTAAAGCTGAATGATCAGTGAAGACAATGACTTTAGATCCAATGAGATAAGATCTAAATTTTTCAAATGCAAAGACTATTGCCAAGAGTTCTTTTTCAGTGGTTGTGTAATTCCTTTGGTTAGCATTCAAGACTTTACTGGCATAATAAATCACATGCACCAAATTGTCCTTCCTTTGTCCTAACACTGCCCCAATAGCAAGGTCTGATGCATCACACATCAGTTCAAAAGGTAAGTTCCAATCAGGTGGGGCAATGATAGGTGCAGAGGAAAGTTTTTGCTTCAAAAGTTCATAGGCTAGCATGCAATTTTTATCAAATACAAAGGGTGTATCAGAGACAAGCAAGTTACTCAAAGGTTTGGCTATTTTAGAAAAGTCTCTAATAAACCTTCTGTAAAAACCAGCGTGTCCCAAAAAGCTCCTAACTGCCTTGACATTACTTGGTGGAGGTAGTTTTTCAATGATTTCCACCTTAGCTCTGTCCACCTCCATGCCTCTATTAGAGATTTTGTGGCCAAGGACTATTCCTTCTGTGACCATGAAATGACACTTTTCCCAGTTTAATACTAGGTTAGTCTCTTGGCACCTCTTAAGCACCAAGGCAAGGTGGTGTAGGCAGCTGGGAAAAGAATCCCCAAACACAGAAAAATCGTCCATGAAGACCTCAATAAATTTTTCAATCATGTCTGAAAAGATGGACAGCATGCATCTTTGGAAAGTGGCAGGTGCATTGCACAATCCAAAGGGCATGCGTCTATAAGCAAAAACTCCATATGGACAAACAAATGATGTTTTCTCTTGATCACTCGGATCAACTACTATTTGGTTGTATCCTGAATATCCATCCAAGAAGCAATAGTAAGCATGTCCGGCAAGCCTTTCAAGCATCTGATCCATGAATGGGAGTGGGAAATGATCCTTTCTGGTGGCTTCATTGAGCTTTCTGTAGTCTATGCACATCCTCCACCCAGTGACGGTTCTTGTGGGTATGAGTTCGTTCTTCTCATTTGGTACCACAGTTATGCCACCTTTCTTGGGAACTACATGGATGGGACTAACCCATGGGCTATCAGAAATGGGGTAGATTACCCCTGCCTGCCATAACTTCCTGACTTCCTTTTGTACCACTTCTTTCATGACGGGATTCAATCTTCTCTGAGCTTGAATGGAGGGTCTAGCATCCTCTTCTAACAAGATTTTATGCATGCATATGGATGAACTTATCCCCTTCAAATCAGCTAGGGTCCATCCAATGGCATCTTGATGAGTTTGCAGCACCTTGATCAATTCTTCTTCCTGTTCTTGGCTCAAGGCCGAGCTAATGATAACAGGGTGACTCTCATCACTACCCAAGTATGCATACTTGAGATTAGGGGGCAATGCTTTGAGCTCAGGTTTTGGTGCTTCCTTTTCTTCTTTCACTTTCTCTGGCCTGCTTAGCATGGTTGTGTCAGCACCCTTGATATCACTAACTTCAATATCCTTGGTGAACTCCTCCTCTGCCACTTCCTTTATTGTTTCCTCAAAAGTTTCTTGTACTGCAATGTCCACTACATCAACCCTCATGCATTCCCTTAGTGATTCTGATGGATAGCTCATTGCCTTGAATACATTAAACACCAATTTCTCATCATGTAGTCTAAGAGTGAATTTACCCTTTTGTACATCTATGATGGCTCCAGCAGTAGCTAGGAAGGGTCTTCCCAGAATTATTGAAGCTTTGGCTTCTTCCTCCATATCTAACACCACAAAATCAGCAGGAAATATAAATTCTCCCACTTTCACCAACAAATCCTCAACTATCCCATGAGGGAATTTAAAAGTTCGATCTGCCAATTGGAGGGCCATTCTTGTTGGTTTGGCTTCCTCAATCTTCATTCTTCTCATCATTGTTAGCGACATCAAATTGATGCTGGCCCCTAAATCACACAAGGCCTTCTCCACCATGACTTCTCCTATAATGCAGGGGATTTGGAAACTGCCTGGGTCCTTCAATTTCTGAGGCAATTTGTGCTGAATGATAGCACTGCATTCTTCAGTTAACAACACAGTTTCCTCATTTCTCCAGCTTCTCTTCTTGGTCATTAATTCTTTTAAGAATTTTGCATAGAGTGGCATTTGCTCTATTGCCTCAGCAAAGGGAATGTTGATTTGAAGCTTCTTGAAAATCTCCAAGAACCTGGAGAATTGGCCATCCTTTTCACTTTTCATCAAACGTTGAGGATAAGGTGCTTTAGGTGTGTAAGGCTTCAAGACCTCTTTTTCTTTTTCTTTTGTTGCAAACGGTGTAACAGATTGTCCTTGTTCTTTGTCTTTCACATTTTCCTTTGCTTCATCCTCTGTGGTTTCCCTTGAAATCTCCTTTAGATTCTTTCCACTTCTGAGGGTTATGGCCTTACATTCCTCCCTTGCAATAGCCTTGGCAGCATGAGAACCGCTTGTCCCAGGGGCTTGCTTAGTCAAATACAAAATTTGATTTTCTAGCTTCTGGATGGCAGCTCCTTGGTTTTGCAAGTTAGAATTTACTTCTTCCTTAAAAGCTTTCAATTCAATTATGTCTTGGCTCATGGTTGCAAGCATTCCTTCTATCCGGTTTAATTGATCTTGAAATTGTTGGTTCGGATTAGGTTGGGTATGTTGATTATTTTGGCCATGATATGATGGTTGGGGGTAAGTGTTTTGTGTGGCTTGGTATGATCTTTGGTTGGAGTTTTGGTATGTGGAATTGTTATGTTGGTTGTGGTTGTAAGGTTTGTGGTTTTGTGGTTGGGTTTGTTGGTTTCCCCACCCAAAGTTTGGGTGGTTTCTCCAGCCTGGGTTGTAAGTGTTGGAATGTGGATCATATGATTGCCTTTGTTGGTTTCCCACATAGTTAGCCTCATCCCAATCACCTCCTTCAATGCCTACTTCCTCTTGATCTTGTGTGTGTATTGCAGCCACTTGCTTTGTTTCTATTTGCCTGGTAAGCTCTGCTAGTTGCTTGGCAAACACCTTGTTTTGGGCTAGAATTGTATCAACATGGTTCAGCTCCATGACTCCCTTAGTGTTGTGCCTTTCTGATGCATAGTAGTACTCATTCTCAGCCACTGTCTCGATCACTTCAATGGCTTCTTCCACAGTCTTTTTCCTGTTCAATGAACCTCCTGATGAATGGTCTACAGCCTTCCTTGATTCATAAGAGAGCCCATCATAGAAGATGTGCAGTTGCACCCAATCATGGAACATGTTTGGTGGGCATTTCCTTGTCAAGTCCTTGAATCTCTCCCATGCCTCGTAGAGAGTTTCACCATCTTGTTGTCTAAAAGTCTGAACCTCAGATCGAAGCCTATTGACCTTTTGTGGAGGGTAGAAACATGCCAGAAACTTGCTTTCCACCTCATCCCATGTTGTTAGACTCCCCCTTGGGAATGATTCCAGCCACTTAGCTGCTTTGTCCCTAAGTGAAAATGGGAACAAAAGCAGTTTATAGGCATCTTCTTGGACTCCATTGGACTTCACAGTGTCACAAATTCTCAGGAATTTTGTGAGATGTTGGTTTGGGTCTTCATTAGCACTTCCTCCAAAGGAACAATGATTTTCCACAAGTGATATTAGCTGTGGCTTGAGCTCAAAATTGTTGGCCTGAATGGGTGGTTTCTGGATGCTACTACCACAATTCCCAGAGGTTGGGTTTATGTATGAACTAAGAACCCTCCTCTCAGGGATGGCATCGTTTCCATCAGCTCTCTCATGGTTGTGAGCTTCTCTATCCATGTTGAGATCTAAAGCTTCCTCAAAATTGTCCTCAGATTCTCCTTCAGATTCCTCTTCTCCCACTACTCTCTTCCCTCTTGCTTCCCTTCTAAGTCTATGAAGGGTCCTCTCTGGTTCGGTATATGGAGGAGTTGATGTCTCTCCTCTCCTACCTGTCATACAAGAACACAGCTCAAACACAACAAGTGAAATACTCTTGGTTAATGGAAGAGTATGGTTAGCTCAATTGAGGAATTAATTCAAACAGTTAGTGAGTCAGTGAGTTAGTTGCATGAATTTAAAGGCATAAAGAAGGAAAGCATGTAACCAAGTGCAGAAATTAAAATTCAACAGTATCTTGAACAGAATTAACAAAGCAAGAGAAAATTGCTCAATCTAGTTAGCTTCCAATTTGAGAATTGTCAATCGAAAACCAATCCCCGGCAACGGCGCCATAAACTTGATGCACATAAACTAGTTATGCTACGATTTAGGAAATTGCACGATCGGCAAAATTCCTTCCGGCAAGTGCACCGGTTATCGTCAAGTAAAAACTCACAATAGAGTGAGGTCGAATCCCACAAGGATTGGTTGAGTGAGCAATTCGGATTAGAAGTGTGTTCTAGTTGAGCGGAATCAAGATTGAGATGAGTATTGCGGAATGTAAAAGTGGCGGGAAAAGTAAATGACAAGAAATTGAAATGGCGGAATCTTAAATTGCATGAATTAAAGAGTAGAAACTAAATTGCTGAAATTAAAAGGGAATGGGGGTGATTGCATGAATTGAGTAGCAGAACGTAAAGAGAAAGTGGAAATCAGAATTGGGGAATTCATTGGGTTATAGGAGATATTGAGATCTCCGAATCAAAACATGTTTATCTCTTCCTCAACCAATGCGTTCATTGAATTTTGCTTGGCAATCTTATATGATTGGATCCCAATTCCTTGGCTCACCAATGCTCTCTAAAAACAAACAAATTCCCAATCCCTTGGTTTAAATGTTCATAAGAAGAGATGATGCTTGATCACTGATTATACCACACAATTTCATGAACCACAATTTGGTAGGATTACATGTCACAATATCCATCCAAACCCCAATCCAATCCACTGTGAGAAAGCTTCTCTAGCATGAATCCTCCATTCCTTTCCCAAGGCTCCGAAGGATTCCAAGTATGAGTAGTTTCTTTCCCAAGACAACTACTCAATGGAATTAGATCGAGAAGCTTTCTAACAAAATTCAAGAGAAAAGATTGAAGAAGAAGATAAACTATTATTGATTCATTGAATTACAATAGAGCTCCCTAACCCAATGAAAGGGGGTTTAGTGAATCATAGCTCTGAATTCAATTACAAAGAAAAGGAAAACTAGCTAAAAGTGAAAGTAAAAGTCTTCTCTAACTTAACTTCTATCCTATTTATACACTTTCTATATTGAGCTTCAGTTGTGCTTCTTGGGCTTTGAGGCCTCTCCTTGCTTTCCTTTTGCCTTGGGTTTATGATCCATAACTTGATGAGGTTGTTGATCCAAATCCTGTAACATTTATTGAGCCAACTTAGTGATAATCAAATAATGACACATGACTCAATAAATTGAGATTTCAAACTCATCAATCCTTCAGGCCCAATCCCATAAACCATGATATTCAATTGGGTTTCATACCAAAGTAAGTTTAAGTTAATATTTGTGCTCAAAGACTAACTTAAATCACAATATTTTTGGCCCAGAAACCTTTTCCAAGAGTGGCGTTTAAGTTGTAGTTTAAGCTTAAACTGCAGCTTAAACGCCAGACACTTCCAGTGAGGCCTTTTGTAGAAGCACGTTTAAGCTTCAGTTAAGGTTAAACTGAAGCTTAAACGTGGAAATGGAAGAAGGTAGCCCTGGAGAGTCATGTAGTCGAACACGTTTAAGCTTCAGTTTAAGGTTAAACTGAAGCTTAAACGTGGAGATAGGAAAGGCAGCCCTGGAGGTCGAACACGTTTAACCTCCAGTTTGAGGTTAAACTGGAGGTTAAACGTGGAAAAGGGTGGAGGCATACTGGAGGTCGAACACGTTTAACCTCCAGTTTGAGGTCAAACTGGAGGTTAAACGTGGAAGCTTAGAATGGTGGCCCTGGAGGTGTCGAACACGTTTAACCTCCAGTTTGAGGTCAAACTGGAGGTTAAACGTGGAAATGGAGAGAGCAACCCTGGAGTAGAAAAGCTGTCGAACACGTTTAAGCTCCAGTTTGAGTCAAACTGGAGCTTAAACGTGGAATGGCTCCCTGGTACTCTTCCTGGTTCTGGCGTTTAACCTCCAGTTTGAGGTCAAACTGGAGGTTAAACGTGGAATGCTCCTTAAGTGAGGCTTTTCATTCTGGCGTTTAACCTCCAGTTTGAGGTCAAACTGGAGGTTAAACTTCAATCCCAGCATTTCTTATCCTTCATGATTTTGGCGTTTAAGCTCCAGTTTAGGCTTAAACTGGAACTTAAACTCCACATGTGATATTCAAGCTTCCTTTATTGATTTTGTTGCTTCCTTGCTTAGCCTCTTCTTCCCTGAAATCATCCAACAATTGCATCAAAGTCTTGCAAAATTTCATGAGAAATCTTCCATTCATAGCATTTAAGTAATATAACTAAAACTCATGGATTTGCATCAAAATCATATTGTTTGGATGGTTCATTACTTTGTTCTTCATTTAACCATTTTTGGTTACTTTAAGCTCAAGAAAATGCATAAAACAACTAAAACTAACAGAAAAATGCTAGTGAAACTAGCCTATGATGCCTTGGCATCACAACACCAAACTTAATACTTGCTTGTCCCTAAGCAAGTCCTGAGTTATTTGAGAAGAAAGTATGAAACAGAAAGCAATTACATTGGCTATATTAGCAAGCATTTGAAGTTCATCAGAAGGGTTTTATGCAGAAAGTTGCAGCATCACTTTTTCATACTTATCAGGTAGGATTATCACTTTTTCATTGCATCCATCAAACATTGCTATGGCCTCTTGTTATTCTTATGTCTTTGGCACTTTTCTCTTCTTTGTTTTTCTTTTCTTTTTCTTAGAGCTTCTTTTGCTCCTTGTTTGCTTAGTGTCATGTGTTGCACAAGCCTTTGGCATTTTCTTTTTCTTATCAGTGCACTACACATATCCACTTTAGGCATTTTAGTTCACATTTCTTCTTGAGACATTGGTGCCCAGCACCTCTTTGTGTGACTAAATGTTTTGTATTTAGGTTGCTCTTGATAATGGACTTTTGGTTGATAATCCCGGGTTAGTTAACCCAAGTTACCAAGTGTTGAAACACTCCTCAGAACCTATTCATCCAAGCATATCCTTAATACATAAACACCACAGGCATTTGTCTCAGAAGTTCAAACCATTGGTACCTAGCTTATTTTCTCAATTTTTTTTTTGCTTTTTGGTTGCCTTTTTCCGTGGCTTTTTCTTTTTCTTTTTCTTTCTTTTTCATGGCCAAAGACATTTATTCATCAAGATCCATAGACAATTTTCACTTTCTACATAAAAAATGATAATTCTACACTCTAATTTTAGTGATCTGACTAAACAATCAAGCATGCATACCACCACTTAATTCTACTTGATTTGTCACTAATTTAGCCAAGTTACTTTTGTTCAAACTTTTCTTTTATTTTTGGAAACAGAACAAGCATGGCACGCACTTGTTTAAGAAGGTGAAGTTATATCCAAACATCTAGGCATTCACTTTATTCAAAGCAATTAACAAACAGACATACTAAAAAAACTACACATTCCAGAAAGATTCAACATTTACAGTTAAACCAGAACACGCATGCTTTTGTTTGCCCTTTTTAAAGAATTATCAAGGAACAATACCACCTTGTGAAATTCCTTGTTTTCTCTTTGTTGTCAGGAAACAATTTGATTTCTCCTTCTTCTTCCTAAATGTTGCTTCATGCTTTAAGGTTCTTGTTTCCTTTCCTGCAAAGAGTAATGAAGTTGCTTGCTTCTCAAGCACTTGAGTGGTTAGCTCAACTATGTGTGGGTAAGTATCGGATTCTTAGATTGGTGTGTGAACACCAAACTTAGTCTCCCACTTACTTCTCTCTGTTCTTTGAATCCTTGAGTTATCTTGGAATGATGTTGCTACTAAGGGTTTTAAGCATTTCTGTGACTGCTTAGAATAGTTGTTCCTTTCATATAATTCAAAGGTTGTTGTGTTCAGTTGATCTTTATGGTGGAACACCAAACTTAGAGTCACACATTCCCCTTTGACTTATTGATCCATGAATTCATTGTTTGGTGTGAAACACCAAACTTAATTCTTTGCAATGCACAGAAACTACTTTACCCTTTTTATTGAAACAAATAAAAGAAACAGCAACAAGGTATTACCTCAGGTTGGGTTGCCTCCCAACAAGCGCTTCTTTAACGTCATTAGCTTGACGGTCAGCTTCCTCAGTTGAGGTGATATTTAACTTTGTCCTTCTCCTCCACATCTCCCAAGTAATGTTTGAGTCTTTGACCGTTAACAATGAAGGTTCGTTGTGACTTTTCTTCCATGATTTCTACTTGTCCATAATTGGAGACCTTGGTGACAAGGAATGGTCCAGACCACCTTGATTTTAGCTTTCCTGGAAATAGCTTCAGCCTAGAATTGTAGAGCAATACTTTTTGCCCTTCTTCAAATTTCCTTGGGGCTATGTTGCTGTCATGCTTCTTCTTTGCTCTTTCTTTGTAAATTTTGGCATTCTCATAAGCTTCCGCTCTGAATTCTTCCAACTCTTGAATTTGCAACATCCTTCTTTCTCCAGCGGCTTTGTTGTCCAAGTTCAGAAGTTTCAAGGCCCAGTATGCCTTGTGCTCCAACTCCAGTGGCAGATGGCAAGCTTTTCCATATACTAGTTGGTAAGGAGACATTCCAATTGGTGTTTTGAAAGCTGTCCTATATGCCCAAAGAGCATCATCTAGCTTAATCGACCAGTCCTTCCTTGAAGTTCCCACAGTTTTTCCAGGATCTTTTGAGTTCTCTGTTAGATATTTCGGCTTGCCCACTTGTCTGTGGATGGTATGGTGTGGCTACCCTGTGTTTGACTCCATATTTTAGAAGCAATGCCTCTAATGGTTTGTTGCAAAGTGGCTTCCTCCATCACTGATGATTGCTCTTGGAACCCCAAAACGGCAAAAAATGTGTTTTCTGAGGAAGTTCATGACTACCTTATTATCATTGGTTGGAGTTGCTATTGCTTCAACCCATTTGAGACATAGTCTACTGCCACAAGAATGTAATTATTTGAGTATGAGGAGGGAAATGGTCCCATGAAATCTATCCCCCATACATCAAACAATTCAAGTTCCAGAATGAATTGTTGTGGCATTTCATTTCTTCTTGGCAGTTCCCAGCTTTCTGGCATTCATGGCAGTGCTTCACTAATTCTTTTGCATCTTTGAAGATAGTGGGCCAATAAAAACCACACTGCAACACCTTAGCTGCTGTTCTTTCTCCTGCAAAGTGCCCTCCATAAGTGGAGCCATGGCAGTCCCATAAAACTTCCCTTCCTTCTTCCTCGGATATGCATCTTCTGAGTATGCCATCGGAACATTTTTTGAACAAGTATGGTTCGTCCCAGATGAAGTATTTGGCATCATTTACCAATTTCTTCCTTTGATGTTTGTTAAATTCCAAAGGTAAACTCCCAGTGGCCTTGAATTTGCTATGTCTGCAAACCAGGGTGCTTTGTGAATTACCATGAGTTGTTCATCAGGAAAGCACTCATTTAATGTGTGCTTTGTGTGCTTCCTTCTTCACATGGTATCCTTGATAAATGATCTGCCACCTTGTTCTCTACACCCTTCTTGTCTTTGATTTCAATGTCAAATTCCTGCAACAAAAGAACCCATCTAATAAGTCTTGGTTTAGATTCTTGTTTAGCAAGTAAATATTTTAAAGCTGAATGATCAGTGAAGACAATGACTTTAGATCCAATGAGATAAGATCTAAATTTTCAAATGCAAAGACTATTGCCAAGAGTTCTTTTTCAGTGGTTGTGTAATTCTTTGGTTAGCATTCAAGACTTTACTGGCATAATAAATCACATGCACCAAATTGTCTTTCCTTTGTCCTAACACGCCCCAATAGCAAGGTCTGATGCATCACACATCAGTTCAAAAGGTAAGTTCCAATCAGGTGGGGCAATGATAGGTGCAGAGGAAAGTTTTTGCTTCAAAAGTTCATAGGCTAGCATACAATTTTTATCAAATACAAAGGGTGTATCAGAGACAAGCAAGTTACTCAAAGGTTTGGCTATTTTAGAAAAGTCTCTAATAAACCTTCTGTAAAAACCAGCGTGTCCCAAAAACTCCTAACTGCCTTGACATTACTTGGTGGAGGTAGTTTTTCAATGATTTCCACCTTAGCTCTGTCCACCTCCATGCCTCTATTAGAGATTTTGTGGCCAAGGACTATTCCTTCTGTGACCATGAAATGACACTTTTCCCAGTTTAATACTAGGTTAGTCTCTTGGCACCTCTTAAGCACCAAGGCAAGGTGGTGTAGGCAGCTGGGAAAAGAATCCCCAAAACAGAAAAATCGTCCATGAAGACCTCAATAAATTTTTCAATCATGTCTGAAAAGATGGACAGCATGCATCTTTGGAAAGTGGCAGGTGCATTGCACAATCCAAAGGGCATGCGTCTATAAGCAAAAACTCCATATGGACAAACAAATGATGTTTTCTCTTGATCACTCGGATCAACTACTATTTGGTTGTATCCTGAATATCCATCCAAGAAGCAATAGTAAGCATGTCCGGCAAGCCTTTCAAGCATCTGATCCATGAATGGGAGTGGGAAATGATCCTTTCTGGTGGCTTCATTGAGCTTCCTGTAGTCTATGCACATCCTCCACCCAGTGACGGTTCTTGTGGGTATGAGTTCGTTCTTCTCATTTGGTACCACAGTTATGCCACCTTTCTTGGAACTACATGGATGGGACTAACCCATGGGCTATCAGAAATGGGGTAGATTACCCCTGCCTGCCATAACTTCTGACTTCCTTTTGTACCACTTCTTTCATGACGGGATTCAATCTTCTCTGAGCTTGAATGGAGGGTCTAGCATCCTCTTCTAACAAGATTTTATGCATGCATATGGATGAACTTATCCCCTTCAAATCAGCTAGGGTCCATCCAATGGCATCTTGATGAGTTTGCAGCACCTTGATCAATTCTTCTTCCTGTTCTTGGCTCAGGGCGAGCTAATGATAACAGGGTGACTCTCATCACTACCCAAGTATGCATACTTGAGATTAGGGGGCAAGCTTTGAGCTCAGGTTTTGGTGCTTCCTTTTCTTCTTTCACTTCTCTGGCATGCTTAGCATGGTTGTGTCAGCACCCTTGATATCACTAACTTCAATATCCTTGGTGAACTCCTCCTCTGCCATTCCTTTATTGTTTCCTCAAAAGTTTCTTGTACTGCAATGTCCACTACATCAACCCTCATGCATTCCCTTAGTGATTCTGATGGATAGCTCATTGCCTTGAATACATTAAACACCAATTTCTCATCATGTAGTCTAAGAGTGAGTTCACCCTTTTGTACATCTATGATGGCTCCAGCAGTAGCTAGGAAGGGTCTTCCCAGAATTATTGAAGCTTTGGCTTCTTCCTCCATATCTAACACCACAAAATCAGCAGGAAATATAAATTCTCCCACTTTCACCAACAAATCCTCAACTATCCCATGAGGGAATTTAAAAGTTCGATCTGCCAATTGGAGGGCCATTCTTGTTGTTTGGCTTCCTCAATCTTCATTCTTCTCATCATTGTTAGCGACATCAAATTGATGCTGGCCCCTAAATCACACAAGGCCTTCTCCACCATGACTTCTCCTATAATGCAGGGGATTTGGAAACTGCCTGGGTCCTTCAATTTCTGAGGCAATTTGTGCTGAATGATGCACTGCATTCTTCAGTTAACAACACAGTTTCCTCATTTCTCCAGCTTCTCTTCTTGGTCATTAATTCTTTTAAGAATTTTGCATAGAGTGGCATTTGCTCTATTGCCTCAGCAAAGGGAATGTTGATTTGAAGCTTCTTGAAAATCTCCAAGAACCTGGAGAATTGGCCATCCTTTTCACTTTTCATCAAACGTTGAGGATAAGGTGCTTTAGGTGTGTAAGGCTTCAGACCTCTTTTTCTTTTTCTTTTGTTGCAAACGGTGTAACAGATTGTCCTTGTTCTTTGTCTTTCACATTTTCCTTTGCTTCATCCTCTGTGGTTTCCCTTGAAATCTCCTTTAGATTCTTTCCACTTCTGAGGGTTATGGCCTTACATTCCTCCCTTGCAATAGCCTTGGCAGCATGAGAACGCTTGTCCCAGGGGCTTGCTTAGTCAAATACAAAATTTGATTTTCTAGCTTCTGGATGGCAGCTCCTTGGTTTTGCAAGTTAGAATTTACTTCTTCCTTAAAAGCTTTCAATTCAATTATGTCTTGGCTCATGGTTGCAAGCATTCCTTCTATCCGGTTTAATTGATCTTGAAATTGTTGGTTCGGATTAGGTTGGGTATGTTGATTATTTTGGCCATGATATGATGGTTGGGGGTAAGTGTTTTGTGTGGCTTGGTATGATCTTTGGTTGGAGTTTTGGTATGTGGAATTGTTATGTTGGTTGTGGTTGTAAGGTTTGTGGTTTTGTGGTTGGGTTTTGGTTTCCCCACCCAAAGTTTGGGTGGTTTCTCCAGCCTGGGTTGTAAGTGTTGGAATGTGGATCATATGATTGCCTTTGTTGGTTTCCCACATAGTTAGCCTCATCCCAATCACCTCCTTCAATGCCTATTCCTCTTGATCTTGTGTGTGTATTGCAGCCACTTGCTTTGTTTCTAATTGCCTGGTAAGCTCTGCTAGTTGCTTGGCAAACACCTTGTTTTGGGCTAGAATTGTATCAACATGGTTCAGCTCCATGACTCCCTTAGTGTTGTGCCTTTCTGATGCATAGTAGTACTCATTCTCAGCCACTGTCTCGATCACTTCAATGGCTTCTTCCACAGTCTTTTTCCTGTTCAATGAACCTCCTGATGAATGGTCTACAGCCTTCCTTGATTCATAAGAGAGCCCATCATAGAAGATGTGCAGTTGCACCCAATCATGGAACATGTTTGGTGGGCATTTCCTTGTCAAGTCCTTGAATCTCTCCCATGCCTCGTAGAGAGTTTCACCATCTTGTTGTCTAAAAGTCTGAACCTCAGATCGAAGCCTATTGACCTTTTGTGGAGGGTAGAAACGTGCCAGAAACTTGCTTTCCACCTCATCCCATGTTGTTAGACTCCCCCTTGGGAATGATTCCAGCCACTTAGCTGCTTTGTCCCTAAGTGAAAATGGAACAAAAGCAGTTTATAGGCATCTTCTGGACTCCATTGGACTTCACAGTGTCACAAATTCTCAGGAATTTTGTGAGATGTTGGTTTGGGTCTTCATTAGCACTTCCTCCAAAGGAACAATGATTTTCCACAAGTGATATTAGCTGTGGCTTGAGCTCAAAATTGTTGGCATGGGTGGTCTGGATGCTACTACACAATCAGGGTGGTTTGTATGAACTAAGAACCCTCCCTCACATCCCCCCACCCCACCCAAAATCTCCCAGCCTCCTCTCCCCCTCCCCTTCCCCCCCTCTCCCGTATTGGAGGATTTCTTCTACTGTCATACAAGAACACAGCTCAAACACAACAAGTGAAATACTCTTGGTTAATGGAAGAGTATGGTTAGCTCAATTGAGGAATTAATTCAAACAGTTAGTGAGTCAGTGAGTTAGTTGCATGAATTTAAAGGCATAAGAAGAAGCTGTAACCAAGTGGCCG